>NW_024609836.1:7222292-7733335 GCF_016920785.2 Ixodes scapularis | reverse complement strand
CCCAGAAAAAAATTTCGGGGGCTCAGAACCCCCTAAACCCTCCCCCCCCCCCCCCCCCCCCCCCCTGGTTACGGCCCTGCGCTGAAGTCGCTTTCATGTATAGACCATTCCAGTTAGCGCTCTCTGGGCGGCACCATTTTGTTCGACAGCAGCGCCCTCTCCATACATCCGAGAAATTCAACGGGTTCGGTGGAGTAAAAAGAGAGAGAGGGCACCCGCCCGACTCCGCTAGCAGACGACAAAACGGGAGGTTGCCATTCTCTATCTTTGGGCTGTATCGGCGGGCAGTACGGTACATCGAACTCTCGCTTGTGGCTGCCGTTGTGAAGTGGTTCGCGTTCTTAGAATAGTAATGGCTACTCCAAAATCAGCCTAGAGCTCTGTTGTTCTACTTCGGTAAATGATTAACTGACATATCTTTTTTCCGTTACTTAAATAGCAGTTGAGTCACCCGCCAGTGCTAACCTCAACTAGTGCGTGTATTGCGGGAGGAGAGCACGTTTTTATTTATTATTTCAGACATCCACTCATGGTCGCTAAAGGCCTACACGAGTACGAACTTTGTATAGTAAAAAAGGTACAGCCAATCGTATTCGCTTTTCGCCGAAGAGACAGGCCAGTCTGACATAGTTTTCCCTATTTGTTTTCTTATTTGCACGCAGATAGCAGCGCAATTGGACTCTGTTAGTCTTTTTTATCTAGCATAGTAATACAAGATAACTGGCACACCAAAATCTGCGCATCTGCGCATCTGCGCTTGAAATTCCCAAATTGACGTGATTTTAAACAGAGTTTGTACGCCAGCCGGATGCTAGGTACTGGCCACTTGGCGGAGCAGACGACATGGGGCGAGAGGGGGAAGGCATTTTTGTCTCTTTTTACCCTCTCTGCTATGACCCTAATGGAACGGTCTATACGAGGCTGCTGTAGCTCTCAAGGTTTGAACAACGCCCCTGGCGAGCAACATCGGATATTTTTAGTTTGCGTTTCCGCTGTGCGTAGCGTTGCGTCCTTTCAAAGGGTCTGTTAATGCGCGTGAACCGTGAGCAGACGCTGAGGGACGCTGACAAACGCCAGCTTACTCAGGAGGAAAGTACATGGTGGGACGCTAGGGCGCCCCTTCACGTGAGCATGAAATAGGTCTCGCGGACGCTCGCGAAGGCCCTCTCTTGTGGTAGCGTCTTGTGGAGGCTACAGCGCCCCCTGGCAGAGAGAAACAGGCGGATAGCAAATCTGCGTCGTCACTGAGCTCTTCGTCTTTGCGCCTTTCCTCTCACCAACTAAAGCAACCACGCACAGAAAGAAAGAAAAAAACACACGAAGATTTCGGTTAGCGGAGCATTTGCTGTACATCCGGGGGCTCGAAACGCAACCGATAAGGAACCGAATCACTGATTTCTATTGTAGTAGGCTTGATCGTGGATTGGAAGCCCCGTCGGTGTCGCCACCGGTGGCCATTGCTTGACACAAGGCAATGCGCGCAAGTCCATAGGAGAAATGCAGAAAAGTAAGAATATTAAAACTTGTACGCTGTGCTCGGAGGCGAGTATTTTATGGTGTGCCGCGATCCTTATGTCGGGTGTTTGGAGATCGAATTGGCATTTGTCAAACGTTCGAACGCCAAATAAAAAAAAAATCAAATGTACTGGAGTACCTACGGCTGAGCTGGCAAGCTTGCTTTCGTAGTGGAGTAAACAAAGGAACTTGCCGGTCAATAAGACCATCCCTGGGGAAGCCAGAAGTTTTGGAGTTTTGGTGAATGACAAAGGCGTTCCATCTCGACAGCGGCTTTCCGGGGGTGAGCGGATTCCGCGTAGCAAAGCCTTCGATCTTGTCACCTGCTAAACCCAACTCAACGAAACTGCCACCGACTCCGCGGTAACTCTAGCAGGGAACTCTCGCCTCAATGACCTGCATTACATCTTTCGCGCAGCGGAGTCGCTCTCGACCACAAAATATTTATTTATGAAAACTGCGAGGGCTTTCAGTTTTAATGTTTGTATCCAAGCTATTTGACAGGTTATCGAAAAGCAGCCAAAAGGTTTCAGTCCAGACAACAGCTTAGAAATGGGGGAGGCGGCACTTCTCTTTCTTGTTTTTCCGATAGAGTCCCATGCATTTCACGGTGTCAATCAATGGCCACCGGTGGCGACACTCTGCCCCATCTGCCGAGGCCGCGGTCCGCGGACCAGCCTACCACAATAGAGATCAGTGGACCGAATTAAAGTAGGGTGCTGATTTGGGGCAGTTGGTAAAGTTATGTACACGTAGCAGAGCGCGTTATATGGAGTAAAGTTCACACGGAAAGAATAAAAACACAGATAATGAACGAGGGACAGACACACACAGTTCTTTCAAAGAGCAACTACATTTAAATGATGCCCATTACACTATGATGAACCACTTTGTGACAGAGAAAATTAATTGAAGACGAAAATACTAGAAGACACTAGAAAAAGATAAAAGTAAAGATAGTTGAAGTTTAACTTCCTGAAAAGGAAGAAGAAGAAGAAGAAGAAACTGGAGGAGATGTTTTCTATGACAACTCCGGCGCCAGGAAATCTATCTCTGATGTCGATTTAGGGAACACTTTCTCGAAGTCGACAAGGCGTCATCCGACTCCTACCATCCGATTGCTGTCCATGCCCGCACCTGCCAAGATTGTTGCCCATGCCCGCACCTGGCCTCCCAGGCTACCAGGTGTGCAGATGCATCGCCTCAAAACTTCACACTCATGTTCGACTGCAGATACAGTAGCTCCCTCTCAGATAACGCCACCGATGGCTCACTGACACATCTGTTTGCCAAGGGAGTACGCGGGCTCTCTCAGCCTGTCGTTCAAACACCTTCCTGTCTACCTTCATCGCCTTTCCCACAATCTAAAACAAATCCGAGGACAATACGAGATCCCTGTCGTGTTTTCAGCGCCACAAAAAATGAGTCAGGTATGCGCGAGGGTTAGTGCAGACGCGGAAAAACGCCCAAAGGCTAAGTGCACAAAGAAGCACCAAACACATCTTGTGACATGTACAACGGGTGTCGTCTACCATATACCCCTATCTCGTGGAAGATACTATGTCGGTCAGACAGGAAGGTGTTTGAACGACAGGCTGAGAGAGCCCGCGTACTGCCTTGGCAAACAGATGTGTCAGTGAGCTATCGGTGGCGTTATCTGAGAGGGAGCTACAGTATCTGCATTCTAATATGAGTGTGAAGTTTTGAGGCGATGTGTCTGCACACCTGGTCGCCTGGGGGGCGAGTGTTTTTAATCTGTATGTGTGTAATCTGTTTAACAAGTTTCTTTGGTTCACTTTTCTTTCAACAAACTCCAGTTGCGAGTCAGCCGTTGTCCTGTCGTCTTCTTTGCCCGCTCTTCGTCCCTGTTTATCTGAGGCTATTTTTCATCATGTTTAACCGAATAAAAGGTATGCCGCTGTCCGAGGGCTGAGAGAAAATTAGATATATGTGAGGAAAGATAAATAAACACATCTAAATAAACCATTATAAAATGCAAAATATAATGCCAAATTGAAAATTAAAAAAAATAAGTAGAATATAAGGCGGATGACAACATCTATTTGTTTACTTTTTAAATCGAGTATTTAGCTAAAAATTCGGACATTACACACTAATGGGGACCCAGAAAACTCACCAAGAATAAATCAAAGCTCATAGAAACATTGGCATGTTCCTAAAGGACTAAAGACTAATGAAATGATAAAACTTATGCTTCCAACACATTAAAAAAGTAAACCGGCGAATGATCACTGAATGACACGCGATCAACGGAATATGGTTTACACGCTTTAATAAGTTCGCGGGAAGCAGAACCCCCGTCTAACGGCGCGTGACTGGTAGCCTGAAAATGCGTGTACTGTAGACGTCTGCCACGTGATGCGCAGTGAGCTACATCTTCGAATTCACAACGGTCGATCATATCATTTAAAACACTGTAATTGCGCCTATATCTATTGAGTTGTTCTATCTGTCCTAGAACGCACATACGCACTTAAAATCGGCCAACAAAAGCACAAGTCAACCAATTTTGAACATATTTTGCAATGTGCTCGTATACGACTGCACGTTCCTCTACGTTTGTAAGGGCATAGACGCGCAGAACACGAAACTTGTAAGTGGAAATAAAAAAATCACAAAATACAAATCGACCCGACTCGGAGCTTACGACTTGCTCGACAGTAACTATAGACTGAATTGCTTCACAGTATTAAAAGTCGAATCCTGCTGTGCTCTTGAACCTAGGAATTAATTACAGATCATAAAATCATGAAACGGGCACCGTCCTCGCCATATATATCCTAAAATCTAGTTTACTAGTTCACAAAATACGTTTTACAATATATATGATAATGACGCAACTGAGCTAAAGGCAATAATATATTCAAAATGGCGGAAATTTTTAGGACAAACCCCACAGGTTTTTTCATTGTCTCCGATTTGCTTGAAATTTTGCTAAACTCACCAACAAACATCGTGAAAATAGTATCCCAAATATTAGGTCAAAATATTGTTTTTTTGCGAAGTTATTGAATTTACAGTTTTGGTCCTCCCCGTGTTTTTCAAGCTCGAAGTCTCTACTGGCAACAATGAAAATGTGACGTCAGTGGAAGGCAGGGGTTCACTCTTTGGGCTGTAGATTTTGTTTTAAACTGATTCGAAGCAGCTTCATGGTGTCAAATGAATGCTTGGGAAGCTCGCTGCAGTACCCGCGCTCCAGCACGGAACAAATGATTGGCATATTTTATTTTTTGGCTGCTTGCTCGACCGGCAAGCCTGCCTGCTACTGACGTCATGGCACTGAAAAGTGCGCGTATATTTGAATGTTGGTTTTTGCATCATTTTTATTTGCCGATTTCACAATACCTATTATGAATTTCGCGATTCTAAATAGCATACCGGAGAGAGTAAAAGCCGGGGAGTCAGAAAATATAGTCACTTGAGGTAGCTCAAAAAATCGGTGGAGTACCCCTTTAAAGAAGGCGTTAGTTCAACCAATAGATGGCGACACGCACCGGCGGGGTGGCCGAAATATTGGTCCACTTTCGGATGGCTCGAGCACCATCACGTTCCCATCGTGGCCTTGCTCGCGCCACTGCCAGCTGTGCTCGGCTGGCTTAATAGCGTGGCCCAGCAAACTCATGTATGCGAGAATGTCAGGCTGGGTAATACTTGTTCTCTGATACAGGGACATGCAGTTCGGCGGTTGCTACGGGCGTTCGCAATAAATCTTACCAAGAAAAAATCAATTGTTGATTGACGTGTCAATATTCTGTCGATGAAAAATTCCTCTGGGGGAATGCACGCCCAGTAGACTCAAACTTCCAAGACACCAGTGGCAGCGGACGTTCATTAAACTGCTTCGCGATTTACGGTACTTACCTCACCATTATAATGACGACTGAAAAGTGACTTGACGAAATATTATGTTTCACGGGATCCGGAAGATTTTTATTAAATATTTTTTTTTTATTTATTAAACTGCAGACCACACGTGGTCCAAGCAGGATGTGGACCAAGCATGTTGTAAAGGTTGTTACATTATAGTTCCCAGAGAACAAACACCGTTGCAATGTTTTCGGAAGTACCGAGAAACATAATGATGTAAGTATAGCTTAGGAGGAATATGATGAAAAGCATAAGCTTCTCGGAAAGACTCAAAGTCTTCCTCGAGTCCAGCGCCATCATGAACAGTAGCTGAAAACGATCCACTGTTCAGTCGGTGGGCGGCGAAACGTATCCGCATCTGCGGAGTCATGGTCGATGCGTACTCTAAGTGGTTGGAAGTTTACACAATGCATGCCACGACGTCCAAACGCGTCCTTTACGTTCTACGCTCTCTTTTCGATACTTTTGCCCTACCAAAAATACTTTTCTCTGATAACGCGCCTAATCTTGCTTCAAATAAAATAAACAAGTTTTTAGAGAAAAAAAAACGGCATCAGGCATGGTATTACTGCACGTCATTCCTGCAACTATTGGGCAAGCGGAACAGATGGTGTGCGAAACGAAGAAAGCCCTCTTGAAGCCTACGGAAGAAGGAGTTCAATGAAAAATCGCCAGGTTGTTGTTCCGGCAGCACGCGACGGTCTCATCTTCCACGGGAAAAACACCCGCCAAAGCAATGTTCGGCGGACGAAGAGCCACATCCCTCGATCTCATGGCACTGTAGCCTACGAACGAAGATCGAGATTCCCAGATCGGGGAGTAATGGCAGTTTATTCGATCGGACAACTCGTCAACGTGAGGAAATTCAGCGGAAGTCCGGCCTTCCATGTAAGACTTGAGTAGAAAAGGCTTTATGGTGGTTGACCAGAAGGTGTCATTCCTCTGAATACGTTGAATGTCAATGCCCTTGAGCCCAGGTGAAAATATGAAGTGGTATTTCAAGTGTTACCTCTTGCTTTCAAGTGGTACCACTTGCAAGTCAAGTGGCACCACTTGCAGGTCAAGTGGTACCACTTGCAAAATAAGCGGTACCACTTAGGCTTCAAGTGGTGCCACTTGGGCCTCAAGTGGTACCGCTTGGGTTGCAAATGGTGTCAGATGACCTTCAACCGCTTGGTTGAAGCTCATGTGAATTACACCATATCACTAATAAAATAAGTGAAAGCTGTTGGTCAATCTGAAAAAAAGTTTCAGGTGTATTAAATGTGTTGTTGCTACAAAAAGCCAAATTCAAATATTTTCACAAGATTTAACATATGTATGGAGTGTGATAGAGGTATATGCTTATTTATATGCTAATTTTTACACTAGTGCCAGTATAACAAAATCACAGAACTCTCTTTGTGTATTGTTTAACTGCCCTTGAATTTGGTAGTAGAAGCTATGATGGTGATTTGGACTTTTTACATCAGGCTCTTCTTTCTTAGTTTTCGCCTCATACTCTTTTGCGGTTTCAGTAGGCTTCAAGAATCTTTTGGAAAAGGGACATTTTACGTCAACGAGGCCATTTGTTCCAAGCAGTCCATCAGGGGTTGCTGCTAGAAATTTGTCTTGCATATTAATGAACAAGCCGCACTTTTGCACAGTGCAGTTTTCCTGTTCCACGTGCAGTTGTAACGCAGCATCCTCATTGATTCTATCATATTCTTTAGCGGGTGAAGAAACGTTTTTGGGTACACGATACTTGAAATAAGTCTGGCACTGTACGCTATGGTTCAACACCCACTAATGTCGTCGTTCATATAGAGCATCGTCATTCAGTCATTACCTCGTCATCTCATACTGCTCTTCGTCAACAGTAAGCACAACAGACTACCGCCATATTCCAATCCAAGAATCGAAAAATTGAGTCGTTGAGTCTATCATTATTTTTATTATTTATATAATGTTATTACGGTCACATCACTTTGGAACGATCGCCGTCCATTGTTAATCTTTAAATATACCTGTATATAAATTAGACACACAATCACAAAGAACACAACGTGCCGCCTCTTTTCTTTGGATCGTCTTTTCGAAAACAGCGCAAGCTCGCGTTTTCTCTCCACTGAGACGGTTAGAACGGCCGCACATAAAACCCGCGTTTCTCCTACCCGGCCGCTTCCTCCTCTCATTATATGTAGTTGGTTATTACTAAATAAGCTATAATAATGGTGTGTTATTCATACTTAGTTTCAGTTTCAGTCGGGGGAAAGGAGGTTCGCGGGAACGAGAGCTACTAAATGAGCTGCGCTTAGAGTATCGGCACTCCGTTCCCCGACATTGTTGGTGCCGCCATTTTGGTGCTTGTGCAGAGCGGACGTTCTCCACAAGCACCAAAAGAACGACTTCCTCAGCATTAGGTTCAGTGTTAGGAAGCTCATGTAATATTGCTTCCTCTGTCGCGAGCGGTTTTATCATTTGTGGAGGACGAAAAAGCGTTTCCTGTGATTCAGATAAAGCTTCAGATAACTGGCAATCATGATTTTAAGCCACAATATGGCCAAGCGTCGCTACTCTGAATTGTAGCTAATTTAGTGGCACCAGCGGGAACAGTGAGGAACAGGCAGGCGTCAAAATGTAGTGGCTTGTTGAACTCACGGGGCTTACATCATGGCCCCTTCAGGTATTCCAAGCTCCTTGAACAAGGGCATGAATAGTGTCAATAAATAAGCTGCGCTTCAAAGTAACGACACTTGGCCATACTGTGACTTAGAGTTATGGTTGCCAAGTATCTGAAGCTTTTTTTCTAAAATTACAGAAAACTTTTTTCGTCCTCCACAAATGTTTAAACAGTCCGCGACAGAGCAAAGCAATATTGCATCAGCTTCCTAACACCGGATCTAATGGTGAGGAAGTTGCATTTTTGAATCATGACGATCGGCAGTTGCGTTTGCTCTGCACTAGACCCAAAATGGCGGCGCCCACAACAATGTTGGGGAACGGAGTGCCGATACTCTAAGCGCAGGTCATTTAGGGGCTCTAGGCATGAAGTGAACTCGAGTGTGTTCTTTTCCTTTTCGTCTTTATTGTTTATTGATTTCAATTAGATCGCATAATGAACACATTATATCACACTACGCTTGTGTAATTATTTACCTTGGATTTATTAACCTGAACGAGTACTCAAGCCAAGTATTTGTTGATAATAAATCTTCCAATATATTTTCTAAATGTGAAGGTAGAAAGACACGGACACTGATGATGATACAGACGCCAACGCCGCCCTCGAAAATTTCCTGAACATTATAAATCAGCAGTTTTGTCTGCCATGCGTCAGGTGGCGCAACAAAACACCAAAACAGTTTTTAATTGTTTTTAAAATTAGCTATTTACACCTATCAAGAAACCAAAGCAAGATCATTGGGAAAATCTAATACATCGCAATGTATATATATTTCATACAATAAATGTTATTAGATGCCAATAAATCACTGTGATGTCCACAAAAGATATGCGTCAAAAACAGGTAAGTTTGAAGGGCTCCTGGAGCGTTATGAGTTTCAAAATTAAAAAAAAAACACCGTCCATTTCTTGGGCTACCGTTGTAGTTCTAAAAGGTATAAAAGATTTTATCACAGTTTAGTTAATTACTCAGCGGCAATTGAACACCGTGACTCGAAGCACAAAAAAGTTCTACGTTTGATATAGAATATCTAAACAAAAAAATTTTTGCACATTCAATTTTTCTTTGCATATTACCAATTATAAGCACTACAGCTCTAGCTAATTTCACTGCCCTAGCTTTGTCATTAAAAACATATTTTTGCTGAAAAATTACAATTTTAAGGCAATATTTGGGGAGATGAACAAGACAAAGTAGTGCGAATACCAAAAAAGTGTACCGTTACATTCTGCTCCGACATCATCTTAACAGAACTGCTCTATTTGAATCGCGTTATCTTTAATAGATCGTTCATGAAATATGAACCAGCGGAGCTAGGATGGGACCGTGCCATCAAATTCGCAACGCTACAAATGCGCGTGAAAAGTATAAACCAATACATGCATAATATCAAATGAAAGAAGATTGCATTGCCTTTCGAACGACATCAATCTCACAAGACGGTATTCAAAGGTAGATGAGTAATGACCTGCAAAAAAGTACCTAAACTGCCCTATTTAGTCCTTTCAATCCTTCTATTCTCGGGGATAACTTTCATGAGACAATTTAGCAACAACGAAAACATATTTGGCTGCCTCAATGGTGTGCACATGTAAAATGGTTTATGCAACAATTTTCGTACTTTCAGTGAATACCACTAAGAGCTAATCCCTGACGTTAATGGTTTTCAAAAACACGCATTAGTTTTACTCTCTGCCCAAAGGCAGACGCAGAAAACATAAAGGAAAGAAATAGCTTTACCGTCCACAACTCGGTATTAGAGCAAGAGGTGTTGCGATCTGACGCTAATTGTATTCTGCCACTGTAAGAGCTCGGCTATTCTCATCTTTGATTGAACACGACTCACCACGAATATTTGGCGCTGGTGATAGTCAAGAACCCGAGCACTCGACTTGGGTTCATGACAATCGAGTACGTCACGATGTCCTGTGACTCGGGGTGAGAAGTCGTGATGGCATGTGACGTCACGGTGTCCACAACGCTAATAGATCTATATCCCGTTGAAACTTAAGAAGGTAGGGCGAGGGAAAGGAAGGCCCGGAAGGAAGAAGCAGACGGAACGCTGGAGAAGAGAAAAGAAACCTCCTCCTCTCTCCAGCGTTCCGCCCGCTTCCCCCTCCTTGGCCTTCATTTCCCTCGCCCTACCTTCTTGAGTTGCAACGGTCTGTAATAACGTACTCAATGTAGGTCAACTTGACGCGGTGAATCACGTGACTACGTCACAAGGCCACATGACGTGACAATATTTGACAGCGTATCTTGACACCATGACGTCACCTGACCACTTGAAACATGATTAATCGAAGCGCCAATACAACATCACCAAGAAAACCCACCATTGTTTTTAGAGTGCAATTCAGAGTATGACAATTTGATCACTGCGTAGAAATACAGCTGCCAATTTTTACTTCTCGGGCACTCATTTTGTAATAAAAAAAATACCGTGAACCGTTTTGAACCGGTTACCGTTACATTTTTTTCCGGTTCAGTTCCAAGAATGCGGCGAAGATTTCGGTTCGGTTCAGTTCCGGTTCGGCTAAAAATAACGGTTCGGTTCCGGATTACTCTTCAGTTCCGGTTCGACACTCTGGTCGATACACTACCGCAACGTGCATACGCCGGTTTCCTGCTTTTTCTTGTCCTACACGCCGCCGATCGTGGCTACGTCTCCGGCGAACCATAGTCGGTCGCACACGGCGCACGTGACGCCAAACGGGTTCTCCACGAACTCCCTCCGGAACCTCGCCGTCACACCCGGGAACTCTTCAGCCGGCGTGGAGTGCTGTCATTGTCGGGCCTCGCGCTTGCGCTTGGCCTCCGCGGAACGATCGTCGTCCGTGGCGTTGGCCCGCCGGGGCCATTTACATCGCTGGTTCAGTTCTCGGCGGCCGCTTCCTAGCTGAATGACGTGCTCTTCTTTCGCAAGGGAGTCTGAAGTGGTGGACGCAGTGGAAGTCGGGGCAACAGCGGCTTCGCGTCAGTTGCGGACCCATTCGCGCTGCTGCGTACATCGCCGCTCATTCCGCACCCAGTCTTCTTTCACCGAAAGGGCACGCGGCCGACCCATCGTGAGTCCAAACCGAAACTGATAAGAGCATTGGAAACAGCGAGCAAAACAGACGAGGATGAAGAAACACACGTGACGAGCGCTGCACTCGTCACGTGTGTTTCTTCTTCGTCCTCGTCTGTTTTTCGCGCTGTTTCCTACGATGAATTCCAACTAACGCCCCCAACTATCGATTCTTCTATGACAGCTGTAAAAGTTCGAGCGACGGCGGCAACCACACTGGTTGTGCGCTTCCCGCCGTCGCTTATAGATGGCGGTAGCGGTCTAGGGGCTTGTGTAGGTTTGTGTCGGACATGTATTTGGTACCGGACACGATCCTGGGGAACCTAGCCCTTAAAAGCTCCGCTGCAAAAATTTGACAAAGAAAGTGGCGCTGGAGACGAGTAGAGGCGGAAATGCCGAAAAGAATCACTAACAGTGCTTCCTCCGGCGATCGTCCGGAAGGAAACTGATCGTGACTTCGACCCGACTCTCCTTGTGTCCCAGCGGAGGCCACGCTTGGTTCGTCGCTAGGATAGTTCCAGCCGGCGCGGACGCTGGCTCCCTCGGTCGCTTCACTGTCCGAGTGGCGTCCGTGTCGTAGTCCTGTCCGCCCGACATTACTGCGTCGCCCTCCTCACCACCAGACTGGCCGTTCGCCGCTTCGAATGATACGCCTTTGGAAAAGGGCTGGATCCTCGGGCAGGCGCTCCTTGACTCCGTCCCGGGGCACGTGTCTTGCCCTCGCGACGTCGACCCAGGATTACGCTCAGGAGTCGATAAGACAGGGTGGCCGTCGTCCTTGGGCTCGGTAACCCCTCTGTGCCCCGTCGGTGGCGGCACATTTGGAGGCGACCCTCCTACAGCTTCCTCCGCTTTAACGCCATCCATCACGTAGTCGGTGTTGTCATCCAACTTGTGCCAGCTGGACTTCGTGGTGTAGGTCTTGATGCAGTCTTGTGCCTCATGACCGTACCGGTGGCAGTCGGAGCAACGCGGGACGTGGCATTGCCGGCGAATGTGGACCGTAAGACGGCAGCGAAGGCAGAGCGGATCGTCTCAGGTCACCACGACGAGCACGTTGAACTTTTCGGGAGAGCGCCTTTAGAGCGCGCGACACTAGAGCGCCGACGTTAGAGCGCGCGACACGATTGCGCTGCGATAGTAGCGCGCTTGACATTACAGCGCACGACACGAGAGCGCAAGACCAGTTGAGCGCGCGACTCGAGAGCGCACGACCAGTTGAGCGCGCGACACGAGAGCCCACGACCAGCTGAGAGCGCGACACGAGAGGCACGGCCGCTCGATTTGCCGTGCGAGAGGGCACCCCAGTTGAACGAACACCGCAAAATGTGGGACGTACCCGCGGCTCCACAGTCAGAACAAAATTGTGCGACTCAACGGATTGAAGCATTGGTGACTTTTGATTAATTAAATATGCCTTTAATAAAAAATAAAAATAAAATGGGTACGACTTTTTCTAACCAGTCGTTTACTGACATCGGAGAGGAAAGGGGGCAAAAAAAATGGGTTGTGTTTATGTTTATACAGCCTAGAACTTGGTCAGCCTCCAAGGGCCACGAGTCACACAGCTGTAGATGAGCAATTTAGCCAGTGCGGTACAACCGGTAGC
Source organism: Ixodes scapularis (assembly GCF_016920785.2). Taxonomy (NCBI): domain Eukaryota; kingdom Metazoa; phylum Arthropoda; class Arachnida; order Ixodida; family Ixodidae; genus Ixodes; species Ixodes scapularis. The sequence goes on along the minus strand of NW_024609836.1, from coordinate 7,720,588 downwards.
CTGGGGTCTTTAACGTGCACCCCGCAGTAGTGATACACGACCGCACACCGGTACGATGCTAATCCAGATCGAAACGGGCAGGGCCAAGGGAGTGGGGCATAAAGGTACCGGGAATGTCTGCAGTTGAGTGGAGCAGCGAGTCTAAGATTTCTTCACGCTGCTGCGCTGCGCCTCTCGGATATACTATAAATAGCTTACTTTTTGCTATATTTCGTCTATTTTTACAGGCATTTGGGCTCCGATCTATTTGGTGGCTATTTAGACGCCCCTCACATAATGTTGAGTAGTATTGTGACGTTCATGATCGTAATGAAGAAAGCTCACCGCTAAAAAACTCTCAGCAAAAAGCTCATCGAAGCAAAGCTCAACGCAATTTTATATAATGCAGAACTTTCCAGCCTTTTGACGGATACAGGAAAACCTCTCCTGCAAATCTGTGGAATAGATTTGATCATTTTTTTCCAAAATCCTGATTCGTTGACGCGTCGGGTACGGTGACGACATCACCTTCTGTTGTTGATAGAACACAGCCTAAAGGCAATGCTCCTTCTGAATGCCCCATTCTGAATGCCTCAGAAAAAAAGCCTACAAAAAAAAAAAAGACTTGTCTGTCCACATTTGTTCTTAGAAAGTATCCAATCTTCTAGGTCCGAATGAGAACGCTTTGACTTAGAAATATATGGATACCAAAGATTTCAGAAATATATGAATATCAAAGAAAAAACCGCAGCACAAACAGAAATAAAAGTTCGAACTGGAATGTCTTAGACATGAATAGAGATCGAACTTTTACACAAGGATAGTGCTACAGGTAGTAAACTTAAAGGATTGATTGTAGGATTCGTAGGTCAGCTTTTTTTCCTACAAAAACGTCTCCTCAGACAGAACCCATGCGTCAAGATTTATAGCGGCGAGATTCCGAGAAGCGCATAGGAATTGGTGCCTGCCGCACCAAATGCTGTCGGCCTCGCTCTAGCGCTATATCCCTCTACTACGCTGACATCAACGCATATTTCATTTTCGTTGTCGGCACAAGTTCCCGGATAAAGCGTTTAGTACAATTGTCATTTGTAACAATATGAATGGTTGCCGTATGATACTTAGCACGAGAGCTTCTTTCCCGAAATTGATCTTGAAAACCCCAGAATACAGTTAAGCATGTTACATATTGTTTTTTTTTCCTCTGAACGTGTTAAAATAATTTTAAATAAAAATGAGTCAGGTCGATGGTGAACTTTATCAATTAGAATCAAAGAACAAATAAAGCTAGGTCAGCTCCGATGTCTTTTTTACTGCGGAAATGAATGCTACTTTTATTCATTTTTTTAATTTTTTTGTTTTGCTGTCAGTTTTTGTGACACTTGTTGGTTTTTCACACGCAAACATTTCGTCGACTCATTCGTAATGTCCTTGCTGAATTCCGCGGCGTAAATCCCCGCCTATTCCAAATAAAGCACGCGATGTCCGAACAAGTGGTCGGTCGAGTCGGGCCACTCGCGCTGGACTGGTTGTGCGCTCTCGTTACGGGCGCTCTAATGACAAGCGCGCTAATGTCGCTACACTCTGGAGTTGTGCGCTCTAACGTCGCTGCGCTCTCGTGCCGCGCGCGCTAACGTCGTATCGCTCTACTGTCGGCGCTCTACTGTCGGCGCTCTAATGTCGTGCGCTCTAGTGTTGTACAGCCGAACTTTTTCAGGCGGATTTCGTGGGGGAGGCCGTTGACGGTGTAGACTTACTTGAGCGTCAGACGTACCATCCGGCTGCTAGACTCGACAGTTTCGAACCCCCCTTCCCGGACGAACTCCCTGGTGACCTCGGACACCTTGCTGTAGCGCTTCAGCCACTTCTACACCTGGCCGTTGGCAACGTTGTACGGGACGTAATGAATCTTGAGCCTAACTGCCGTGTTCGCCGGGTGAATGATAAGGCAGCGTCCCCCCATTGATAATCAGCTCATTTGCTTCCACCCACTTCTGCCTGGCCAGGGAGGCCGTTGACGGTGTAACCTTATTTGAGCGTCAGACGTACGATCCGGCTGTTAGACTCGACAGTTTCGAACCCCTTCTCCCAGAAGAGCTCCCTGGTGACCTCGGACGCCTTGCCGTAGCGCTTCAGCCACTTCTACACCTGGCCGTTGTGAACGTTGTACGGGACCCAATGAATCTTGAGCCTAACTGCCGTGTTCGCAGGGTCAATGATAAGGCAGCGTCCCCCTTTAATAATTAACTCCTTTGCCTCGACCAACATCTTCCTGGCCACTTGCGAATGCATCTGCAGCATCCAAACATGATTCATTTGATGAGGACAGGCGGACCCCAAGTCTTTCATAACCCCAGCCGTTGCAGTTCTTGGCGAAAGTCGAGGACGCGGTACGGTCGCCCCTTCACGTCGCAAAGAAGGAAAACAGCGCCGGTGACGACATAATTAGTAGGTAGCGATAGCAGAACAACGTTATTATCTTCAGACCAAGCAAATGCAGACTAGCACGGCCTGACGCGGCCGCCATCACTATTACCGCCATCACTAATCTTTATTGTTTGGAATAGACATACATTGCGATATATTAAATTTTCACAATGATCTTGCTTTGGTTTTATAATAGGTGTAGAGTTTAGCTAATTTTAAAAACAATTAAAAACTGTTTGGGTGTTTTGTTGCGCTACCTGGCGGATGGCAGACAAAGTGCTGATTTCTAGTGTTCGAAAAATTTCCGAGGGCGGTGTTGGCGTCTGTATCATCATCAATCGCCGTGTCTTTTTACCTCCACATTTAAAAATATATTGGAAGATTTACTATCGATAAATGAATGGTTTAAGTACTGGGTCAGGTTAATAAATCTAAGACAAATAATTACACACGCGTGGCGTGATATAATGTGTTAATTATTCGATATGATTGAAATCAATAAACAATAAAGACGAAGAGGAAAATAATACACCCGAGTTCACTTCATGCCTAGAGTCATTGAATGAGCTTTAAAGTATCGGAACTCCGTTCCCCAAAATTGTTTTGGGCGCCGCCATTTTGGGTCCTGTTCAGTGCAAACGCAACTGCCGATCGTCATGATCCAAAAGCACGACTTCCTCAGCATTAGATGAGGTGCTGGGAAGCTGATGCAATATTGCAATGCGCTGTCGCGGGTAGTTTAAACATTTGTGGGGGACGGAAAAGCGTTTCCTGTAATTTTAAATAAAGCTTCAGGTAACTGGCAACCATGATTTTAAGCCACAATATGGCCAAGTGTCTTTACTCTGAACCGTAGCTAATTTACTGGCACAAGCGGGAACAATGAAGAAGAGGCAGGTGTCAAAAGGTAGTGGCTTGTGGAATCCACGGGGATTACGTTTTGGCCCCTTCAGGTATTAGAAGCCTCTTGAACAAGAGCATGAATAGTGTCATTAAATAAGCTACGCGTCAGAGTAGCGACAATTGGCCATATTGTGGCTTAAAATCATGGTTGCCAGTTATTTGAAGCTTTATCTGAAATCACAAGAAACGCTTTTCCGTCTTCCACTTTAAACAGTGTGCGACAAAGCGAAGCAACATTACATGAGCTTCCTAACACCGAATCTAATGCTGAGGATGTCGCACTTTTGAATCATGACGATCGGCTGTTGCGCCTGCTCTGCACAAGAGGAGGAAGCGGCCAGGTAGGAGGAACGCGGGTTTTATGTGCGACCGTTCTAACCGTCTCAAAAGAGAGAACGCGCGAGCTTGCGCTGGTTTAAAAAAAAAAAAGGCATCCAAAGAAAAGAGGCGGCACGCTGTGCTCTTTGTTATTATGCGTCTAATTGCAAATTGTTGTGTGTATGTTTATGCAGCCGGAAGTTAGTCCGCCTCAGTGGGCGTCTGACTCTCAGCTGTAGATAAGCAATTTAGCCAGTGTGGTACAACCGCAAACCTGGTGTCTTTAACGTGCACCACGCAGTAGTGATACACGACCACACGCCGGTAGGATGCTCGTCCAGATCGAAACGGGCAGGGGCGGGGTGGCTTCTGCAGTGCGAGCTTTCGCTCCAAGTGCTCTGAGCTGGTGTGCGCTAGACCATGCACTCGGCCACCGAACCCCCCCCCCCCCCCCCCTTGTGCGTCTAATTTATATACAGGTATAAGTATTTGCAGATCGACGATGGACGTCGATCGTCTCGAGGTAATGTAACGTAATAACATTATATAAATAATAAACTTGTTGAAGGACTCAACGACTCAATTTTTTAATTCTTGGATTGTAATATGGCCGTAGCCTATAGTACTTGCTGTTGATGAAGAGCAATATGAGGTGACGAGGTAATTATTAAATGATGAGGCTCTATAAGGACGACGACATTAGTGAGAGTCGAACCACAACGTACAGTGCCATACTTGTTTCAAGTATCGTGTACCCAAAGACTTTCTTCTCCCGCAACAGAATATGGTAGAATCGATGAGGATGCTACTTTACAACTATACCTGGAACAGGAAAACTGCACTGTGCAGAAGTGCGGCTTATTCGTTAATAAGAGGGACGGATTTCTAGCAGCATTCCCTGATTGATTACTTGGAACTTTTGGCCTCATTGACCTAAAGTGTCCCCGTTACAAAAGATTCTTGAAACATACTTAAACCGCAAAGGAGTATGAGGCGAAAAATAATAAAAAGGAGCCTGGTGTGAAAGGTCCAAATCACCCACCATGGCTTCTACTATCAAATACAAGGGCAGTTACACAATACGCAAAGAGAGTTTTGTGATTTAGTTATATTTACACTCAAGGACGTTGATATCCAACGTATACAGAGAGATGACACCTTCTGGTCAACCAACATAGAGCCTTTTCTACTCAAGTTTTACATGGAAGGCCCGACTTCCGCTGAAATTCCTTACGTAGACGAGTTGTCTGACCGAATAAACTGCAATTACTCCCGATCTGGGAATCTCTCGATCTTCGTTTATAAGCCATAGTATCATGAGATCGAGGGGTGTGGCTCTTCGTCCACCGAATATTTCTTCGGCTGGTGTTTTTACCGTGTAAGAGGAGACCGTCGCGTGCTGCTGGAACAACAACCTGGCGATTCTTCACTGAACTGCTTCTTCCGTAAGCTTCGAAAGGGCTTTTTTTTGTTTCGCACACCATCTGTTCTGCATGCCCGTTAGTTGCAGGATGGTATGGTGCACTAATGTGATGCCTGATGCCGGTTTTTTTCTTCAAAAACTTGTTTATTTTGTTTGAAGCGAGATTTGGCGCGTTATCAGAGAAAAGTATTTTCGGTAGGGCAAAAGTAGGTGAAAGAGACCGTAGAACGTCAAAGACGTGTTTGGACGTCGTGGCAGGCATCGTGTAAACTTCCAGCCATTTAGAGTACGCATCGCCCATGACTCCGCAGATGCGGATACGTTTCGCCACCCACCGATTGAATAGTGGATCGTTTTCAGTAACTGTTCATGATGGCGTTGGACTCAAGGAAGACTTCGAGTCTTTCCAGAAAGTTAGCCTAGGTGCCAGGACTTTTGTCGAAAGCGGTAAGTGTTCGAAACGTCGACAACGTCGGTAGTGAAGCAACGTCGGTAGCCACGGGCTGTGCTTGACACTGGACACTTACCATTCGCTGAGACGAAACTTGCTTGTTCGTCTGCCACGAGTCGTCCGATATCAGGTCATCACCGCAACACCATCTCCCGACAAAAACGCGTGTCCATAGTTAGCAATCACGTGAATTTGTAAATTCCCGAACGCTCATAACTTGCCGTCGCTAAACGTCGTAGCGTCATCATTGCAAATAAACGCCTCCCTATTTCTTCTGATGGTTTTCATCATATTCCTCCTAAGCTGTACTTACAACAATATGTGTGTCGGTACTTCCGAACATATTGCAACGGCGTTTGTTTTCTGGGAACCCCCCCCCCCCCTGTAATGTAACAACCTTTACAACATCTTCTGAATCCCATGAAACACAATATATCGTGACGTTATTTTAGTCGTCATTAAAATGGTGAGGTAAGTACCGTAAATCGCGAAGCCGTTCACTAGACGTCCGCTTCCACGGTGTCTTGGAAGATTGAGTCTACTGAGCGTGCATTCCTGCAGAAGAAATTTTCATTGATAGAATATTGACACGTCAATCAACATTTTATTCCTTCTTGGTAAGATTTATTGCGAAAGTCCGTTACAACCGCCGAACCGCATCTTCCTATATCAGAGAACAATTTATACAAAGCCTGACATTCTCGGATACATCCGTTTGATGGGCCACGCTACTTGAGCTAGCTGAGCACAGCTGGCAGCGGCGCGAGCAAGGCCACGAGGGGAACGTGATGGTGCTCGAGCCATCCCACTGTTAACCAATGTTTCGGCCACCCCACGGGTACGTGTCGCCATCTATTGGTTGAACTAACGCCCTGTTCAAGATGGCTGCCGTGGGACCGCAGCCTTAACTACCCAACTCCTCATCACCATTGACCAGTGGGGTAGATGGACTCTGGAGCAGGCGCGGGGGGGCAGGGGACGGATTGGTGTCCGAGTGGGCTAGCGCACAGCAGCTCGGTGCACGTGGAGCGAAAGCTCGCGCTGGAGAACCCAAGGATCCTGGGCTAAATCCCCACCCCTGCCCGTTTTGATCTGGATAAGCATCGTATCGGCATGCAGTACGTCCACATCAGCGCTAATTCATATAGCAGCCCCCCAATGTCATAACACTAAAATTAGTTGCCATCATACATGCAATACAAGATTTTGTCCAACAGCCTCCCACATCACATTATACGATCTATACGAACTCCCAGGCTGCCATTCGCGCCTTGCAGCAGCGCAACATCCCCCCCGATCTTCGAGTAGACCTTGGGACGGCTATACACAAACTTCACTTATCGTCAGTAACCATTCGGTGTGCCAAAGGTCATGCAGTGATTGCAGGTAATGAGCTGATTCGTCAACTTGACCGCGAAATGCATATCCGGGCACCTCTGATCCCCTGACTTAGACCCCCGACAAGCGATGCGGCTTTAATCTACAAACGCTCAGTCAAATCTCACTATGAACAGCTCCATAACACTTAGCAACGCCTACCTGGGCCCCGCACTAACATCGATGTCACGCAAACCCACTTTTTAGAAAGACCCAACAAAGATCTACCACGTTCGATGTCGTTCCGATCCCTCCTGCCCTAACTGTCCCTCCCAATACGCCAATCTAAAACATTGCCTTAAACTGTGCCCGGTTTCTGTATCTACCCCATTCCTCCGTAATCCTCCTCCCGCTTCCCGGTGTTCCAGGCTAGCGTCTGAGAAAGTAGAAGCTCAAACTGCCTTGGTCTACCAAGCCAAGGACACTTCGAACACTGAATTTCTGCTGTTCAATGGAGTGCATTATCTCTCTCCCTCTCTCTCTCTTTCTTCACAGATATTTTGCAACGTGCATCCTGCACCGTCTAGATAGTCGATCTTAGCAGGCTAATAATTTGAGCTCGTTCTCAGCATGCGCTCTAAACATCGTCCTCAAATATGGCGTCCCGTGAATATCCCCTATGCCTGGCAAGCTTTCTGTCGCACGCACTGCCCACACAGGTGACACACGTGTGGCGACCGAAATATCTGGGTAGGACGTAAAGAGTGGTCAGAGGTTTCTTTAAAATGCAATTAAATGCAAAGGGGCAAACGAGCTGGACAAGGATGACGAAAATAATCCCTGGAGAAGGGGAACAAAGGGACAAAGGACAAACACAAATCTCCAAACACAGCTAGGTGACTGGTGAGCGACCCAAAAAATCCGCCTGGTCTGGGTATCGAACCCGGACCAGGCGGTTTGCATCTTCTTGGAAAACGAAAATGATATTCAGGTTCACGAGATAGAAATACTCTAAACTTCACCTCTAACTCGTTTTACTTCTTTTGTTTTCAAAAACCTTTTTAGTTTGCTCTTAAGATGGAACTGAGATATGGACACCATCCAAACAGCCAAATTCAAAAATTCCTGCAAAGACGCAATGTCTATTAGTGCCGATGTGTTTCGGAGGCTCCCTCTTACAAGTTCACTTCGTATTGTTACGCCCAAGATTTGCCTCGCCGTGATTGGAAGGATTTTCCTCGCCGTGAACCGGCGATTGGGCAGGGATTAATCAGTGTACAGGAAGAAATATGGTCTGGCCAACCATGAGCTTTGATTACAGCGACGCTTTTGATCGTATGCGTCGCTAATAGGCCAATCTATAGCGACGTCCGAATTTCTATCATCCGGGCACCTCGTTGCTATACGTTTTTCAGGTTCGGAATGGACGTGTTGTTGTTTATGGGATTTCGCTCTGCGGCGAGCCGTGTGCGGTGTTTTTGTGCAAAGGCAACTTCTGCCGAATAGCCAGGTATTGTGCTTACCGATGCACTAAGCGATAGCGTCAAGCTGTAAACCAATACTCTAGCGAGTCACTTTTTTCCGTGCGATAAATATCGCTGTCATCACCGTCGCACACGGGCCACGATGCGACGTCTTATTGACGAAGCGCAGGCGTGTCAACGAAACGTCGCATGTCATTAAGCATAAGATGTTTGTCGATGAGCCTCTCATCGACAAAATGGGACACTGCGTCTGCCGGGCCAAGAGGTCTTTATTAGCGTACCAAATTATTTAATTAGCATGAAGTTATTATCAACCAAAACGGCCATGGAGTCTTGCTTATTTTAATTGGGTCAACTAACGCCGGAATATGTGGGCTTTTTAATGATAGGCTCTCGTAACTTATAATAAATATGAACTGTTTAAAAGCGACTTACACTGTAAAGCAAAGTGCGCAAAAAGAAAAGGGTAATACAGTTCAACAGGAATTCATATACCGCACGTCTTGTTATGTGGCGAGCGAGAGTTCGAAAACGAGACTCCGGCACATTGAAATGCAAGGAAGAGGACGCAAATCATAGGGCAACATGGAGAACGCACATACGCCACGTGCGTTTGTTTACCCCTTATCTCGACCAATGACGGCCAGCGCTCGGCTGCCTCTTCATCCGGGATTTTCCCGCGCGTTCTCTATGGGTTGCCCTCTTATTTGCCGGCCCTTTCATGCGTTCCGATGCGGCGAAAACGCATAATAGAACACAATTTGCTCGTCGTACATTTTAGAGCGCAGCTCTTAGGCGCCCGTTCCCGGCTTGAGCGGCGTCGCCGTCGCCGTCACCGTCGGCGTAACCGCGAATAACCCTCATAACCCTCGTGAGGGTTACGAGGGTTAATCTCACGAGGGTTACCTTCACGAGGATCACGAGGGCTACGAGGGTTAGTTACCCTCAAAAGGGTTACCTTCACGAGGGTCACGAGGGTTACGAGAGTTACCCTCACGAGGGTCACGACAGTTACCCTCACGAGGGTCACGAGAGTTACCCTCACGAGGATCACGAGAGTTGCCCTCACAAGGGTTACTAGGGTCACCCTCACGAGGGTCACGATGGTTACCCAGTTCACGTGACCCCCGTTGACGTCATCGCCACTGATGACGTCATCAGTGACGTCACTGATGACATCACTGGCATCCGAATCGTCATCGGCATCATCACTGATGACGTCATCAATGACGTCACTGATGACGTCACCGGCATCCGCATCGTCATCATTACTGATGACATTATCACTGACGTCACTGATGACGTCATAGGTATCCGCATCGTGATCGTCAGTGATAACGACATCAGTGACGTCACTGATGACGTCATCGGCATCGTCACGTGACCCCCCGGCGTCACGTGACATCTCAGGGTCACGTGACTCCCCCTCCTCAAGGTCACGTGACCCCCCCCCTCCCGCCCCCGAGGTCACTTGACCCACCCGCCCAGTACCCTTCCCTCCTCCTCCTCAAGAGCTGCGCTCTAATTCGGCGTTACGAGGAGTTGTAAACGGCTTTCATTTTAGAGCGCACCTCTTAGGGGCCCGTTTCCGGCTTGAGCGGCGTCGGCGTCGGAGTAACCGCGAGGTCACGTGACCCCCTGAAGTCACGTGACCCCCTGAGGTCACGTGACCCCTGAAGTCACGTGACAACCTCAGGTCACGTGACCCCCCTCAGGTCACGTGACCCCCCTCAGGTCACGTGACCCCCCTCAGGTCACGTGTCCCCCCTCAGGTCACTTGACCCGCCTCAGATCACGTAACCCCCTGAGGCCACGTGACCCCCTCAGGCCACGTGACCCAACTGAGGCCACGTGACCCCCCTCAGGTCACGTGACCCCCCTCAGGTCACGTGTCCCCCCTCAGGTCACTTGACCCGCCTCAGATCACGTAACCCCCTGAGGCCACGTGACCCCCTCAGACCACGTGACCGCACTCAGGCCATGTGACCCCCCTGAGGTCACGTGACCCCCTTCGGGACACGTGACCCCCGAGTTCACGTGACCCCCCTGAAGTCACGCGACCCCCGAGGTCACGTGATCCCCCTGACGTCACGCGAGCCCCCTTAGGTCACGTGACCTCAAGGAGTCACCTATCCCTCAGTACGCTTCCATCTTCCTCCTCAAGAGCTGCGCTCTAACCGGCGTTACAGGGAATTGTAAACGGCTTCCATTGTTAGAGCGCACCTCTTAGGGGCCCGTTTCCGGCTTCGGCGTCGCCGTCGGCGTCGGCGTAACCGCGAGGTCACGTGACCCCCTGAAGTCAAGTGACCCCCTGAAGTCACGTGACCCCCTGAAGTCACGCGACCCCCCTCAGGTCACGTGTCCTCCTCACGTCACGTGACCCCTTAGGTCACGTGACCCCCTCAGGTCACGTGACCCCCTCAGGTCACGTGACCCCCCTCAGGTCACGTGTCCCCCCTCAGGTCACTTGACCCGCCTCAGATCACGTAACCCCCTGAGGTCACGTGACCTCCACAGGTAACATGACCCCCTGAGGTCACGTGACCTCCTGAGGTCACGTGACCCCCTGAAGTCACGTGACCCCTCAGGTCACGTGTCCCCCCTCAGGTCACTTGACCCGCCTACGACCACGTGACCCCCTGAGGCCACGTCATCCCACTGAGGCCACGTGACCCCCCTGAGGTCACGTGACCCCCGAGTTCAGGTGACCTCCCTGAAGTCACGCGACCCCCGAGGTCACGTGACCCCCCCCTGACGTCACGCGAGCCCCCTTAGGTCACGTGACCTCAAGGCGTCGCCTATCCCTCAGTACACTTCCATCTTCCTCCTCAAGAGCTGCGCTCTAACCGGCGTTACAGGGAATTGTAAACGGCTTCCATTTTTTTTTACCTTCAGTATACCAGCCTTTAGGAGCACTCGCACGCTCGTAGCATGTCTCGACTATCATGCCTAAATTCACGCGGCAGCGTTTGAAAACGTTTCATTACATTAAGTCGAGATACTGGTTCAAGTTACCCTATCCGTGCTCTGTATACAGCCTGGAAAACTAACAATTGGGTTGATCGGCGTGCCGCCATGCATCGTAAGAAGAAAGAATTAAGGTTTATTTACATATATTAGTAGCGTCCGACTACGTTCTGAGAACTTTTACCTTGAGCTACGACCACGAGACACAGGGACGTGCTTAGTATGGAGCGTGGTAGCCTTACGCGCGACATGTGAAACGCGCATGTTCCGTCAACTCGCGGTCGTAAGGAACCGTACCGTAGTCACTCAGAACTGCTTTAATCCTTCTTAACTGGCGGTCGTACCATGACGTTAAACTATAAAACTCTGCATGACGTGTTAAAAAGCTATGCCGTCTACGGCCAGGTAATTTACTTGTACCAACGGCCAACCTTCGGGAATATCCTTGGATTCGTTGAGTCGAGCGAGTCAATGAGAATTGAGTCGTAGACACGTGATTTTTTTTGCCAGTAACAGAGTTTTTATTATCTGGGGGAAAATTCCAATAATACACGCTTCAGATCGCGCGAGCCCTACAGGAAGCCACACACAACACGCACAAACCGGAAATGAATATGACAACAGGAAGATATGCCATCTTGTTTGCTGTCGGTTGCCCTAAAAATGAGTCTATACTCCATTCCAATGTTTACAAATCCTCAACACAACCAGTGCATCTTCGTCGCTTCGCTAAACGAGCAGATCGCGCGTTCACACGAACGCTGAAATGGCAGAAGTCCCCTCTTTTAAACGTTTGTAGGGGGTATACTCACTGGGCGTCATAATTAAGGGCGCTGTTCACTGGGCATGCTGAGGGCACGCTCACAGTTATAGGGTTCCCGAGTCCGGTAATCTTGAAGTCTGGATAGACCCTTTTCAAAAGTCAGAGTCCTCTTGTGGCAGTCCGAAAAGCTCCAATATTGCCGCTCTAATGGCGGTGATTGGAGATCATGCGCGGCTAAATCAAGCACCCTCGATTTCGTGCATCGAAGGTGACGTGAAACGACCAACATCTTTTCCTTTTTCTGCTGTATGCTTTCGAAGCCGTTCGATTTTTCTGGTGTGGAGAAACAGTGTAGTTCCGCCATTAGAGCGTCGGGTCTGGCTCTGCACAAGGTGGGTAGACTGACTTTTGGAAAGGGTCTATTGCACGTTGCAAAACCACCGTGAAAGCACGCTGTCAGCACGCGCGTAGCATCTATGCACTCAAATATGACCGCCAGTTAAAGGGACCATGAAATGACCTGTCTACTTTTTCCAGATAACTTTTACATTAAACCGTCAATGTTCACTGAATGTCGAACAGGCATCTACACAAAAAATTAGTGAAATATCGACTTTTTCTTTCTCTCCAACTGACCGCAAAACAAGCCGTGACGTACGCTGTTTCCGGAACCGGAAGTTCTCTCGGCAACGTGTTGGGAGCGTTAGCGGCGACGAGTTGGGTTGCGCCGGTAGGTTTTACTGCGCTGATGTCACCGACGTATTTTCTGAATCGGCGCCTCTCATCGCCGCATCGCAGCTGAGCGAAATTGAATGAGATACGTTGCGCTACAGCGACAGCATGGGACTAGTCCCATACGCCGGTATGCCTGTTGGGAAGTGCAGCGAGTCTTTCGGTGAAGACTCCAGAAGTCAACCCACCTGTCATTGTTGGTAAAAGGCGGCCCGTGTCAATCGTTTATGGAAACAAATTGCCGCGGCGTTTTTCGCGGCCTCGGAGATGCAGGAGCGAGCCGACGTTAAAAAAAGTTACGTTTGAACTACGAGTGTCAGCAAGAGCCACGTAAATACCTGTTCACACTCGGAGTGGACGCGCGCGTTTGATGGAAGTGCTGTTTTCGCGCTGTTGGTAAGCGCTTCGGGACCGTTCTTTTACGATTGCAACTCGATACTGACGCGACACTCGGCAAAGAAAGGTTGGACCGGCTTTGCACGTATACCTCCCACGAACTGTTATAGCTAGAAAGTGACGTGCAGTCTGTCAGAATAAAAATGGCATACCAATAACAAAGTGTACATACCGTGTTACGAAGGTAATCCATACGGCGTTTATTTCAGCTCTATATCACACAAAACAAGAAGATAGAATCGACGAGAGTCCCTTTTCGACGAGTGTTCGTCAACACTGCCTCGGAAAACAAGGGGAAGAGATTGACCTCACCTCTTAATCTAAAATTGAGGTCAGCGATCAGACTATAATACGGGAAGGGTCCACAAGGGTCGCGCGGGCATGTTCCATTCAGCACGCCAGCCGATCGTAGGCAGACGGTCTTGAGACGAAGCAACGCTGCGCCGAGTCGGAGTGCCTGCTAAGCCTATATTCTGAGCACTCGCTTCGTCGGAGTCGGTGGATTCGTATCCAGCGTTCTTGTTCGTCGTGGTCTGTTTTAAGTTCTTTTTTTCTTGCTGCTTGAAGTCGGTACGCGCGAGCAGAACACGTAGAAAAATAAACGTTCAGTCAGTCATAGTTTTGAGAGGAAGAAAATCAAAGGAAATAAACGTTCGTCGGTCGTCGCCACCCAACTTCCACGTCGTGCTTCCACGTAACTGAAGTCGGCCCTGCCCTACTGCGCACGCGCAGTAGCTGCTTCGTTTATCACACGATAGATGGCGCTTGGCTCTCAGCATTATCAAATATGGCAATTTTCGCCACACATCTCTAATTATGCTACAAAATGTGGATCTGAATATTATTTAACCAAACTTTTAGGAAACATTCGCCAGCTATTTATTGTTTACAATCGCGGTGCTGGTGAGGCAGGCTCTTACCCAATAGGCGACGTGGATTCGGCTGACGTGCTCCGTTTCTGCGGATGCGTCGTAGTGAAAAGGCGAAGGAAAGAAGGCGCAAAAGAGTCCAGTTTTCTTTTAAAAGTTCTATAGCAAATAATTTTTTTTGGCTCCATATTTTTTGTGTTTTTGTGTTTCTTTTCACACCTTTTACGACGTGCGGTGGATGAAATTCGATTTTAAAATCATTTCATGGTCCCTTTAATACACACTGTACACCTTTTCCGCAAGGGCGCAGCCATCTTGAATGGCGACACTTTGATTTTCACACATTCTTGCGTTTTTTTCACGTATATTTTCTCGCCTATTAAAGGTTGAAAGGTCTTACTATTTTTTCGTCCCGAATATCAGATATAGAACCCACGTGAGTGAGAAGAAAAGGAAACGGAAAACGTCGGGGCGTTTGAGGGCCATGTTTAGAGTGCATGCTCAGAACGAGCTCGCGTTAATGGCCGCTAGGACCGGCAGTCTTGATGGCGAGGAATGCACGCGGCAAAAGAACTGCGGACGCTCGCCGTCAGCACGCCCCCAGAAGTCGCGCTCGCAGCTATGGCCGGCAGTGAATACTCCCTATAGACCGACACGCGGGCTCGACGTCACGGCGCTGCGGCGGCGCTGCGATCGCGCCGGAGCCGAGGGGTGTGGGCAAAAGGGTGCACGTTTCGCATGGGCGTCATAGTATTTCAGCGTGCCGCGAAGCTGTGTTGCCGTTAATCTCACCAAAATGTACAAGAAAAGTAGCGGAGTGAGCTTCTACAATTTCCCGGCAGACTCTGAAAGGCATAGAAGGTGGATAATATCCGTGGATCAAAAATTATGGTCGCCTCGCGCGTTTGTGCGGTGAGCACTTTCTTGGAAGCAAGTACGGCTTCCATTTCAATCTCCGTCCCGAGGCTTGCTTATGTACAGGGAAACCGTCCTCTGATCGAGACCACCCGGATTTCGTCCACGGTGTTCGCGCACAAAGCATCGGCCAAGCGCTCGTCGGAGGCTCGCTACGCCCGTGCTACCCAGCAGAAGGGGATCGGCGACAGAACAGCAGTGTTGTAGGCGTTACCAAAAAAAAGTAACGAAATACGTTACTCGTTATTTGCAAATCAAAGGTACGCGTTATTGAGCTACGTTGCCTAAAAATAAAAGGAACACGTTACCGCTACCAATAAAAAGTAACGCACGTTACTTCTGCGTTACTTTTTAAATTGTGATTTAACACGTTTTACGGTTTTGACGATACAGGTATGCATAAGCTCATATATCAAAAAACATTATGTTCATGCAGAAACAAAACATAATTACTTTATCTCTTTTTAGGGTTTCACCTAAATACTGACGAGAAAAAACGCAAAGAAAAAAAAAAAACATGGCTTGACGCCTAAAAACGCGGAAAAACTTGAAGTGAAATTGTAGTAACGAGTAACGTAACTACGTTACTTGAAATAGTAACGTAAGTACGTTACCAGTTACTGTGTCAAAAAAGTAACGAGTAGGTTACTACGTTACTGAAGAAGTAACGCGTTCCTGGTAACGCCGTTACTTGTAACGTGTTACCGCCAAGACTGCAGACCGGACAAAGCGTTACTGCTTGTCATGCCTTGTGGTCATGAGGGTGGGAAAAATAGCCTACCTTGACTTGAAGACGCTGTGTGTATTTATTTAAGTAATAAATACACTTCCGCAGACCCACAGTCTGCCGCTCCCGCCGGCAGTGAGGAAACCGACTCGAAGTAATCGTAGGCCTCGAGAGACTTGTACGTCTGCTTCGTGTCGACTGTGAACTGGCTTGGCGAAAAAACTGAATGAACGACGACCTGAGCCGTCGACTTCGGTGGCAGCAACTTCACGTCGGAAGTATAGCAGGCCTTGTTTACGGCGTACGGATCCTCCTAGGCAACGCCGTCCACCCACAGTTTGTTTCGATACCGCCGCCGTTCAGGCTCGGGTAGCGAGCTGAAATAGTCGGGCATAGCATACGACATACGTTGCCAGGAAATACGACTCACAAATAAAGCTAGAAGCGTCCCTACAACGTCAACAACGAGCGCACACCACACAACGCAATGGCGAAAACACGGAGGGCCGGGTCGCTTTTGCCCACATAGCTACCGCGCATGCGCGGCCTTCCGGCCGTGTTGGTAAACAGAGCCGCTCCGCGTGTCGGTCTATACACGGGGACAACTTTGGGCGCCGACACTATAATGTGGCTATGCAGTCGAAAATATGGGTGCACGGGTGCTCGTGCACCTTGAGCGGTGATCAAAGCTATTTACGCTCAATCTTACCTTTTTTTTTAAATTCCACAGAAAGGTGTCCTCGAATGTAGACAGAGGAAGTAGTGCAAAGTTGTGCAAGCCGTCGACTGTAGCTTGCGCAGATGGGAGAGACATAGCGGAAGCCGCATGGCCCTCGCATCACGAATACCAGCGCTCGCGGCATCTCCACGGGTTCCGCGGTATGATTGTGATAAATGCAGCTCCGACCCATAAGCTCGCCCCTTCTACAATATTCGACGCCACGATTGTGCCTGGATGCATCTTCCCGCGTCCCGAAACAGAAAGTGCGTCACTAGCGTCGGCCGTCGTTTCACGACGCATCGGACCCCGCCAGATTGCCAGTTGGTGACCTCAGTTGAGCTCAACATCCGTTGGAAGCTCAAAGACACTTGGCGCCCATTTGTAATTCCGGCCAACGGCCACAGCTAACTATCGTTGCCTCAACGAAAGTTGAGAGGGCGTGTTAACGAGGATATTGACGAAATTTGATCAACATGCTTTCATTTCACTGTGTCGGACCACATCAAGTTCAATGCTGGCGCAGCTAAGCCAAGCACGCCCAGAAAAAAAGGCACACAATCAAGGCACATTCACTGTGCGCGGAAGGTTCAGCCGTTGATAGCCGCAATGATAGCGCCACCGGGATATATAACTTTTTTTTTTTTTGGCGATGCTTGAATGGTTTTTCTTGGATCGTAGCCTAATATTGCGGTCGCACTAAGTGTGAAGCTAAGTGGAAAGAGCATTCCAGGAATCGTGCTCTCAAAGCTGCCATCATTTTCTTCTGGGCTGTGAGCACACATTCTCGACACGCGCAGAATCTCTCTTAGGCGAAATATCAGATGTCCGCAGACGCGTCCACAGCCCAAGTGAGTCGGCATTTTTCGCTCAAGTGCACGATAAGCGCTGGGTGGTTGTATATAGAAGAGCATTCGCATAAACGTTGACAATATTTTCTTTCCTGGTCTCTCGAGTTTTTCCGTTCGTACATAAGGCAATAAATGTTTCATTACGATTAAAAAAAAACACCAAAAAACAGAAAAATATTTTTTTGTTTTTTTAAGGCGAAAGCATTAACTGTCCCACCGAGCGAAGCCAGCGTGTCTGTAACCATCTGGAGCAGCGAAACGGCAGTTAAATTCCCATTGACCCAAAGCACCGCAACGCACATTCTTCGTGACGGAAGCCATCGGGGCGCTCAAGGTCTAAGCGGACCCGGCTCAGAAGTAAAACACAAAGAAGAGCACAGCAACGCAGATTCATCGTCGCGGAAGGCGTGGAGCCGGCGGGGTTCGCCGAGCCTGCGAGGTGGTGGAGCGGGATGTCACCGCCGAAGCGACTTGTGAAAGAGGAAGATGTGGCGCGCTGCTTGTAGGAATGCGCTGCGTGTAGGAATGCTTTCGCTTGCATAGTCGTAAGAAGTCTTAAATGCCTTTAGCCTACGCCGGCAGTTCGCGCAGTGTCTCGCGTTCGAACGCCGGACGCCAGCGTTCAGCGTTCGAACGCGTTCGAAACGTGAGTAGAGACGAAGGCAGCCAGCCTTCGCACCTACCCACTAGCCGTTCGTCGCAGAGCCCGGCGCTCAGATGTTGCTTCGCGCTCTCCTCTCCTCCTCTCCCTTTGTTTCTCTCCGTATAGTCACGGCCAGGATGAGAACGGCAGGGACGAGTTCCAGTTAGATAACCCTTTGGCGTCTCATGGGCCTCGCGTATGCAGGCACTGTCAAAACAAGACGAAAAGCAACGAGCGAAAGCGAGAGAGGCACTGCCATTCTTATACTCTTTTTTTTTTTACTAAGTCTGTTTCTTCTATTCTACACAACTTGAATCACTCCTTGGAACAGTATGGTCAGGCTGCTTTTTCACCATACACGCTCGTAGTAATCTCGCATTTTATGTATGTGCGAAACTCGCGGTAATTCTCATGGCCTTATTACACCAACAGCTATGTCATGCATCTGTCTTTCCTTACGTTTCTAGCAATAGTGGAGCTACTTGGTACATTTCGGTCCTTGTAGCTCTCGCGCCGTAAAACTCCGATCAATCGATCGATTTTGCAACATTTCGTCCGCAAATCAAAAATAAAAATGCGAAAGAATCTAACCTTTAACGGCTATAATTTTGCTCGCGTGCTTTCGACGACTTTTGAATTGAGAAGGTCGTATTGATGAACATATGAGCCACCTTCCCGCCTCATTACTGTACATATACACGCGTTAGAATTGCCGAGGTGCCGCGCCATGCCGTTGGTAAGCGAGCGAACCGTCTGACCCTGCAACAAAGCTTATAATTTTCTCTTTTTTATTTCAGAATACAGAATGCAACCTTTGTCGTAATGCACGTTACACCGCTCGAGGCCGAAAATATAACTCCAAAAGTAGCCACGCTTCCCAACCCGAAAGATGATCTGGTACTGGAAATATTTCATTTCTGATCCATTAAACTGCGCCGTCAATTGAGAGTTCGCAATGCAACTGGAAGGTATTGCGTACCGCTAAACGTTTCCGTTTGAAGTGTCTATTTTTACCCAAAGGTAAAACGTATATGTTTTTGTTTTGTTTTTATTGAGGCGTTTTTGGCATGAATTAGATTCAAGCACTTATCCCCTTTCTCGCAATCGTTACTATCCTTCGTTTCATCCCAAGTCCGTGCGCGAGCAATATCAGGAACACTTGGGCCCAAACAACCTTTTTGAGAAGCGTTGGATGACGGCATCCCTTGTGTTCTTATGCATGTGTCTGCGCCAGCTGATCCAGTTCAGCGCGAAAACTATAGTTGTTGACTCCGTTCGGTGCGTGTGCGTGTAGAGGGAAGGGGGGCGACCCGCCCCCCTCCCTCCCCCCGTCTCTTTTCTGTGCTCTCTTGCTTTGACGCCACGTACTTTCTCTTTCAGGACAAATCCTTAGCAAGTCTTAGCGGGGATGTGAGCAAGTTCAAGTTTTGCGCCGTGCTCACTGCGAGTGTTTTCAACGGGTCGGACGGTGCACTGTTGGAAAAACCAGGGGACCCAGTAAAGAATCTTTCCTCTGTGGCCGTACAAAAAGTGAGCTACTGCTTTATCTGTAGCAGCTTGCCTCCCATGAACAAACTATTTTAAATACGTCTTAAGGCCCAAACGAACATTTGCGCTTGAGTTCGTTTGACTGCGCAGCGTCAAGGAACGGAAGCGAGTCACCGGCAGCTCAACTGTGCTTCGCATGAAGCGCGGAATCCAACTCAAGGAGTAGCTTGGCACGCGACATATGTAGCAGAGAGGTTCCGGTTTCTCGCAGCCGCAACGCAGCCAAACGCACTCAAACGCTCTCAAACGCAATCGTTGGTAAGAGCCTTTACAAATCACTGGCTGGTATGGTCCTGCTAGCTAAGACAAATATCTAAAGAAAAGAAAATTGTATTATGTTTAGTAGTTTGTATAGCGTCTGTCTGCACCTAACGAACTCTGTAACTGTAGAAATTATTCCGAGAAAACTTGCTTTACATATTCTAGTACACTTTCTTTAATGTTGTGCCTTCCCAAAAAAATAAGGCAAAATTCGCGGTGGCTTAGCTCGGCTATGCTAGGATATACTTAGCGTGAGCTTATGCACACAAAATTAGAGGCGCTATCAAACGGCTCCGGTGCAGCGTTAGAGATGGCTACTGCGTAAGGGAGGCGCACAGCTGGGCACGTGGTGGCGCCAGCGCGTCTGCCGCGGCTATGACGTCACTCCTCTGGAAGGCGCAGACCGGCGAGGAGCGCTTTGCGACGGCGGAAAAAGCGCGCGTCGGCGGCGGCTCCGGCGCGCCTGTTGTGCGCCGTGTGACGTCACTGCTCCTCGCGCATGCGCAGCACGGCTCTTTGGGAGCCACGCGAAACTGCTCAACCTCGGCCAGTGTAGCTAACGCTACAAAACAAAAATACACTTCATGCACGTGCAGAGTGGAATGCCGATCGCTCTGAGAAGTAGGACGATTATCAATTAGTTTGCACGGAGCTATCCATGCTCGAGCTAAGCTATCGTTCCGCGTTAGTACTAACTGCTACGCTTTTATCTTTCTAGGATATATGCAACACATCGCCAGTGCTCGACCCCACGGCAATGGCTTTATATAGCGTCGTCAGGTCGAACTTCTACGGATTCGATAACCCGACCACGATTGCCACAAAGGTATGAACCGCGAGAGTAACAACGTTGATATCAAAACGTACGGCCGGATTGTTTGGGTGAAATATAGGGTCAACATGCATTTAAAATGAGTTTTTTTTTCTCTATACTTTGTTTTAATCTAAGTGCTACACAATCAAGCAGCTCCAAAAGTGCGGCGTCATGGCGCTGTTCGCTTTTGCGCGTTTGCTGTCAGCGGCCAAACCAATCACGCGGATGAAAAATTACGCTAGATTTATCGTGCTGACAAAGACGAGGGGCGCATACTTTGCCCTGCACTAACCCCAGAAAGGCACTTTTTTTATTATCTTTTTCTTTTTTTTTTTACTGTAATTTTAAGTTTTTCTTTATCTTTCTCGGTGAATTTATCAAAAAAAAAAAAAAAGAAAACTTGGGTTGCATAAAAAAAAAAGAAAATAATTGCGTAAAGCTTCCGGCGTGTCGCTCGTTCGTGGCGGTCTCTCCTGACAGTTGCATCGTAGAGAACGACCCATAAAACACATTCGGCGTTAAAAGCGCAGAGTCATTCAGCCTACGCTGCGAGTGATTGGTTTGTAGCCGGTGACAGCGTAGACGCAATAAGGACCAACGCCGTGACAGTGCAATTTTGGGCGCTTCTTTGATTGGCTTTGTTGAGTGGTGCAGTGTGGGCTGCGTGTCATACTTGCGCCTCATTTACACAGACGGTTTAACCGCACTCGCGAAGCGGTTATTGTCTGGTCGGATACTTCTTTTACAAGTCACGACAGCCAACCCAAATGTCAAATTCAATTCCGCTGGAACAAAATGGCGTCATTCAGTTCAAACCTCTGCTGTGCGCCGCCCATTCGCTTCCGGCTTCCTAAAACCTGTACCGTCACGCAGTCGGCGCATCAAAGAATGTTGCTACTTGTAGGAAGGTCTTTTCGGGGCTTTTTGTTCAGTGCAGTTTCAAGCGCGTTCGATGATGAAAACGAGCGGATTCGCGTCGAGGTTGCGATTCGAATGCCGGCGTGATTGCAGCATTCAGCCGGGGTCACAGCACCATCGCACAAAAGACAGTCTGCAACCACGAGTCATCGCAATAGACCCCTTCCGAAACGCACGCCCCGGTCATTAGAAGGTCGAAACCCCTGCACAATGGCGGAACGACTGCATCAAGGAACTGCAGCCCCGTCGGTGCTATTTCAGGAGTAATAGGGAATGACATTTAATATTAGATAAAACAGAAAAAACATAAAACGTCGTAAAATTAGGTCAACCACTCTCAACCGCACACGGACACTCGTCTGAGGTAACGAAGAAATGTTGCCGGGTAGCAGATTCCAACGTTTGATTGATCTAGGGAGCAAAATGTATTTAAACATGTCGGTACGTGCATAAAACGGTGAATTGTTTTGGTCATGGTGGCTCCTTGTTGATGACGCTATGTGAAACCTCACATATGGGTCTAATTAGGTGAGACGTGGCGAGTTAACCGGACCGTATAGGACTTTAAGACTCCTAAGAAACGTTGAACTGCCCGCGTCGCGGGCTGCTTGACGTTCGATCTCTTCGTTCGTGTTCTGCGGAGGCCGAGCAGGCTACGAGCCCTGGTATTCCCTGGTTCTCACAGTGGAAGATAACACACAAAGGGTAAGCATCCTAAACAGCCAAATAAAGCAAAAACTTCCAAGAAAATTCGGCGAACTCCGAATGCACAATGCTGGTGGGAAGTCACGCTGACCGGGTTTCCACAGCTCAGGCGGGTGGCAGACATTTCTGGCCGATAGGGGTCGCTCGGTTCGCAAAATGGCGGCGGCCAGAGAGCTCTTTTTGTAAAGGTCTATGCTGACCAAGCCTGACAGATCGCCGCGAGAAGCGGCTGCCAAAATGAAAAAAAGTGAAGCGGCAGACAACGAATATGAGAGGGGAGCCATGTGACTGGCGATCCGCTGCTGCGAGACGCCGAAACACACTTCTCCCGAGCGAACAAGTGTATTTCGGGTCCTCGCTCCTGGAGAAACTGTGCGCTGACGTACAGGTTGCTCGAAAAATGGCTCTGATGTTTTGTGCTCCCTGATCTTCGCGCTACAAATCAACAACCGGGCACTTAATGACTCCATCGTCGAACTTCCAGGCTTTGTGAGTATAAAGGAGGCTATGGTTCATCTTTTGAAGGTACGTGTAACACGATATTCAAACAATATTGTCCAGAACGCGATGAGCAAGCGTTCCAAAATGCCTCTTTGGCGCGTTGGAACGCAAGGTGTGGATAGCCAATCAGAGGGCAACTTAGAGAACGCCCTGAAAACGCGCAATTACGAGGCAGTCAAGCGTGCACCGTCAATTGGATGAGGTCAAGGGGAAACAAGAGCACGCGGCCCTATTTAGCGGGTGCAGAAGCGCACCCGATGAGCAAGGAGCAGACGAACTTGCTTGTCGTATAGCCCCTTGAGCAACGCAAGCGGCGCCCCGCGCTTTCGAGTTGCTGACTAGGTTCTGCTAAATTTTGTTTACCGCTTCACTTTGCTCAAACGTGTTTGAGACCTGCCACTGAAACACACGCACTGGGAACGGTCCGTTCTGACGCTTCGACCGCGACGAACGCTTGCTTGAACACTGCGCCAGAAGCTCTTCGCTGCAATCCGTTCATACAACAATTACTGCCGCCGTTGAGGCACGAAGCTAGGGTCAATGACGAAACAGTATCTAAGCGACAAGCGTAGTGCAAGTGCCAAGTTTTACATAATGTGGCGCACTCCGTAAACAACTTTACAAAAACTCAAGCATGTTTCCCATGGAGAAGCGTGCAAAACCGAGACCGCGACAGGCTCACATTTGCCGCATATTGACGAGCCATCCGGTGTCGCCGCTTGCAACCAAGGAAAGGCCTTTATCTTCCAGCGGTGACGCGTGCAGTGTCCACATTTATCTACATATCTTACGTTGTGGTTGAGGCAAAGGGTGCCATGCCACGCTTAGGCGTGCATGACTGGTAGGTGTGCTATCAGTGGTTATCAGAAGCGAGCTCAAGCGGTCACGAGAGTAATGGTTTGGTAGAACGACGGAACCAAACGTTCAAGGGAATGTTGAGACAGGTAATTGCTGAACATGGGAAGAGGATGGGACAGGTATGTACCCTGCCTGCTGTGGGCATACCGAGAAGTACCAAGCGAAACGACAGGGGTGTCGCCATTCGAGTTAATGTATGGTCGTGTCCCTAGTGGTCCTCTGGCTATTCTTAGAAAATCCTGGACGTAAGAATGGACCCCCCTTCCAGGTCGCGTTAAATCAAGGCGTAGAAAAATATCTCCTGAACCTGAGGAGGCAAATGATGAGCCTTGGAAAAATAGCGGACGAACGGGCACAGGGACAGAAACGGGCATATGCCACACAGTACAACTTAAGGGCAGTACCAAAGTTATTCCAAAAAGCAGAAGTGGTGCTAATGTTAAACACAGAAGCTACAAGCAAAATGGAGGCCAGGTTGGTGGGTCCGATAACGATTGTTGAACGGAAGAGGGACAAGAGCTGCGTTGTTGAGCTAAAGGGAGGACAGAGGAAGTGGGTACATGCGAATAAGTTGCGTCCCTACTATGCAAGAACAAACGCTGTGGGTGTGAATTTTGAAGATCGGTACTTTGGGAGCGTGGAGGAGACCCCATGTGACGAAGAAGGAAATCAAAGTAGCACGGTATGTCAGATGGGTATCCAGCTAACGAACTTGAGTGAGGGACAGAGGCAACAGGTACTCAACCTGGTAAAAGAACTGAAAGCGGCATTTTCAAATACGCCAGGAAGGAGCGCGATGGGACGGCACAAAATAACGCTGATCGAAAATGCTACAATGAAAAGGATCTATCCCTACCGGGTCCCCATGAAACTTCGAGAAGAAGTGGATCGTCAGATACAATAATTGATAGGTTGGGGACTGATCTATCCGAAAGAGTCCATTTTTGCACATCCGGTTGTATGTGTCGCCAAGAAAGATGGGAAAGTTAGGTTGTGTATAGATTATAGGCAATTAAACTCGTTAACTGAAACAGACGTCTTTCCAATGCAAAACGTAAAAGAACTGTTGTGGCGCGTAGCAAAAGCCCAATTCATCTCGGACTTGGACCTAACCAGAGGGTACTGGCAAATTAAAATAGAAAAAAAGTCTGAGCACCCTACCGCGTTCGTAACTGATCAAGGCCAGTACGCGTGGACTGTAATGCCATGTGGGCTTAAAAATTCAGCAGCGACGTTCCAAAGAACAATGACCGAGATGTTAAAACCTCATGCACTGTATGCCTGCGCACACATTGATGACATCGCAGTTTTTTCTAGCAGTTGGCAAGAACACGTGGAACAGCTTGGCAAGGTGCTAGCCACATTAGAAGCTACCGGACTTACAACGAACCTGGAGAAATGTCGGTTCGGACAAGGCAGAGTAAAGTACCTAGGCCATGAAATAGGCTCTGGATTTCACGCACCAGACCCAGAAAGGCGTGCCGCGATTCAGAACTTAAGACTGCCAGAGAACAAAAAACAGTTGAGGAGTCTCTTAGGATTGATTAACTATTATCGAGATTATATTGAAGGGTATTCAGAGATAGTGCTTACACTGACAGTGTTGACGAGAAAGGAAGTACCGAATGTGCACTCCCATGGGGTGAAAAAGAACACGACGCCTTTGAAACGGCGAAGAGGAAATTGATGGAACTGCCGAAACTTGCAGCCCCATCTTTGACGCGGAGGTTTATTTTGTCGACAGACGCGTCGGAAAGAGCTTTCGCCGCGTGCTTATCGCAGAAGAGCGACGGCGGGAAAGAACTGCCGGTTTTGTTCTTGAGCCGAAAGTTGAGTGGTACACAGAGTAGGTGGTCAACAATCGAGAGAGAAGCATTTGCTATTGTGTGGGCACTAGAACATTTGGAAACTTGGTTGTTCGGATCGGAAATTTTGGTTCGCTCTGATCACAATCCATTGCGGTACGTAGGAACATTGCCTCCAAACAGCGCACGATTAACACGCTGGGCATTTTCCTTGCAAAAGTATAGTCTACAGATAGAAAATGTGAAGGGGACCAAAAATGTGCCGGCGGACGCCCTATCTCGACTGGGTCGGGCCTGAGCATTTTGGGGGTGTAGCGAGACGAAATTGTCGGGTTGTTCAAAGTGCAAAGTGACGTGGTTTTTGTAACTATCGTTTATTTTACCCGTTACTCGGGTCTCTTCTACCATATGTATTCTATTTGTTGGAAAAAAAAGACTGTAAAGTGACTCTGTTTTTGTAACTATTGTTTATTTTCCTCGTCATTCGGGTGCCTTCCACTATGTATCATAATTTGTGTACTACATGCTGTGTATGTAGGCCTCTGTTATCCTAATAATGTGTAAAAAAAAGGGTTTCAATGAAGGATAGACATGTCATGCCACGCTTAGGCGTGCATGACTGGTAGGTATGCTATCAGTGGTTATCAGGAGCGAGCTCAAGCGGTCACGAGGGTGATGTTGATAGCGGATGAAACAGGCTGATAAATAAGCCGAAAAAGGGGTTTTTGGCTAGGTTAGATCCGGGCGCGGTGACGGAAGGTTGTATCTCGACACGACGGGATGGACTAAATCATCTGAAACTATTTGAACAAGAGTCTTTACTAAGGGATGCGTGTTTGGCGCGTAGAGAAACGAGCGAGGTGCTCGAAAAGCAGGGATCTGCACATCGTATAGCCCCTCGCGCGACTCCAACGACGCAACGCCGTTGAACTCGCGAACAGATCTCAGATACATTCTCTCTTCCAACTTGCCTTCGTCCACGGTGGAAGAAACACGTTTAGGTGATGACTCAGGCCGCTAATTTTTTCGGGGAGCGAGCGACCAGATCGTGTTCGGAGCTAGCCTCGAACCAGGAGTAGTTTGTTCCGCACCGCCGTGGAGGGTGCTCAGGTATCAGGTCTCTCCTCGGCGGCCAAGGTGTTGGTGGCGTAGCCTGCTCGGCTTTTTTGCGGTGTGGTGGTGCGGTGGTGGTGTGCGGCCAGTGGCCTGGTCCGTGTTTTGCTTTGGTGCTGTGTCGATCACAGGTGCCACCATCGTGCACGAAGGTGAGCCTTAACCAGAAGAAGAGGAAGAACGGAGAGAGCACAAATTTACGGACTCTGGCGACCTTGGTGGCGGCGGTGAGGTACAACAAAAAGTGTTGAGCGAGAGAATTCGGGACCACCGCTGGGAGAAACAACTGGAGCGGTTGGTTTGAGAGGGATCCTATGCTTGGTGCCATCTATCCCCGTGCGAGTGAAGCGCTCGGTGTGCCGAACATAATGTGGTCGCCACGTCGGACACAGACTCATCACCTAAATGTTTCTGCACCGTGCCTTGGTCACAGGTGTTTTCTAGCTGCAACACAGAAAACGTGCGCACTATCACGATAACATATACATCTATAAAAACTTAAATGCTTCTCAAAATGTGTGAGCAAGCTCGTGCGCGTGATCCACGAGAACGGAAGATTACGACACTGTCGTTTCCAGGACTAGAACGAATTTTCCAAATGGTACTGCGCCATGTAGTCATATACGTTATTGACGCGAACAGATACTTCAAACCTGAAATCAAAATCAATTCGGGCGATAATGCAAATTTGAGCTTTCAGATTTCAAACGTAGTGTCTGGAAAGCATCTTCTATTTTTTGTTTGTATAAGAATATAAGTTTGTGGTGTCAAAAATACCTTAAGAAAACTGCGTTATTTATTCGCTCGTTCAGCACAAATTCTTTCTCGTTTTTTCTCAATTTTAGGTGAGGAGAATACTGAAAGCCCACACAACATTTTGTATTTTGATTTACAACGTCCATCATGACGACGTTCCCAACACCTGCGCCAAGGGAAAATTTCCGCTCACAACGGCGGCGAGAAATGCCTTCGACAACACCTAGAGTCGTCGGAGTCCTCCCATCATTAGCAGATTCCCCATTCAGTGTATGTGTTTTGATGCAACTGGAAACATCTCAAAGGAGCACATTTTAAGGTGCATTTGAGACTCGCTCAGTATACCTCTCTTCCGCTGGCAAGAGGAAGACATGTATACTGGACGATGTATACAACAAATAATGCTATACAACGAATAAACGACTTGTGTGAAGATCACCCATATAAAAAGTATATTTAGAAGTTGATTCGTGCTTCATTCCTGCTAGTATACAGGATCCGAAAAGTGGCGGATCAGCATAACGTCTTCAGCGTTTCGTGACGGCGCCACGCGACCAAAGTGGTCGCTACATTTTTACTACCATATTCAATGAATTGCGTTCACTTTTAGCACGGCGAACTTGGGCTCACGTCGCAAGAGATCCACCATTGCAGCAGGGCTCCCTCATCTTTTTATGGGTGGAAACAAACGTTGGTTTTTCATCCGTGCTGGAAGGAGATCGAATAGTCACGCCTCTAGCGTACCGCTTTAGCTCCGGGTCATAAACCGAATTTTCTTGTTTGTTTCCGACCAAAGAAATCGAAGACGACGATTCGAAGGCCGCTCCTCGTGCGACCATAGCACTGCTCAGATCAGTGCGCTCGTACCCAGACCGTGCTAGGGAAGGTTCAATTGCTTTGTTATGCTATGTTAGTAAACATCGGGCTGTGGGGAGAACCAGCTTGATAAAGGATCCCTTAGAGTTCGATCTCCTGCCCAATACCTGCTCTAATTTTAATGTTTGTGTTTGTACCATCAGCCAAACATCGAAGGACTGGCTAACGTAAGTGCTACGCATAGGCCAATGCACACGCGCGCACACATTTGCACACAAAAACGGAATGCATTTCGTGAAAAGTCCGCATTCTTAACTCCTCTCGCATGCAAGTTTCCGCGATCCATTCCGTAGGTCATAACATGTGAGCACATTATATTTGATAGAAGTAGTAGTAATTAAGTTGTATCTGTGTTCATACAGTCGGAAGTTAGTCATACTTAATGGGTGTTCGGTGTCTCAGCTTGGGGTCTTTAATGTGTACCACACAGTATTGATACACCATTGCACGTCGGTACGATGCTCATATAAATCGAAACAGACATGGCTGCGAATTGAACCTAGGATCCATGGTTTCTGCAGCACGGGTTTTTGCTGCACGTGCTCCCAGAGCTGAGTTGGGCTAACCCATCTCGGTCACCCGTCGCCCTATTTAGTTGTGTGCGAACGTTCGTTTGTACATGAACATATTGCCCCGCGCGCGGAGCGCTGCGTCCGTGTTACCTCTTTGCCTGGTCTGCGTCTTTTCGTGCTGTTTTTAATTAAGAACTGGCTTTTCGCGTGGGAGACAGGCACAATAACCGTTAAGATTGATTGGCCCGCCTTATCCGTTTCGGTCCCTCTTGATACGAGTGAAGCGACTGGTTTCGTTAACCTTTGCTTCAATTTCGATATCTCGCAGCTTGTAACTAAACCCACACGATCAACCACCCACTCTTCGAACATCCTTGACCTCATCCTTGTTTCTGATCCTGACTCTCTAAAGTCGATAAACTACCTACACGAAATAAGTGACCATAAAGTGATTTACTGCACATTTTCTTTAAATATTCAGTCAAAATCGAAGCGGAAGAAAACCGTAAAACTATACGAGAAAGGGAATTATCAAGGAATGAATACTGAGCTAGGGAAATTCTTAGATGTCCTTTTAATAGACTTTGACAATCGGTCCGTCTGTGAAAATTGGACTATGTACAAATCTAAAATGTAACAACTAGCTGAAAGCTTTATCCCAACTGTGACATTTTTCGAAAGCGCTTCTGCTCCATGGTTTAATGTTACCCTGAAACGTTTAAGCACGAAAAAAAAGAGACTCTTTCGTAAAGCCAAAACCACGGAGCGCAGCTCGGACTGGGATAAGTTCTATAGTTCCGACAGACAATTCAGAAGCGCAATCAGAACACAAAAACGAGCGTTTTTTAATGTTGATCTCCCATGCATGCTGCAGAGCAACCCAAAAAAGTTTTGGAATGTCGTTAATCCTAAACCTGAAATAGTAATCAATCTTAAAAACGACGATGACTCTTTGGTTCCTGATGACGAATGTGCAGAAAAATTCAATGATGTTTTTTGTTCAGTGTTCACACAAGAGTGCAATGATATGTTTTCTATGTTTTCTCCTGCCTTTCCTACATCCATGGATGGGATCACGTTTGAACCGGCTGGCATTGTGAAAATCATCGACACCCTTAAGATTTCTTCATCAGCCGGTATTGACGAAATAAATGTAAAAGTGTTGAAAAATACTAAAGATATATCTAGCGTAATATTGGCAAAGCTTTTTGCACAGTCACTTTCTACTGGTTCCTTGCCATACGACTGGAAAGTTGGGAAGATCGTCCCAATCTACAAAAACGGAAACAAGTGCTCCCCTTCTAACTACCGTCCCATCTCCCTAACAAGCGTGTCGTGTAAAATAATGGAACATATCATCTACTCCAAAATCATTCATCACTTGTTAGAAAACAACTATATCCATTCCGCCCAACACGGCTTCCGAAAAAACTTCTCCTGTGAAACTCAACTCGCGTCTTTCGTCCATGACCTGCATGTTAACCTCGACTCTAACATTCAAACTGACGCCATCTTTCTAGACTTTGCTAAAGCTTTTGATAAGGTCCCTCACAGACGTCTCATATACAAGCTTAATCAACTTAACTTAGACCCCGCGATTTTGAACTGGATCATTAGCTTTCTTACGCATAGACATCAATTCGTTACCGTTAACCAGTCATCATCCTCTATTGCCGAAGTCACCTCAGGCGTTCCTCAGGGATCGGTCCTTGGACCACTCCTATTTCTAATATACATTAACGACCTACCCGTATCAATCACGTCGCATATTCGCCTCTTCGCTGACGATTGCGTCATTTACCACCAAGTAACTAACCCTTCGGACCACCAACTCATTCAAGATGACCTCATACGAATTCAAGCGTGGTGCGAAGAATGGCAGATGTCTCTTAACGTCCAGAAATGCCAGCTCGTGTCATTTACACGTCGTGTAAGCCCCTCCGTGTTTTCCTACTCACTTAATAACGTACCTCTGCAGAAAAGCCTTTCCTATAAGTATCTCGGAGTCCACCTCTCATCTGATCTTTCCTGGGCTACTCATATCAGTCACGTTATCTCCACTGCTAATCGCTCACTAGGCTTCCTAAAACGTAACCTTAAGCTAGCCCCTCCTCACCTAAAGCTGCTTGCCTACTCATCCCTTGTCCGTCCTAAATTGGAGTACGCATCTGCCATCTGGGACCCGCATCAGGCCTATCTCATCAATAACCTCGAATCACTCCAGAATCGTGCAGTACGTTTTATCTACTCAGATTATTCTTCCTTTTCTAGCGTAACTAATCTTAAAACCCGTGCAAACCTCCCTGTCCTTTCTGTCCGTCGTAAACTTGCTAGGCTATCTCTTTTTCACAAATTTTACTACAGTCAGTGCCTCCGGTCATCATACATCATATCTTCAGAATACCGGCTTCGTCGTACGGGACATAACCTCGGCGTAAGACGCCCCAAAGCAAGAACCGTCACCTTCCAGAATTCATTTTTTTCACGCACTGCCATTGATTGGAACGATCTTCCCGAGAACGTCATCATCACTCATGACCCGATAGAATTTAAGAAACGCTTGCTAGACTCCCCACTTTAGGTTTGTACGAACCATCTATATGTGTACAGTTTGCCTTTCACATTTGTGTGTTTTTGCTCTTTGTACGCGAGTTGTTTTTGGCGTGTTTTCTACCCTTTTGTTTTACGCTCTGTACCCACTCCTTATGTAATACCCCCAAGGGGGTCCTTAAGGTATCTAAATAAATAAATAAATAAATAAAGGCACGCGCGCAGCTTGCCAAGTAGGCAGCGCGCGCGTGGCCTAACGTTTATTGTGCCTGTCTCGCACGCTAAAAGCCAGTTCTTTATTAAAAACAGCACGAAAAGACGCGGACCAGGCAAAGAGGTAACACGGACGCAGCGCTGACTTACAACTGAGTTTATTGATCGCAAAATCGCAATATAGACTTGCGTTGTCACGAACAAAAGAGAAGAAAGAATTCAGCCCAGGTGAAACGACGCCAACAAAAAATAAAAAGGCGCCATGACACAGCCGTACAGAGCAATTCTTAAAAAAACGAGCAAGTCAGGAAATTAGAAAATGCATCTCTTTGCCTGATAGGGCCGCAGAAGGACTGCTTACACATGCTGCGCCCAGCCTCGCTATCTCAAGAGCCTCCAGAATTTCACGAGTAAGCTGGTCCCTATGACGCTTAACAACCTCACGCCGTTGGAAGTCGGGTAGGCAACTAATCTCGCGGCAATGAATGCCCAGATGACCAGACACGGTTGTGGAGACAGTGTAAGCGTGCTCTCTTAAACTGTCATTGAGACAGCGGCCCGTCTGGCGTACGCAGCGCTTGACACACGTCAGAGGGAGAAAATAAACCACTCCCTCAGAACACGAGACGAAGCGATCTCGGTGCCTCGTACTGCAAGCTGTGGCCGCCCTCCAAGAGGGGTTAACAACTCTGCACAACCTTGACAACTTGTCCGGAGCAGATAATAAAATGTCGAAGTCACACCTGCCCGCAATGCGTTTTAGATTGTGGGCCAAGCCGTGTATATAGGGAATGACTACAAACTTTCTTCTTTCCCTTCTTTTTCTGTGGTTGGCCTCGTCTTCACTTGTCATAGGCTTGATCTAGATAGTTTTCAGCAAAGACTAGGCGACCGTCATTAACACGTGGGAGGGAAAACCAGCATCTGCGAGGAGTTCAGTTTGCCTGTCAAAGCAATGTTTAATTTTATGATAACAAGACCTACGCAGCGAATATGTGTACAGCAAGTCTTCGCAATCGCCCGCTTGTCAATTTTTGAGTGACCGGACTCGAATAGGCAACAGTGGTTTTCTAGCACGGGGTTCATAGCTCCAATAAACATGGCCTGGACAGATAGTTAAATTCAAATACAAGAATCGGATACGTCCTGCCTCAGGCACCTCATGAGTCGGAATAAGTGGCGAAAGGCAACGACTAAAAATTCCGAAAACTTTGGTGATTGATGAAAGAAGGATAAGCCATCGGCACCTAACAAAAGTAGAAAATCATCTACATACCGGAAGACCTTCGCAACTTTGGCTTCCCGAAGTCGTTCAAAGATGGTGCGGTCAAAGCTCGCTAAAAACAAGTCGCTAAGCACGGGGGCATTGCAAAAATGCAATACTTTTAGTTGAAGGCTTCATGAAGCTCCTTGGCAAGTATCTGAGGTCGACCTTTGCGAATTGGTTCTTGCCTTGCCCCCGTGGTTAGCGACTTGCTTTTAGCGAGCCTTGACCGCACCATCTTTGAACGGTTTGGGGAAACCAAAGTTGCAAAGGTCTTCCGTATGTTGATGATTTTCTTGTTTTGTTAGGTGCCGATGCCTTATCCTTTCTTTCGTTAATAGGGAGTTTTAGAATAGCGCACGCTAAAGCTTTGCGTACGGAAAGAATAGCGTTGTCGCCACTGCGCATGCTCCGAACCCAAACCAGCTTTTGCGCTTTACGTGCGCAATTTTAGCGTGAGCTATTTCTCGGAAATAGCATGGGAACGCAAAGAGTTTTTGCGCTTCTCCAAGGAGGATTCGCGATGAGAAGTTGGCTAAAGCCAAGACGAGCACAGTTAAAAAAAATGGCGGCTCCCAGGACAATGGCTGCGGCCGCTTTGGCGGCGTCATGGGTGCGACGTCGGCGGCACCCTCGCGACTGTGATTTTCAATACGGGACGACATTGTACTCGGTTTGGCAACGATCACCGGCAACTTGATGCTCGCGACGCGCGAACATTTCCCTTGCCGAGGCGAGGCAAGCGGACACGGCCCGTCAACCGCTCGCTTCGCATTAACATGATTAGACAAATCTAAAACGTTTCGCCGAACCAAAATCCTGTTTTTTTTCCTAAAGTTACAGCATTTCGTGTGTGAAATAAAAATTGTGACTGTATCTTGGTGGCGTCGCAAGCGCGAGATGCTTGGGCTTTTGCGTCGCGACGGAGAAACGCTATTCTAAAACTCTCTCGCGTCGCGTGCGCTAATGGGAGCGCTAAATTTAGCGCTAGCGTGCGCTAAAATTGCATACGTTATTCTAAAACTCCCTAATGACTCAAGTTTTAGGCATTTTTAGGGATTGCCTTTCGCCACTCGTTCAGACTCATGAGGTGCCTGAGGCAGTATGTATCCGATTCTTGGATTTTAATTCAACTATTTGCCCAGGCCATGTTTAATGCAGCTTTGAACCCCGTGCTGGAAAGCCCATTCGAGTCCGCTCACTCCAAAATTGCCAAGCGGGCGATTGCGAGGACTTGCTATACACAAGCGCTGCGTAGGTCTTGTTATCATAAAATTAAACTTAGCTTTGACAGGCAGACTGAACGCCTCGCAGATGCTGGTTTTCCCTCCCACGTGTTAACCATGGTCGCCGAGTCTTTTCTGAAAGATATCAAGGGCAGGCCTATGGCGAGTGAAGAAGAGGCCAACAACAGAAAGGAAAGGGAAGGAAGAAAGTTTGTAGTCATTCCTTACATACACGGCTTGGCCCACAACCTAAAACGCATTGCGGGCAGGTGTGACCTTGACGTTTTATTATCTGCTCCGGACAAGCTTTCAAGGTTGTGCAGAGTTGTTAACCCCTCTTGGAGAGCGGCCACGGCTTGCAGTACGAGGCAGCGAGATCGCTTCGTCTCGTGTTCTGAGGGGGTAGTTTATTCTCTCCCTCTGACGTGTGTCAATCGCTACGTACGCCAGGCGGGCCGCTGTCTCAATGACAGGTTAAGAGAGCACGCTTAAAGTGTCTCCACAACCGTGTCTGGTCATCTGGTCATTGATTGCCGCAACTGTGGTTGTCTACCCGACTTCCTACGGTGTGAGCTTGTTAAGTGTCATAGGGACCAGCTTACTTGGGAAATTTTGAAGGCGGTTGAGATAGCAAGGTTGGACGCAGCATGTGTAAGCAGTCCTTTGTGGCCCTATCAGGCAAAGAGATGAATTTTCTAGTTCCCTACTTGCTTGTTCTTAGCACGTGCTCTGTACGGCTGTGTCACGGCGCCTTTTTATATTTGTTTTTATGTTTTATTCGTGATGTATCACGAGGGCTGAATTCTTTCTTCTCTTTTGTTCGTGACAACGCAAGTATATGTTGCGATTTTGCGATCAATAAAATCAGTTGTAAGTCAGCGCTGCGTCCGTGTTACCTAATTGTCTGATCCTCGTGTTTTCGCGCTGTTTTTAATTCCGAAGAATCTACCACCTCGCCCAAGCCTCAACTTTAGGAAAGCCAGATTTCGATTCCTGGGAGCGACGCATCTTTTGTTTATTCTTGCAATTTAGTGTTCTGGTAAATTCGAGAATACTGTTGCTTGTTCGACGTCCGAATGTTCTGAGTGTCGAACCTTCTACGCCGATTATTTTAGAAGCCCACGCATGTACATAAAAGGCTCCGCGTGGCGAGCCGCAGTTAGTCTCGCGTCAGCGTTCGATCCTGCTGTTACGCCGCTATCGACGCCCGGGACGCTCTTTCATTATCTTCTGTCTCCTTTTATTTTTGGGCACAAGTTCACCCCATTAAACGTTTAGATTGTCTTTGTTTAGTCGCCTCATCATTTTTCATTCGTGACATTATGGTAGAGGTGCGGGGTACCGCATGTCCGTGCAGCGTTCCCCTCCAAGGGCCCGCAGTGCAAGTCTGATCCAAGCCCGGTGAAACGACCACTCTATGAGGAACCTACAACTCGGACCAGCCGCCGCACCCAGGCACAGGATCCTGAATGAGCTCAAACGAAGACTCCAGACGTTCCCGATTCTTGGCCATTTCGACCGGTTCGCTGAAACAGAAATCCACACGAACGCCAGTGACACCGGACTTTGCGCGGTACTAGTCCAAATACAAGACTGGGCCGAGCGAGTCATCGCATACGCGAGTCGGACGCTGTCCAAGGCGGAGACGAACTACTCAACGGCTGAGAAGGAGTGCCTTGCTGTCGTCTGGGCAATAACAAAGTTTCGCCCTTATTTGTACAGAAGTCTTTTTCGCGTCTTCACGGACTACCACTCCCTCTGCTAGCTCGCCATCGTGAAGGACCCCTCCGGACGCCTCACGCGGCGGAGCCTACGACTGCAGGAGTTTGACATGACCGTGGTGTACAAGTCCGGCCGGAAGAACAATGACGCCGACTGCCTGTCAAGGGCCCCAGTCGAGGCCGGTCCTGCTTGCATCCAAGGCGACGACGATGAGTGTTTCCTCGTTCTCTGGATGTCAGCGACATGGCAGAACTCCAACGAGACGACCCTGAACTGCGAGTGCTCATCGAGCACCTATAGAGGTACAAGCGAGTGCAGTTCCCCATGCTTTCCTGTGAATCCTGCCTACCTTCTTCATACGGCAAGGAGTGCTGTACAAAAACAATTTCGTGAACAGCACAGCATGGCTCTTGGTTATTCCTTCTAGTCTTCGAGAAGAAATGTTCCAAGGATGCCAGGACAACCCAATGGCTGGACAACTTGGCTACAGCAAGACGCTCGCCAGGATTCGAGAAAAGTACTACTGGCCAAGGCTAGCGAGGACCGTTCACCTCTACACTAGATCATGCCACGAGTGTCAGCGACGCAAGAAACCGCCGACGAAGCCGTCAGGAATTTCGCATCCGATTTCTTACCCGTCCACGCCGTTCCAGCAAATCAGAATGAATTTGCTTCGCCTTTTTCCGCCGTCAACGTCGGGAAACCACTGGATAATCGTCGCCACAAATTAGCTCACACGGTACGCCGAGACGAAAGCCCTTCCATCAGGTACGGCTGTTGAAGTGGCCAAGTTGTTCATCGACTTCATTGTCCTCCGGTACGGCGCCCCCGAAGTCCTCATTACCATCGTGGATCATCATTCATGGCCCAGTTGACGCAAGAAATCCTTCGCCTCAGCGGCACCGGCCACCGTCGAACCACTGCGTACCATTTGCAGACAAATGGACTAAAAGATCGGCTTAACAAGACAATCGCCGACATGACCTCTATGTATGTCGACGTAGAGCACAAGACTTGGGACGAGGTGTTACCCTACGTCAGGTTTGCTGACAACACGGTAGTGCAAGAGACCACAGGAGTAACCCCGTTTCAGCTAATTCATGGCAGGAAAGTAACGATCATGGTCGACGCGATGCTACCCCACGAGCCAGCTGACGATGGGAGCCCCGACGCCTAGGTGGTTGCTCAACGAGCCGAAGAAGTTCGCCAGCTCGCCCGACTCCGAGTTCAAGATCAACAACATGTCGACGCTACCCGGTACAACCTTCGTCGTCGGGACGTCCACTTCAAGCCAGGAGATAGGGTATGGTTCTGGACACCGATTCGGCCGCCGAAGTTTTAGCGAGCAACTCCTGAAACGGTATTTCGGACCCTGCAAAGTACTTCGTCGACTTGGAGATCTAAACTACGAGGTGATGCCCGACGGAACAAGAACATCACCACGCCGCCCACCACAGCCTGAAGTGGTACACGTCGTGCGCCTGAAGTCGTACTACGCTCGATAGGACTGTGGACCTTATGTGTTCCAAATGCCTTTTTAGTTTACCGTTATTTTTAGTTGCTTTGTTTTGTTTTGTGTTGCATCGGGGCGATGCTCTTTTTAAAGGGGGAAGTATTGCCGCGCGCGCAGCTGGTGAAGTAGGCAGCGCGCGCTTGGCCTAACGGTTATTGTGCCTGTCTCGTACGCAAAAAGTAGGGGCTCAATTCCTGGGAGCGACGCATCTTTTGTTTATTCCTGCAATTTAGTGTTCTGGCAAATTCGAGAATCCTGTTGCTTGTTCGAGGTCCGAATGTTCTGCGCGTCGAACCTCCTACGCCGATTATTCCAGAAGTCCACGCATGTACATAAGGAGCTCCGCATGGCGAGCCACAGTCAGTCTCGCCTCAGCGTTCGATCCTGCTGAAAAGCGCGAGACACATGGACGGCAGAATCGTCCGATCCGACGTCCGATCCGACAGTACGAACGCCGCTCCGAATCGCCGCACGCGACAGTTTGAGACACACGCTTCCGAACTTGCATGCGACACGACTATCCGTTCGGCTCCGCCCAGGAGATCCAAGCACTCCAGCGGAGGTCCGCGTTCACAGATCTCTGGTCCTAGATTGACGGTTTCGCTCACACGAGCGAAGTTAGAAGCTCGTTCTCGTTAGCGCGTGCATTCTTTGCCGAAGCCATATTTCTCGAATGGGTCAGCGGGATCCACGCTTCCGGCTTCCCCTCGCCGTTCGCTTCGTCCCGCCAGACTCAGTGCGTCATCGTGACGTTCGCGCTAGCTGTGCTGTCATTGGCTGGACGCATCCGACAATCCGTCCGCCGTGCGAAACTATCTGGCGCGTTGGACGCACGTCGGATCGCCGATCCGACGTCTGAAGCGACCAAGTTTTTCGGATCAGGGAGTCGCATTGCCGGATCGGACGTCGGATCGGATGGATTTTTCGCGCATGTGTCTCGCGCTTTACGCCGTTATCAACACCAGCGACGCTCTCTCGTTATCTTCTGTCTCCTTTTATTTTCAGGCACAAGTTCGCCCCATTAGACGTTTAGTTTGTCTTAGTTTGTTTCGTCGCCTCATCATTTGTCATTCGTGACAATATCTAATACCCTAGTTAGACGCGCACCCTTAACGATCATCGAGCCAGCGATCGTTGGCATCTCCGAACTGTCATTCACACTCAAAAGGTCACGTGTCCCCTCGAGTCACGTGTCCCCCCGAGGTCATATGACATCCCCCAGGTCACGTGACCCTCCCAAGGGCACGTGACCTCGGGGAGGGGGGGGTCACGTGACCTCGAGGGATCACGTGACCTGAAGGGTGTCACGTGACCCCCAGAGAAATTTTCCCGTTGGAATTAGCGGGGAAATTTTTCCGCTAGATTTAGCGGGGAAACTTTTTCGCCAGATTTAGCGGGGAGATTTTTCCGCTAGATTTAGCAGAGAAATATTTCCGCTAGATTTAGCGGGGAAATTTTCCGTTAGGTTTAGCGGGGAAATTTTTCCGCTCAATTCAGCGGGGAAATGTTTCCGCTAGATTTAGCGGGGAAATTTTTCTGCTAAATTTAGCGGGGAAATTTACCCATAATGCACCGCGCGGTTACGCCGACGGCGACGGCGACGCCGCTCAAGCCGGAAACGGGCGCCTAAGAGCTGCGCTCTAAAAAAGTTATTGGGGTTTTCTTCTCCCTATTGCAAAACCTCAGTGATTTCTTTCTGTAGCCTTTGATGTACACTTTGGCTATTTTATATCTTATATCGCACCGTGATCAAGCCTCTCGTAAAAGTTGGGGCCGTCAGCCTGATGTCAGTGCGCTTTACAGCGAACTGAAGTTTTGGGGTGTCGTATTTGTGAGAAGGGGTGTAAAGGCTGCACCCTTTTTTTGTTACAGTGTTGAGCTAAACTAACTTGTCCGGTGTTGCACGGTACACTGGCCTAGCAACCCAAACTGTCCATTGCACTTGAAACCAACGTTCTAGATTTATCAGTTGATGAGTTCTAAGGAAGAGCCGCATTTGAAAACGATTCTTGTTTGTGTCGGCACGCGAGCAGGTAAAGGCGGATATAAAGCCCCTTAAGGTTTTAAAAGTAGCCCAAAGTGCGTCGATGCACGACGTGCAGCCGTCGAAGATCATGGCGGCACAGCGCAGTACTGAGCTAGATTTCAGACGCCACGTTTTTCCCAGAAGTGGCACGTGCCTCGAGCATTTCCACAACAATGGACGGCGCCCTTTTCCCAGGATGGAGGGGCTTTAGGCGTATAGCGTTCCCAGTGCCAACAGCGTCAAGGCCTCCACGGGCAACTGAGACAAACAATTTTCTGAACGATGTTCTTTTTTTTTTTTTGCACCAAGTAGTGCGCAAACATCATGTTTACCACAAAAAAACAAAAAAAAAACACGATAATATCACTCCTCATTTTAAACAATGTGCATCCGACGAGGTAGAGGGACTTACAGCGATAAACCGGGGTTCCGGTCTGTACTCGACAGTGACCCCATAAGACCGCAACCATTGTACGCAAATCTGACCACTCGTCACGTGACCAAACCGAATGGGTGGTTCCCGTTTCGACCCATTCCCAAAACAACCTTCCCGTTTCGACCCGTCTCTAAACGACCTTCCCGTTTCATCCTTTCCCGTTTCGACCCGTCTCAAAACGACCTTCCTGTTTCATCCTTTCCCATTTCGCCCTTTCGCGAAACAACCTTCCCGCTTCGGCCATCGTTCGGTTAGTTTGTATTGTTCGTTAACAGTTAATTAGGTTCAAGTGTCCAGTGTCTGTTCTCCTTGCTCCCCCCCCCCCCCCCCCATCACTTCTCCCTCTCCCGAAACAACCTCGGAGACATGGCACCGTAAGATAAACGCTGTGTCAGGGAGGGCTCACTCGAACATTTACAACTTCATTGACCTGCAAATGATATGATCCTTGAGAAGGATATCGCTGCAGCAGCTTGCAAATGGTGGTGCCGTGCGGGCCTGGTGAACGCCGCGAACTATCACAATTGGAGTGCCGCCTTTCTGATGGCGCGATTTTCCTTCTCAACTTCCTCAACCAAGGCGACTGCATTTTGTGGTTTATGATTTTCGGCTGTATACGCGACGGTTCTGTGCTTGAACTTGTAAAAAAATGAAGTCGCAATCATATGCCCGTCAGCCTGTCTGATTTATCACTTTTAAAAAAGTATCCTGTTCACTATAAGGAAGTTTTAGAATAACATACGTAAGCGCTTGGGGTAACCTAAAAGTAGCGTCGCGATATAAAAACTTAGGCAACGCTAATCTTTGCTTACTCAAAGTGTTTGCCTGAGTTACTCTAAGACTTCATTAGGTGCTTTCGTAGACCGCGTTTCCCCTTTCGCTAAGCCCTCCGCAACGAAGAAGCCGCTACTGCACCTGCGCGCCGGTGGCCTCTACTGTAGAGTTCTGGGTATCGTAGCGGGTTGCGAAGGAGCGTCGCGTGACTTCGAAAACGGTCTACGAAAGCTCCCTGTTATTGTACAGAGCGCGAAACCGTTAGCGCGAACAAGTGATTGTTGGTTTTAGCTGTTTGTCTACAAAAAAATCAGAAGACTGCTATCAATATTACTAGGGTGTTTGAAAGCGCTCATCTGGGCCACTAACCTAAGCGGTAAAATGTGACACCTTCTAATAGCATTTTGAAGTAAAATTTGAAAAATTGCCAAGATCGTGTTCGTGGTAACGTTGTCGCGCAGTGTACATAGTCCATTTCGTAATTACACATTTTGGGGACCATCTTAAAAGAAATATTTTAAGTGGTTCAAGTAGAAATATATTTCCTTGAAGCTTGTCTGAAAGTATTGCATATTTTAATAATACGTTTACAAGCACAAATATTTCTCAACATAACTGAATTGCTCGCCTGCACCTTTGTATTAATTGCATTAACATGATTTCGGGACATATTCTTAAGCAGAAAAACTGCGCAAACCAGGATTAGAAGGATGGACACTTTATGCGAAGAGGTTGAGATGCGCGGGGTTTTATACCAATTAACTGGGCCAAAAGGGACGAATTCAAACGTAAAATATGCCTTGGCTACGGCGGGTTCAAATATGAAGGGCGTTTCGGGAACGGGTTGAAACGGGGTAGGTTCAAACGGGAATGGGTCGAAACGGGACGGCTTCAAACGGGAAGGTCGTTTCGGGAATTGGTCGAAACGGGACGGGTTCAAACGGGAATGGGTTGTTTCGGGCTACACCCAACCAAATGCGAGACGTCACAGGAAAGATGGCAGCGCCCAGACAGCGGCTGGCCCCAGCTGGGCCGGAGATTATCGGATGCTTTGTTCGCTGCAGCTCGAGTCGGCGAGTTGATTTCAGACGCGCAAGCCGTCATATGAGCCCGGTCGAAAGTGACTTCAGAGTTCAGCGTGGTGTCTGACGTAGGTATAACATGAAAATAAGGAGGAACGGTGTGCATTTCGCTGGTGACCGACGGGGATATTGCCACGAGAGAAAAAATCGGTCCTACGTTGCTCGGACCTTGGATTGATTCGGATACCGCTAGGATAAATTTTAAGTCGACGTTTCTGTGCTCTCGTTGACCATCGAAATCTTTGAGGCCTGCAGTGATGCCTGTGCAATATATTTGGATACAGAGTTTAGCGACACAAAATGGCGGGAGTCGTGCTTGGCGGTGTGCAATCCCGGTGCCGCTTGGTTCAAATGGTCGAAGGCTTACTTTGGTTGTGCGACGCCCCAGAGAGCTGCCTTCAAACTGGTAGTTCCTGTCCCGTGCTTTAGGTGATGTTGTCCTGTTATCTAAATTGTTCTGGCGTAGACGTGCACTTTCAAGGAGCAAAGCTGTTGCAGTTGGTATTGATTCCGCTTGTCTGTCGCACGTTCCGTCGGCACAAATTTCATTAACACTCGCTACGCGAATGTCAAGCTGTATGGACATTTCATCGCGCGTGCTACCTACCCAGTCCACCCGTTCACGCCACTTCGCAACGACAGTCTGCAGCGGCTCATTACCAGAAAAGCGGTCCCACATCCATTTCAGTTCAATTCGTCCACGGCAGTCGCCAGACCCCGAATGAAAGGATTTATTCGGGCAGAATGCCACTAAAGCAGTGCAGCTTCTTTAGTGGTCAGGATAGACTCCCTTCTTTCAATTTTGTTATATTGTAACAGATGCTTGCTCCAATCCTATTCTCTATCAATATTTACTATTCTGGAAAGTTCCAGGCCGTGCTCAGCTGTCATCCTATGTTCTGGTGGAAGTGCTGGGTACTTTACCCATAGCCCTTCACTCTGTGTGCACCCTGGCGGCTCCTCAGCCGAGTTTCCCGAAA
Source organism: Ixodes scapularis (assembly GCF_016920785.2). Classification (NCBI taxonomy): domain Eukaryota; kingdom Metazoa; phylum Arthropoda; class Arachnida; order Ixodida; family Ixodidae; genus Ixodes; species Ixodes scapularis. Next base: position 7,678,252 of record NW_024609836.1, on the reverse strand, counting down.
ACGGGACACGGGCGGCGGACTCTCTCGTGTCTTAAACGCCCGGTGATCCGTGAACCAAGTCCTAACCCGAGCCCGGCAGAAAAACTGCAAGACGAGCGAGTACCAAAAGGACGAACCTCGGAAATACTCCATGAAGAACCTGAAATATGAGCCAGTCGTTGCTACCAGCAAGAACCAACGGAATTCGTTTTTTTTTTTTGCCAGAAAAACCGAAGCTGAATAAGCCAACAGTGACAAACCTGTAGCAACAAAAAGCGTGTCCGCTCCCACCACTGTTTGCATGCCCGTCGCACCTCACACTCCGACGCCCTTTCAATAAAGGTGTATGAAGACGTCGAGGGCTGGATTGAACGATATTACCGCATCGCCCGCCCCAGTGGGTGGACAGACAACCAGCTTGTGCAGAACCTATCCTCCTTAACGTCGGGGGAAGTTTGCAAGATTGAGCTGAAGTGCATGTTCATCAGCCACCATTCACGAGAGAGAGCCGAATTCCTGATTCTGTCTAGGACACGGCGCCAACGAGAGCTTCACCACCTTCGTGGAGGATGTTTTGCGCCTGATCGAGCACCCACACCAATCCTGATGCTACAGAAGACAAGAAGCTAAGAAACCCATGTCCTTCATGTGAGGAACAATACCTTCGGCAGCCTTGTCCGCAACCCCACGACAGCAGTCGAAGGGTTCATATAACTGAGGCTTACTGAAATGAGTGATAGGGCGCAGGCGAGCTGGTTTACGCTCATGATTTAAGACAACCCTGAAACTGGGGAAAACAAGAAGGACAAACACAACGAAATAAATTTCGTCGTGTTCGCCCTTCTTGTTTTCCCCAGCCTCAGGGTTGTCTCAGAGCACCGAGGCTTCCAAGATTAAATATACACTGCAGGCCCGAGCCTGTCACGATAAACAGCTCGCTAGCATCTCGACACTAGAGTCGTCCAGCTGCAACTTCGACACCAGCCTCCCAGGCATCCACAGCATCATCCGCGACGTTTTCCGGGGGGAGATCATGAAGATGCTTCCTGCCATCAGTTGCCCAGCTTTTATTTTGATTGCCGAGATTGTCTCGGAACAAGTTCGACAGGCATTTCAGCTGGAGACGTGTTCGAGCGAAGCGGCATCTGACGAACCGAGGGCGACTTATGCCACAAAGTCACGACGTCCGCCACCGGCTACCCGTTAGTATTCAATGCCAATTCATCGAGACACCCCAAGGCCGAAGCATTCTCGACATCGGGTGCAGGTCTGCCCTGAACAAAGTACACCGAGGAAAATGGAGGTGTTGCGAATGGCCGACAAAAAACCACTCTGCTACCACTGCATGAGGCCGACCATGCCTACCGGAGCTGCCCGTACCAATGAATTGGCCTGCGAGGATTCGTGCCTAACGGCCCTCGACCACGTCTCGAGTAAAGTAACTGAATCCTGGGAAAGTAGCGCCATTGTCTTCCCTACCTGCTAGCCGAACACAAACAGATACTAACATACAGACAACGAAAACCTCGAAAGGCGATTCGATGATCTGTTTACCCAGGTAACAATTTATGTTGTGCAGACAGTCGGCGCAACAAAGTTTCGCAACAAAAAACAGTTTTTTTGCAATCGCGCAACAATGTTGTAGCAACAGTCATAACACTGCAGAAGTGTCCGCTGCTAAAGCACTGCGGCAACTATGTCGGTCAACCGTTGATTGTTTCATGCTCGCAACAGTAACCGAAGCATTGCTTTTACCTAGCAAAATATGTGCTGTCCTGATGTTGCTAAACTGTTCCCGTGGCGGGTTCAAAAACAGTTTGCGTTTACAGTGCCAGAATGCAGTCGCCAAACATTGCTTTCCAAAAGTGTTCCAACCGTACGACAGAACAGTTTCGCGCTAGGTTGGAATAGATTGTCGAGGAATTGTTGCGAAAACACTGGACACCACTGTTGGTTGACTGTTGCTCAAACCTATTCGGCAGACGTTGCGTGCCACAACTGGACTGTAGCTGAACATCATTTTTTGCCAACTGTTGCCGCATGCATCTTCTCAACATTTGCACTGCATGACCAGGCAGCGCTCCTCGCGACAGTGCTTCCCCATTATCGGGGCAACAATGTCTTGCTTTTGTTGCTAGTCTGTCATGCCACAGCTGCGTGGCATAGTTTTGCGGGTGTTCCTCACATGTCTCGCAACATTAGGAAACAGTCGGGCAGCCTTTTGGTAACTATTGCCGGCACCTTACAGCGGAACAGCAGTACAGCCAACGATAATAGCACTCAGTATACTGCCATGGAACATTCCATCTGTACGTTGAAACCTAAATATCGGCGATCCCAACTGTGCCATTTCTCCCACCGCAACCACTTAGAAAACAGTTAGAAAACAGCACAACTGTTTGAACTGGCTCAGAGGATCGCATTCGATAGCGTCTACTGCTACTCTTCCATTTTGGCTTTCATCGGCAATATCGTAGCCGACACAGACTAGGTAACAGGGTTTCAAGAAAAGTTTATTGACACTGTAAACTGCAAGACGTAAATCACACCGGTATACAATAGGAACATGTACGCTACAAATGTCCAGGGACGGAGGTAACGAAAAAACATAACTTAGCGAACCAATCTGAAGGTTGCCAACCCTCGTCTCCCCTCCGGACGTACCGTGAATGCACACAGAAGTCAGCACGCACCCTACTCTGGACGCCCTACCTCATATCTCCGGTGAGTCGAGGTTGTATAAAAACAATAGTAATTATGCCGCAAAAGCTTGTAAACAAATTCTTTAAAAGCCATCCCGTGCCTGCCGTTTTGTACCAATCTCCAATAAAGGTTCATACACAAAGAGTTTATTTCCGTTTGTTTTTATGCAAAGAACTAGCTTTCTTAAAACATGCCCGCCAAAGATGTTATTCTCTCTGTGGATGCTAGTAGAGGGCGCCACCGCCGCGTTTTTTTGGAGTTCTCCGGCCCCGAGCACCGCGGGGGGAAGGGCGTAACCACCCATGTTCGCCCTGCTGCGAGCGTTGGCGGGGCCTAAGCCGAGGCCGCCGTACGTTGGCTCCCCCGAGGAGCCAACACGGAGAATGGATTAGGAGACGCCTCCGTTAATCCGGCTTAACCCGCCGAAAAGGGAGCCTGCTGCTTGACTAAAAATTATTTCCCTGCTCGAAAAATGAGAAGAAAAAAAAAATTAAAAAAACGCCGCGGGCAGCGACCGAATGCGCTTTGCCGGATGCGCAACGCTCCGTCCGCCTTGAACAAGCTTTCATGCATTGGACTAGCATTTTTCGAAGCGCGGCAGGTTTAGTGTAGGTCCTATCATATGGTCCTGCAAGACCTCCCTGTCCGCCACAAGCTAGCCAGTAATTGAAGGACATAACGACGGCAGCGTATTCAAACAGTGTAAAATAAAATGTTTATAATATTTATAAGAACACCATTGTCTTCACTGCTTGACTTTCAAATTTTTAGGACTGCAAATAATCGTAATCAAAATATTTTTATGATTGAAGACCCCTCGTCGGGTATCGAACCCAAGATTACGCTTACGTGAAACGTGATTCGGCGCGGGTGTGAATCGAGTCACCGTAAACTTTTTTTTTTCAACGTGGATTCTGTTATTTAATCTAGCTGAGGTACCACTGGCAGAATACGAATCACACACTTGGAAGGTATATACCGTTCTGGCGCCACTCATTTTCTAAGATGGCGGTTATAGTGAGGGTCGGAGATGCGTGCCGCTGTTAAGCCTGTCCAGTGTGTTGGCTTCACTGACCGACACAAATTATTTCTGGCGATACGAGGAAGCTAGGCTGTTATGAGCGCAGGTCACCTTTTTACCCTGAAAAACAAGAACGGTGTTTAGTGCAATATTTACGCAAGGATGCGCATTTTAATTCTGGAGCTAAACGGAAACTAACCTCTATTTTGGATTTAATTTCTCGATATAGTTCTTAATTTCGGATTCTTTCATAACTCCAGATGTGTCTCACATCGTAATTACTTGGTTAGAGACGTTCGCGAAAACTTCGCGAACAACGTCTTGGTTAGAAACGTCTGTTCGCGAAAAGCATCAGTGCATATATTTGCGCGTCCTCGCTGCCTTTTCTCGCTCAGATAATTGTCATGGGAAATTATGAACTGCGGGCAATTTAACTGTTTTTTTGGGTATCTAGATGATTAATTAGTTTAACATTATTCTCAGCACAAGAATAAGAGAATAATTCCAATTTTTACAATACGTCCACAAAACGTATAAAGTAACAAACGCTGTCCTCACTGCAACCACCCAAAGATCGAATCAATGTCAGATAGCTGAAATGTGTGTGTGCGTTTTTATAGCAACGCGTTACGCATATGACTTTATATTCCATCCAGTGTTTGACTGTTTGTCTATCTTGATAACGATGTCAGAGTTTTTTTCATATGCTAAAAGAAATATACCTTTCTGCAAAGACTATTGTGGTTAAATGGCGTTTTTTTGTGATCTTGGCATAAATTGCCGTGATTTGTATTAATAATATTATTAAACTTCAGATATCTTAAAACGTAATTTTTCAAGCTTTAATATAATTGTTGCTTATGAACTAATTTCAAACGCGCGAACACATGTAACAATCAAAAGTGTGCTAATAATCGTCACTGGTGCGAATTGTAGCATTTTTAATTATTAAGTAATAAAATAAAGGTAGTCTGAAATCAATGAAAACATTCTAGCTAATGTAGAAAATCCGTGTAAAATTACATTAATTGTGGGTGAAGTATATTTTGCTATCAAAGTCGCGACTTTTGACAATGGGCAAAAGTTCAAAATCGGCGCCAATATTCATCTAGACAAAATGTCCCCCAAAAAATAAATGAAGTTTTTTTAATTACAAGTTTTTTCATAACGTTTAGGTACTTTCATTTTTACGCTCCGTCGTCTTGACAATCTCAGCCTTTACAGTTCGAACGAACGACCTGCTTGCACCTCTGTTCACTGCATCACCACGTCTTTCGTTGGCGTTGGAAGCCGGTCAAACAGTAGTAAGTTTTAGTATTGCGTATACGAGCGAACGCAAGCGCTGTGTGTTTACGCTAGCTTTGCGTGTTCCTCACTGCGCGTGCGCGGAATCCAAAACTGCGGTCTTGGATGGCGCATGGTGATGAGGCGCACACACAACGTGGGGCACGCAACTCTAACGCAACCACACACCGCTTGCGTTTGCTTCTACGCGCAATACTAAAACTCTCCAGTAAGGTACAATCCCACACCGGCTTCAGCACTACGTTGGGACAGTGAAGAGTATTGTTTGCATTCAGAAATGACAATTCGAAAGCCATGATCGCGAGCAGTTCCACCATGCCCGCTGAGCAGAAGAATCGGGGGACCCTCACTAGAGCGCTTACCGTTTCCGCCGCGGAAGGGCGAGCGTCGAGCTGGGGACGCGAATACTCCATCTGAAAACTCATATACCTGGTTGGATGAGTGCAATGCTATCGCATTAGTTGAAGCTCGATTTGTTGATTCGAACTTCAACAAATCACACGCACCCATTCTCCCTATTCCTGTTTACCCAGTCATAGTCGTTCCCTCACGATACAATACGAGTACAAGTAATGGCAGCTTATACAATCTTAAAGTTGCACAGCCGTGATCGCACGGTTTTTAGAAGCGCTATAGAACGAGCACAAGCGTTGAATTTCGGTACACTGATTTCTGTCTCCTCACCGTGACACCACACGAGAAAAGCGATTTCGTTCTCTCTGTGAAATTAGGAACACAGAAATCAAGATATAATCCCGGTAATAAAACAAAGCGAAATAGATCTCTGCAGCCAATACCCAACCGTTCGGGAGGTGAATAGGCAAAAGCGTATATAACTTCCGTGCCTTTACCCTCTGCACACCCGCCAGAGAGAGTCATACAAACTCCTTTGCGCTATTATCAACACGTTTACGTTTGCAAGCCGGTAGTTTGACTCGGCTGGAATTCGTCCCTTCTGGCTTTCATAGCTCTCTATGAAACAGGAAAGGTAGATTCTTTACTACATAGGGTGGCTTGCCCGGGGCCTCCAGTTATTTACGTCCAAAATCACACTGGAGGCGCTTCAGCAATGTTCACTCTCGTCGACACACGTGCTTTCTAAAAATGCCCGTCGTCTACCTTCCCAAAAGTTACTTGAAGAGCCAATCATAGAGACCGACGGATAACGAGGCCGAAATTATGCTTATACCTCAAAAAAAAAAAAAAATTATAACTCAAATTTGGCCTCGTCATTCCCAAACTGGTTGCCGCACGAAATTCTCTATGCGAATTGCAAGCCAGGGTTGGTTATAGTAACGTAAGATACGTACGGCAGAATTCCCTGCCATAAATAAAATAATTTGGCTAACGCCAAAGTAGCGCGAAATAGGTGCAAAGAGTTTTGCGAAAGGGAGCGTAAACCGAAAAAAAGGGGGAAAAAAAAAGGCAGAAGAAAAGAAGTAATAAAAAATCTCTGGGTGAAGTGCCAAAACAATGTCTGTTTATGTGATTTTTCTTGTCACGTGACCGAACAAAACAAAAATAAACGAAATAAAAAAAAGAACAGGATAAAAAAACCATCCCCTGCCCGGTTTTGAAGCTAGGCCCTCTTGATCGTGAAACTAGCGCGCTATCCGTTGCGCCAACATAACTGTTTTTTTTTTCTTTATTGTAAGTTGCGCCAACATAACTCTGGCTGTAATGCTCACGGATTCTCACATCATAGGCGAAAGCTTAGGTGCCTTCGAAGTTTTTCATGCATGTGTTATATTTATTTGTGGCAAGAGTTCACGTTCCAGAATGCTTTTAGAGTTTTGGAGCAAAACGAGTTTTCTTCATCCGAGTCACCTTCTAAAGCCAGTAGTCCGCACTGGGTCGTCCAGCTAATCAAGCAGCTATTTTCAAATTCTCTGACGTGCCCGTCCTCGCATCCGACGTCGCCGTTTGACAAGCTTATCTTTCTTCCACCTGGTAGCCGGAACCCCCACGGCCAGCTTTGTTCCGTCCCCACTCTTTCTCGAAAAGATGGCTCGCCCCGAGACTAATCCCATTCTCTAGACGCTCTTTCCATCCAACGCTGGCCCTTTCCCTCCCCGTGCCCCAGCTTCGGGATAAAGGTTTTTCCCTGCAAAACGTCCCGTTTGTACAGCGGCCTTTAAGGCCGCGGGCGTGCAAATTTTGTAAACTCCGCGCGTGCGCGCGCGTATGTGCGTGTGAGTGTGTATGCGCGCGCCCGCGCGCGCTTCGCTCTGCTTTGTTTTGGAATGGCGCAGGTTTGTTACCCGTTTTTACACGTGTATCTTTCTGTTTTGAGTTTGTATTTATTTTCCTCCCCGTATCCCTTTCCCTACTTGGCGGTAGGCTAGCAGCGTCTTATCAAGGGTCTCATCAACCTTTCTGCCTAGCCCCATGTAGCACAACACGCCGGGTTGGGGATGGGGCGGTATTGGCCTGCCGGGATAGCGATACCGGCCAGTACCGGAAACGCCCCAAGGGGCGACATCGGCCGGGCCCAATGCCGGAATCCGGCCGGTACCGGGACCTTATTGGGAAACCGGGATGCCGGGAATACGGGATGTTCCCAGCGAGCTCCCGACACAGATCCCCGGCATGGAACCGGTGGTACGGTAGGAAACCATCAGTGTGCCAGCGTGTTTCCGGGTCAGAGCCAGTCCAACTGCGGATTAGTCCCAGCGTAAAAACAGATCAGTGCCAGCATACTTGCGGGTCAGTGCCTGCGAAATTGCGGATCAGCACCAGCGTATGCGTCATTCAGTGTACCCAGCATAGAACCAGCAGAATGCTAGCTGTGTCGGGCTTTAAAGCCCAGGAATGACATCCTACTGAATTTTTGAACAGCTAACTTCTCAGTAGATCAAATTGACTTAAACGTGGAAATGCTAAATTTCTCAGTCCAAACTATTTTATTGGTTTTCATATTTTTATAGGTGCTGACCGTTTTTAACATGTTTTTTGGCCTTGAACTGAAAAAAGCCGGTTTAGTATTTGTGCAATTTTAAGAAACAATTCTGTGTGAACAATTGACTTCCTCCATGTATACAGTATACTCATGGCAAATATTGTATAGTCGTTGAGACGACATGTCCCATTCATCTGTCGCCCAGATGCATATTGTGGGTAGTACAAGAAGGGAACATACAAAATTTTTTTTACCGTGACATTCTTTATTGTGACTCGTGCATCCATAGCAGCTAGCTCCTCAGCCAGAGTGTCCCTCATCGTCAAAGGCGGTTGGAACCACCAGTGGAGTGTCCGTCTTTTTAACTCTATTGCCCTTGCCCGCCTCCCTGCCCGTCAGCCACTTCTGCACCGCATCCACGCTGCACGAGTGCAACTTTGTATGGCACCTGTAAAGAGAATTGTCAGATCACACAGAATAGTTGAGGGATAGGGGAAGCCAATATCTTGCATACTAGCTACACACAGGGTGCTGCTCACACACTGCAGTTTGTGAGCGTTTCCTTCGTGTAAATATAGGTCCCTCACCTAGCCTGCAATTCAAAGGTAACAGAAAGAGAGCACCACAGAGGTGGAGATTGTGGGTTTGGCTACCACGCTAAGGTGCAGATTCTATGGAGGCATATGGTTATTTCACGCAACATCCTATTAATCTGAAATGGGGGGCGAGACGGGGCGGGGGGCAGGAAGGGGTGGAGTGCAGAGATAAGTGGTTAAAAAAAAAGAGCAAAACTTCCCCAACTGACACTCTACAGACCAAGGCCTCTAAATGGTCGTCATTAGATTTTCAACCTGGAAACTAACAGGATAACAAGACAAGACCAACAAAAACCTTTTTTTACAGTTCCTTCAAAACGCTGCTTTTCAGTATGAAGGTTCCGAGAATGCTAACACAGGAGATATTCATAATAGATAATGCAAATCAAATTAAAAAAAAAAAAAAAAACGACAGGAATTGACGACTTAAATTTTGCATATTGCAAAACTTAACGGGAAACTGAAGCTGTTCTGTATTTGAGGAAGAACACCAAAATCGTCTTGATATGGCCTCCAGGATCAGGAATATCCAGTTTATTTTTTCAATCTGGTGCACGGAGGCTGCAGAAATTAATTTCTAAAGTACAGCTGAAGCCCCTCCTTCCCGGGGCGTGACGTCATGCTGGGAGTTTTCGGAATTTCTGCTTTCGCTCATCTTCAGCTCCTGTCAAACCTATGCACGTGAACTCTTGTATTTGTAAAAAGGTCAGAAATAGGCGCCACAACTGGCGTCAGTGTGGAAAAATACAACTGGCAAGCTTGCAATTGCACGCGCCGCCCACACGAGCGACACGTGCTTGGCGCCCCAAAGATCCTAGTACGACGTTACGACTGCTCTGAGGTTTTTCGTGTTTTCTCGCGTCTAGTTACACCTTCGGGGAAAACGAAAGCGAAAGCGATATTCAGATTCACAGGACAAAAATATGCCAGAAGTCACCTATAACTCGTTTTTTTTGTCAAGAAGTGTTTCAGTTTCCCTTTAATTGTCACCATATTTCAAAGATTGTGCTTGTCTATTGAGCTCCAATAGAGATACCATCAATTTAATAGCTAGTAAAGAATATGCATTACCGATGACCACCTTACACATCATGGCGTCCTTGAACCTTGACTTTCCTTGGTAGCCCAGAAGGGCCGAAGAACTGCTCCTGGACTTGCTTTGAGAACAGGCGTCCCACTATCTCACGCACCACCTTCTGCAGGTTCTTGCTGTCTCCTAGAGACACGAGCTGCTCCTCCTAGAAAGACAAAATGTGTTCTCAATATGTCAATAAAGTTATTTATATGCAGATACAATGGTATGAACATGTCTTAAGTAAGAGAATGTGAATGCCCAGGTAAATGCAGCAAGCCACACTATACATGCATCAAAATGTTACAATATTTACTAGAGAGAGAATAAAAAATATAAGAATATATGGCAACTCTACCTGTCTTAGACGAAACCACAAAGATTAAAATATTTCCTTCCATACTCCGCTAAATCTCATTAGTCAGTCCAATTTGTTGCAACGTTCAAATTTTGCAAACGTTTTGATGGATCCTCTTTGCCCATCAGCATCCACTCAGTAATTTTAATAATGTATGTGGTTCTCAAAACAGTGCATTCAAGACCCTGCGCATCTTGACTGTTAAAGCTTAGTCCAGCTGCCGGCTAGTCACCCTACAAATTTATCACCTATTTTGCGACTTTACGAAGACTGGAATTGAAAAAGACATAAAAAGGCAGGAATTGACCAAAACCGTTATCATAGTTGCAAAACATGGCAACAGCAGCACAGTATGAGTAGTTACCTTTCCATATTTTTGTTTAGTGCTGACTCAGTTGTGGCCCTGTAGGCCAATGAACCAACTTACTCAGCTCAAGCTCGTCTCGTGTAATAATCGCTTGTGCGACTACCGTATGCTATGCCTGGAGACACAGCTACGCATGCACTCACAACCCCTGAATAAAGTGGCGATGCAATGACAGTTACTCTTTCACCTTGGAAAATTTGATTTCCTCTCATAGGGTGACCTTCGGTTAGGACTGGTTAACATGTCATTTTGGAAAAGCACTACTAATGTAAAGTAAAGATGGAATTGATTAAGATTTACCTGGCAACCCCTTACAAATTTGTTTGGGCATATGCATATAATGGGCACGCTCAAAAGCGATTTTAGACCAGGCTAAAAGTTATTTTCAAGCATGTACCTTTACTTCTGTAGCAGATGCCGAAAGCACAAATGAATTTATCGCCCTAAATATTTAGATCTCTTGACTATAGCCTCAAGTGAGAACAGGAACAAAACCAAAAGAAGCCCAATATATACTACAGCATCTCGATCCTTCTGTCAAGCAAGCATTAAACACAAAAAGCACGCAGGCAGGTTTGTGCGTGCTCCGCACACATACTCACGGCGAGAGTTGTTGCAGGTGCGGAATTTAACTTCTAAGGATAAAACGGGCAGAAGTGTCGTAGCAAATCAGCATGATTTATGATTATTTGCAGGCCGACATATTGTAAGCACCCAAAGGCAAATCTGTTGGGCGATTTTACTTCCCCCGTTGTGAAATGTTTTACTTAAAAATATTTCAAGAAGCGGCAGTTGAAAAAGACTTAAAATGCCGTTCAATGAGGATGCACATGAAGGCCTCTTGTCTACACGACCTTCGGGTGGAAAGAACTGTTCAAAAATGTAATGATGCACAAATATTTCATTTTTGGTGGCCACCGTCCATCATTTCTCCCTTCAGTAGCCTCTATGAAACTAAGTCTAACAATTGCAAAAACTTTACGCAGGCTACTAAAGCTGACTTGCAAAACGTGCAACTGGCGTTGAGTCACCTTGACACAATTCTATCGCAGGGTTCAGTTTAAGGGTACCCCTTACAATAAATAGCCTTCCATTGTGCATTGGCTGTGCATGCACTCTGCTGTTAAAAATAACAGAAGGCCCATATTGAAAGTAGGGCAACTTACTCATTTTTAATTTGCCACCGACTGTGCTTAAAACATAGTTTGGGTGGGCATCCATTTGAAATATTACGGTAAAAGGCTTCAGTCCACATTCCAACCCCATTTGCATAAATCTTCAGATAACCCAAGTTAAACCACAAAGTAAGAATCTCAGCCTTATGCCCGTCAATATTGTGAAAAAGAGGTCACATAAATACCGGCAGTATACTGTTGGTGAAGTTCTTCAGCTGCGCTTCTGCAGCACTAAGCTGTTCCATGTTGCGGAGAGGCATCAGGAACAGCTCGGGTGGTTCAGGCCTGGCCAGTTCCTGGGGCGTCGCCTGTTCCCCGGGCCTCGCCTGCTCTCCCTGGTGCTTGAAAGACGCCACGTGCCCGAGCACCTGCCCAACAGACTTGCAGTTCCCTGTTCTGCTGCTGTAGGTGCCCATTCTGGATGTGCAGGTCTATCACGGCCTAAGCAGCTGAACGTCGAAGGCTGCAAGATAACCAAGGCATAAGAAAGCATTATCCATTTTGCTGATCAACATTATGCACTGATGATGCCAAGAAACTTTTTCAGAAACTTGGGTTTCGGGAAGTTTCAGAAGAACGCTTGAACCTTCAGGTGTTTCGGATGGTTTGGGTAGCTTTGAAACGGTTGCCAGACACAGTGAGTGTTTCAAGTGTTTGTAAAAATTTAAGAGACGTTATAATTTGTATGCAATATTCATAAATTTAATAAAAAAAAGTGTTAATCAAATAAACTTTCTGAAAAGGAGACACGGCCCCAATTTTCAGAACTTCACAGTTTTGGCTTGTACGGTCAAAATGAATGCTCCCACAAAGTTTTATGATGTGTTTTGACAATCAAAGGAAATAAAAATAATGATTCGTCGGCGACGAACGCGAGACGCGCTGCGATAAGCACCAGTTTAAAAATCTGATATATAGGTCTGTGCCTATTAGGCCTAGCTTGGTGCCTGTACCCTTGTTGGAACTGCCATTTTCTGGGCTTTCAGGACGGCCTTTTTTTTTAAACTATCAACCGTCTAAGAATGGGAGAGAATCCCGTTAAGAACACTTTCCCTGGTATAGAAAACAAAATTGGCTGCAAGTGGCTGCTCTGTGGTCACATGATACCTCGCGCCTAGGCATATGACGCTTTAGAGTGAATAGACACTTCCAAGTAAAGCACAGGTCATCAATTGCTCCCCTTGTTAAATAGCAGAAGTTCCAAATTCAACTTTGTTTTCTATCGTTTCACTTGCAGCATACAGCGTGTAACAGATGATCCACCTTTCTTCGGTTCTGGTAGCAGACGACGCAACGGCGTCTTGTTTCCCGCAGCAAATGACACTCTAGGGCAGACAAATCCTCCCTCTTTAATCACGTTAGCAGGCGTGTCTGTTAAAGAAAGGTCAGCTCCCTCAGTACAAGCCTGCCGAGATCTCAATCTCATAAAACACCAAAATCGGGCCATTGGTACAACATTTCAAGGTACAAACAGAAGCTGCACAGCACGGCGCCGAAGCGAACTTGCTGCACCTAAAAACAAGCCTCTAAGCTGTCCGTCGAACCTCTCCAGAGTAGGACAGCACCACGGCCGTTCTTGTCAGCATGCAATGCTTTCCCACAGCATTACGACAAAGTTTTGTGACCAGTAGTGTATTGAAGGACTCGGTCACTACTGTAATTGTGCATGTGTCACTACGAAGATTATGGTGCTAACTAAATTGAGCAACTGCACGCAAGCTAACCTGGTCAAGCACGCTAACAGAGGGCAGATCAAAAATGTGTGCTAGAACGTTATCAGGACTTTAGGTGAAAAGGAACAGTACAAAATAATACTTACTGCATTTCTGCAAACTTGATGCTCTGAACGAAGGCCAGTCAGGGTCTGGTGCTCGGCCCGCTCGCACACGAGACAAGATGTCCGCCCCAAACATTTTGCTTGGCCTCACGCCGTTGTTTCATACTCACATCGAACCACAACAGAGGGACGGGCGCCGCTGTTATTTCGTCATTCTCTTCGATGAACAGTACTCCTCCTCACTAGAATAAATGGCGTGGTCAAACATGATGTTCGTTCAAGTTACTTCACACTGTCAGGTCTTCGCAACCTTTAGCATATATTATAATAACTCCATGGCTATATCCCCATGCACGGCCACAATGAAACACGACGGCGTCGCATTCCGATATACGCCACGTAATAAAAGTAGCAGTAAAAGAGAAAAACGGTGCTCATTTCGTGTAAAGGTCTGTTTACATCATGCTTTGTAGCTTTTTACTTGCAACGGTTTCGTGATAACAGCTTATTTACATCCAGTTTTTCAAGCAATGGCAATGGCGTTTCGACTATACTCCGTTCATTTTTACGCTGAGACTAGAAGCTCCGCCTTTAACACAAACTTTCTGCCTTTCCTAACTCAAGTGCAATCACGCAGGCACGCGCAACCAAAGCACTGCAGAAGCCAGCGAGCTCGCACTGAAGGCGGAGATTCTAGTCTCAGCTTAGGGGCGAACGAAGTATACATTCCTTGCATAAGGCGACACGCTAGGTAAGGACGGGGCCCTGTGCCATGCCGGTGGTGGACTTCACAACGCGCGGTTGTGCTTACCAAGGCGTAGGATGCCGCTAACTGCCTGGACATACCGTAGAATACCGTGCATCCACCCATTCCACATTAAGCACCCATTACCAAATTTGTGAGATCTGAGGAAATACGCACAGTACATTTATATGTAAAATTGACGACCGGACAAGCACCCATCCCCCATTTTTTTGCGATTATTTCCAAAGTTTGAGTGCGCGCTTGCCCGGTATTTAACAATACACCGTATTTTCATAGAAGGAACCTAGTTTTGTTTGTTGTGAACTCGGAAAAACGAGCCGAGCTTACGATGATGACGGTTAGCCAGTACGTGCGGAATTTTTCAGCATTGGTGCGATTGCGCTACGAGCAGAAAGTTTCGATATACCGCTAAGTTATAATGCAAAAAAAAAATGTTGTGTCGAAAAAAAAAAAAAAAAGTTGCATTGCGTGCTGCAAAATTTGACGAGCGGCTCTAGGAGTCGCCTGCAGAAAAAGTGTTGCGAATTTGCGAAGTATGGCAAACAATGCAAGGTTACCGTCATAATCTAAAACCTGATGCAAGGATAAATAAAATAACGGACAAGCGTCTCGCGGACGGCACAAACTGATGCCCCGCCAGCAGCGTCTGGGCGAGCTAGCATGCCTCCACCAACACGGCGCGGTCGCCGTGTTGGTTGTCGCCCCCGGAGACCGCCTTGATCACCGGACACAGCGCGGTGCCAGCCACCAGTGCTAAACCCCTCCCCCCCCCCCCCCCCACAGACACACACATACACACATACACTCACTCACGGATTAAGCGCGACGATGGGATGACGAGCTAGCGGGACGGTGAGACGACGCTGCTGACGCCCGACTCCTACTTCTATCTTCTCCCACACTTTTCTCCCCTCTCACCCTACCCCAAGTCAGTGACAAATGCGCTTAGCGCGCGTACACGACTGACTCTATCCCCCCCCCCCCCCTTAATTTTACTTCAACGCTTACAACAACACACGTAGGCCGCGGCCGACCGATCGCCGTCTCGCCGGGCTAGCGGCGCGACACTCGTCCATACTCGGCCGGGAGCCCCGAAGGTGCGCTCGAAGCGTGGAAACAGCGCGATGCAACGAAAGGCAAAGGGCATCTACACCACGAACGGGCAGAAGCCGATGCAAAAACGTGCGCGAACGTAAACAGAAAAGTGCCGCCGCTCGCCACTACGAAATAATACGCGGCCGCATCCCTTTCCTGCTGCTCGTACTTTCTCTTACTTGACGGCTACTCCGTCTTGCGGGACATGCCGACGAAACGATCGTCGGGATACGGCGAAGGGCCGTCAACACCGTCGAGTCAACCACCAGCAAGCGTTGTTGAGCGGAAGTTGGTTCACTAGGCCTACATACGACGAAACCGACAGAACACGAACATCAAAATCAAAGCACAGGCGGTAACTTCGAGCGACTTCTGCCCCGCATAGATTTACATGCAGCGCTTTCACTCGCCACCACTGTCACATACAATTTTTCAACCCTGGAGCCACCGTACCTGAACCATGCCGCGAACCACGCCAACGTCTCGCTCGCCATTTGTGTTTGCTCACCTTCACCTTGTCCGGCTTTGGATTGGATGCTGGATCGGCTTTCTAGCAAAGTCTATCAACAGCTGGCTCGATGCTGGATGAGGTCTGTTCTAGTCGAAGTATTATTTATTGCGACAATTATATATTGCGACACAAAGTCGCAAATATATAATTGTGCTACTGTGCTACTCTATAAAAAAAAAAGAAAGAAAAAAAACGGGGGCACGAAGAAATACACGACGCTTCCACGAAGTGCCCTCTGGGAACTAGTTGGCCACTCAGTTTCGGTTTCGATTGAGCAGCTTCCTTTCATGCTATCACGCCGTGACCGAATGCGCCGCTTGAGTTTTCGATTATCTGATTCATTCTCGAACGATACAAAACGAAAACTGGGGCAATTTCCTTGCACACAAATTACGGCACACAAATTACTATGATGTCTTCCTCGTGTCATCATATATCGCCCACTCAAATTTTACGCTGATAGGAAATTAGGTTTTCGCAAACGCTGAGATCGGCTAGCTACGACGGAGGCTCTAAAAAGCGTCTCCTACTCTTCGCTAAGCCTTTTTGGACGAGCTTTTACTGACGCCCAAGATCTGTGTCTGAACGGTGTGTTTGAAATTATCTCGGCATACTCAGTCAGGAAGAAAGCAAACACATAAATATTACGGCCATTAGCAACCGTCAAATGCGCTTTGAATAGTTTCGTTCCTTTGGTACACCGCATAGAGGTTCACGCCCGTCCGACGCGCTTCCGGCGAACGGTGCGACATTTTTCACACAATTGCTCGACTTTTGCTTTCTTAAAACGGTTTGTGTGTGGGAATGTGCCTATATGATTGCAGAAAAATTTTATGTGCATACGCGATGTTGAATATTAGTGGAATGCAAGCGGGTGGGGACTTAGCTTCGTGCAGTGCTGCGGGTCAGTACAGATAAGAGATAAGATGTGTATTCAAATTGAGCTTTTCAATGGCGCCTCCAAGTTTTACCTCACGTACTTAGGCGTATTAAGAAAAAGAGTAGTTGCAAAAAATAATATTTCGTCTATGGACGCACAAAGCAAACAAACTTCCTGACCAGCTGTAAAGGTGCGAGTTTGATGTATGCAAACGTATTGGTCGTTACAGCTTGTTGACTCGTACACAAGCAACCCGGAGCTACGCAGCGTCGAGATTTCCAGCACTGGCTCGTTCACATATATCTCGAAATGCAAACAGAAAGGCTCGATAGTGTACAAAAATGCAACAAGCATGTGTGAAGACAAGCTATACGTCTCGGGCTTGTGCTATAGATTCGAGGTCTGGCCATTTAGGTTAGTTTAGAGAGCAAAAATGATGCTCTCGTGACCAAAAAACGTGAGATCACGGCCGTTAATAGTTCACGCTGCCGATCGAAACCGAAACCATGCCACTCTCCTCCCTGGCCAACTATAAGTTTCCAAAGAGCAACGTGCGCCGTGTTGCACGCAGGGGTTTATGGAAGTAGTCCATAGAATCTCCTAGCAGTGGTAGCGAGAAGCAGATCTGGTTTTAATAAGCGCGTAAGAGTTAAATGTAGTGACCCTTTCTGGTTGAATATAGGGTGCACGTGATGTTTCGATTGTGATCATGCAGAAAGATGTAAGAAACGAATGTGCCGCCTAAACTGTGTCTTCCTCGGACAGACCGCCCGGACCCGGAGTAGTTCTCCGCGCAGCCTTTCTCGGGGGAGTACGATCTGTAGTCACTCGCAACATTTCAGTTTCGTTATCAACGTTGCCGCGGGGGAATGAAGGAGTTTCGCTGTTTTTTTTTGTTTCGATTGCGGGGTGGGCTCTCTTGCTGTGCTTGCTTTCGTTCCTCTTGTCATGACCGACTGGCTCGAGCATACTGCGGCGCTGACATCGCTGCAGTTAATTTCAGGAGGTCTAATAAAACGCAGTAGCAGCGAAATCAGCGACAGCGACGGAGATACAAGCTTAGCTCCAGCTCGAGTGACGACGAGGCAGCCGTTCTCGGCGAAGTCTTTGCCGACTCATTCGCCTTGCCGGCGAAGAGGCCCAAGATATGGCGTTACGTCGAAGACGTTGTGCGCACCTACTCGGATGGAGAGCTAGGTATGTCGTTTGCTAGAAGACAATACGACAAATTCCCCTCAGATGGAACTCGCCTTCGGAGATGACGGTCGCTTTACGGCATACTTGTTTGGTATTGCTTAATATACCCTTTGCGAAACGTACAGCGCCACGACGGCAGGAATTTTGGGAACCCTCGGTACAGATCACGCGCACGCGCTTTCTCGTTGCGCCTCCGCGACTGCGCGCGCGTCCCGGCAGCTACCGCCAGCAGCCGTTGCAGCCATCCCGCCGAGTCGTACGTCGTTGCCGGCGTACCGTATCTGTGGCAACGTAAAGGCATCGCGAAAGGTGAACTCATTCCAACACGTTATTCGTCGGAACTTACCTTCACGTATTGAAATGCCACCAAATCCATTTACTTTGCACCGCAACCATGGCAGGTTTCGACCAGGTTCGACAAAGCGTTGGTGCAGCAGACGACAGAACCGGTACAAAGGAGAGAGATACGAAAGGGGCAGCCGTCGGATCGTCACTCGCCCAACCAGCGGCCTAACTCGGCTGCTTTGTTGCCGTGGTAACCTGTGCCTGCTCGCGTATGCCACGTGGTAGCCGGAGGAGGGGCGTACCGAGGACTCCAATTATTTGAAGCGCGGCGCGCGCGGGCTTTTGGGATTTTTGCAAAGGGTCTATTGCATCCTGCGGCTCATACAAAAATACTTGTAGTTGTCTTCATCGGGTTTATATAACTGTAAGGTAAAATAAATACTGCCTCAACGTCGGGGTCACCGTTAATAAAGTAGTAACAATCAACATTTTTTGTCAAAGCATGAAGTTCCGATCAGAACTTCATACTTTCAGCAAGATAGCAATGGGAACCGAAACTGTTAAAAAGCGAGGGCAGACGCTATGAAAGCGGTGGCAGCGCGTGCAACTGGGAGGATTGCTTACTGAGGCCGACCGCTCAACGACCGCTTGCGTGGAGCGCTCGGCATCTGCCTGGGCGAAGGGCTGGATCGTGCATCCCCGCTTGGTCGCTGCAGCTGCAGCGAGGGAGTGAAGCCACCGATCGGCGATTTTGCATGTTGAAAAATCGCGTTTTCGGAGCGTTGCGGAGGCTGGCGGCAACATGCTGAAGACACGTTTTCTACTCGTTCGTAGTCATTCGTCGAAGAAGCTCTTTAAAACCCTGTGTAAGCAATGAGACTTGTCGTTGAGAACATGTGGAAATTTTTACGGAAGCGCAGTGCCGCAGTAAAAATGCCCAACTCGTCGAAAGCAAGTTTCGCCGCCACGATGCAACGCGCAGGTCACGAGTGACCCGCGCGTTGCATCATTGGACTCTTTTCATAATGCAACGTGCGGGACCCTTGTGACGTCACACGTGACGTCAATTTCGACGTCATTATAGGAAACGTCCCATAATGCAATGCGCGGGTCACGAATGCGACTGCACATTGCATTATAGGACGTTTCCCATGACTCAACGCGTAGTTACGCCGACGGTGACGTTGGCGTCGCCGGCCCGCGCGTTGCATTACGAGACGCTTCCCATAATGCAATGCGCGGGTCACAAATGAGACGGCGCGTTGCATTATGGGACGTTTCCCATAACGCAACGCGCGGTTACGCCGACGGCGATGTTGGCGTCGCCGACGCCGACCGCACGTTGCATCATGGGACGCTTCCCATAATGCAGCGCGCGGGAACCTCGTGACGTCACACACGCCGTCATTATGGGAAACGTCCCATAATGCAATGCTCGGGTCACGAGAGAGACCCGCGCGTTGCATTATGGGACGTTTCCCATAATGCAACGCGCGGTTACGCCGACGGCGACTGCGACGGCGATGCCGCTCAAGCCGGAAACGGGCGCCTAAGAGCTGCTCTCTAAAAAATTAATAGATGTAAACCAAATTAAATTTTCATTCCACAGCCATGTTTGATCCCGTCTTTTTTAACAAAACTGAAATAAGCCTTTGTTAACTGGTTTAAGGATGACGCGGCGTTAATACTAGGCCAAGGATAATATTAGGTGTCACCTTTTAGCATATTGAAGACATGCCCAACCTAACGGTCATTTGTAACCATCATATAGTTTCCATATCAGCGAAAAAGCCATGTCGGTTACATATCAAAACTTGCACGGTTCGAATGGCCTGTGAAAGCAGCGAAAAAACAATGTCGGTCAGTCACCGAAAACTCAGTGGCTGAACTGGCCGGTGATAACAGAAAGAAAACGATGTCGGCCAGTCAGCGGAGACTCCATGGCTAGACTGGCCAGTGACTACAGCAAGAAAACGATATCGGCCACTTACCGGAAACTCCATGGCCAGACTGGCCGGTGAATACAGCAAGAAAACGATGTCGGCCAGTCACCGGAAACTCCATGGCTAGACTGGCCAGTGACTACAGCAAGAAAACGATGTCGGCCGGTATCGGGAACTTTCCGGCTGGTGCTGGCCAGTTTAGACAACGAGTCCCCGATATCGGCCGGGGTCGGTTTCTCACCGGCGTCCCTGGCCGGGATCCGCCGTACCGCTCCCAGTACTGGCCGACGTAATCCCAGTATCGGCCGACATGGTGTGCTACCTGGGGCCTTGCACTCTGCCAAGTGGGTATCGCAATCTGTGCGAATAAAAGTGTTATTATTATTATTATTATTATTATTATTATTATTATTATTATTATTATCATTAATAATGATAATCATTAATAAGAAGAAGTCACAGTGTTCGGACATTTACTTCCTTCGTGCTGAGATTTTATCTCACTTTTTATGCTTAAATTAAGTGGTGGTCTTCGCCGAGTTCGTTCCATCCGCTCAAGGTAATGAGGTCATCTGGGCTGATCGCTCGATCATCTATTTCGGCATCAGATTTCATCTCTGCGAGCCCAGCTTCCCCGAGCGACGAAGACTCGTGACCACCGCATACTGGCACTCCATACTTCTCTGACGACCCTCCCTTTCCACGCTTTTCGTCCGCCACCACTGCTCCGGTTTTCGATGCTACGTCTTCTGACCAACACAGTAAGCCCGACAGCCGCCTTGCTGAACAAGCCCTTGACCCGGGTCTTCTGGCCATCGCAGTGAGCTCAACATCTGCCTACCGCAACAAACCCTTTTACCCAGATTACTTTGGGACACACCGGTCTCGTTGGGTCTTGGCGGTTGGTCGCGTGTTAAGCTTTAGCTGTGTTTCACTTTTGCGGGTGAGCCTGGAACTGTTTATTATTCTCGCATTCTGTTTGGTTCTAATTTATCATTTATACCGTCAACTTCTTCTTCGTCGTGAACTGCGTACCATGCCTACACCGGAGCCCTGTGCTGTCTGTTCTGGCTCTCTGCCAACTGACGGTCGTTTTATGAAATGTGTTGACTGTTCAAAAGCCTACCACTTGGGTAAGAAGTGTTCGGGAGTGTCTGATGGTACATTCAAAGGGATGAGCGCTTCTAAACTAGAGAAATGGCGCTGTCTCGCCTGTCGTGGAGGGCTGCCCAGGTCTGACACTGAAGTCGAGCTTTCACCCTCTCAAGACGACTCCAGTTCTTTCGTTTCGCAACTCTCGAGTGTGAATCAAAAGCTCGATCTTCTTCTTTCGTGGAAAGATACCGTCGGTGCTCTGCACGAACTGCATCCAAAGATAGATGCGCTATTAACGCTGAAGCAGACAGTGGACTCCATGCGAGTTACCATCAATGAAATGCAAACATCTATGAATTTTTACTCCACCCAGTACGACTCACTAGTGTTGACAACGAAGTCTCAAGACAAAACTATCAAAGATCTTCAAAGTGAAACGAGCGCTTTGCGCTCGATTGTAGCCGAGCAGACAAACGAGATCCGTCAGCTCAGAACAAACCATAATGATTCAGATCAAACAAACCGCCTCCCTAACTTAGAGATTCACGGTATACCAGTTTCGCCTCAAGAAAACATCGTGAATACCATGACAAACCTAGCAGATCAACTTGGTGTGGAGGGTTTTGAACCCGCGCATGTCGTGGTAGCACATCGCTTGCCGGCTAAACGGGGAACAGTCCCTCCCATCCTGGTCCGGTTCTCTACAGTTTCTCAAAAAGAACGTTGGATGGCTTGTCGCGGACGCCTTGGCTCCATACGTCAGGACGAATCTCATCCTAGGATATACTTTAATGATAACCTAACCGAAGCGAACAGGAAGCTGTTTTGGTTGGCACGAACTAGAGGCAAAGAAAAGGGTTACAAATTTGTATGGGTGCGCCACGGAAAAATCTTCGCAAAGCAAAACCAGAATTCTCCACTCCTTCGCATCCCCAACACTGATGCATTGGAACAATTGGTTTAGGCGTCTAAAAGAGTATTGTTAGATAAAAGCCCTAGAATTATGTCTAGGAACAGTTTTTTCCAGATAAAAAACCTAGACTCATGTAAAGAAATATTTAAGACAAGGGCAGGCAGTATTTTTACTTTGTTTCATGTCAATATACGAAGCATTCGAAAGCACTGGTGTGAATTTCAGTTAGCCATTGACTCTGTGCGTTCTATTGCCGATGTGTTTGTTTTGACTGAAATTAATATTCATGATGAGGATGTAGGTCAATTTTCGTTGCCAGGGTTTAATAGCACGTTCTATACTCGTGACAAAAAGCGCGGCGGTGGTATCGCGGTATTTTTGAAGGACGATTTGTTTTTCTCAGAGGTTAAGTTTTCAATCCGATCATGTGAGAACATTTCACTTCGTATTCTTACTTCTGTCTATAATATATACCTGCTAGCCTGCTATAGGCCGCCCTCTGGAAACGTATCTGAATTCCTCTCTGACCTGGGAGACTGTTTACAAACTTTGCCTAATAATGCGTCCCTCTGTCTTGTAGGGGATTTTAACATTGATCTATTGAAGCCTTCGAGAGCACTGGTTTGCGAGTATCTAACTCTTTTGGCAGATAACGGCGTAGAGCCTGCGATTCAGGCCCCCACAAGGGAAGAACTCCTCGGAGACAAAATTGTGATATCATCTATTGATCATATCAATTTAAGATCTTCAACATCAACAACAAAGGCAGCAGTCATTTCATACAAATTATCGGACCACTATTTTATAGGATGTCAGTTGGAATTCCCAGGAGATGCGTTGGTGACAGGTATCAACAGTAAGCACCGCGTTGAGATTGTTGATCGACATAGTCTTGACAACTGTATTTCTACTTATGACTGGCTTACATTTCAGCATTCCGTGTCACGCCGTGACATTTATCTTACTTTTGTGCAACTGTTTAGACAGTTTACTGAAGCGTCAAAAAAGATTATTGTTGTAAAACAAAGAAAAGACAACATACGCTGGCTAAATAAAGACATATTGTCTGTTATAAAGCTCAAAGAAATAGCCTGGAAGCGATGCCGCCGGTCTCCACATAATTCCATCCTTAAAGCAGAATTCAGAACTATCCGGAACAGAGTCAGCGCGTTAATTCGCTCAGCTAAGCGGCTGTACTTTCATAAGCAGTTCTCTGATTCTAGACGCAACTCGGCTAAAACGTGGTCGTTAATCAACGAATTACGTGGTGTTACATCTCCTCACATTCAAAATTTTGACGGTACCTTTGGGCCTAATTCACAGGCTACGGCAAATACCTTCAACAATTTTTTTGCTTCCTTCTCGGGCAGTGCCCGGCTATCGGCCACAGTGGCCTTTTCTAGTCCCTCCCTGAACTCGGCTTCCGCATTTCTTCCTGAAATGACATCGCAGGATCTCGAGTCAATAATCTTCGGGCTCAAGCCAAATAAATTACCAGGTTATGATGGAATATGTCTTAGCGATCTCCGTAGAAATTTTAGGTACTTAAAAGTTACTCTTCTACTTATGCTCAACACAATGATCGAGACAGGTTCCATTCCCATCGAATTGAAAACTGCTATTGTTAAACCTCTATTTAAAGGAGGTCAGCGTGGCCAGGTTCAAAACTATCGGCCAATTTCTATTCTACCATGTATAGCTAAAATATTAGAAAAATTTATTTACATCACTATGTCTTCTTTCGTAGAGAAGTGCAACATAATATCTCCCAACCAATACGGTTTCGTGCCTGGTCGTGGGACTCAACCCCTTCTCGAAGCGCTATCTGATGAGATAAATTCGGGTTTTGAGAACAACCTGTTTATTTGCGCTTGCTTTCTTGATGTAAGAAAGGCGTTCGACACAGTGAGTCACTCTATTTTATTGCAAAAACTTTCAGCTGTTGGTTTCCGGGGTCCTTTTTTGTCCTTACTCACTAATTTCCTGCAAGATCGTTCCCAGCTGGTTTCAATCAAAGGCATACACAGCGTCAAAGTCTCTTTAAAATCTGGTGTCCCACAGGGCTCTGTACTTTCGCCTTTACTCTTCAATATCTATGTAAATGATATGTCTACCTCTGTTTCGAATTGCTCCCTTTATCAATACGCGGACGACACTCTATTGTTAACAAGTCATCTTACTTATTCAAGGGCTATGGAGATGCTCCAGGAATGTTCTTTAGGACTAATGAACTGGTTCGCCCATAATCTTATAGATATCAATGTCTCAAAAACTAAGTTAGTATGTTTTCACAATCCCGTTAAGGTAGTTGATCTAAATACTCCACTTTTCCTCCACACGTCGCACTGTGTCAACTGCCAGTGCACTCCCATCGCTTTCTCAGACACTGTGAAGTATTTAGGAATTATTTTTGATTCTGATCTTTCTTGGAATTCACACCTCACAAGACTGTGTTCTAAGTTAAGGAGCGTTTCTTGCTTAATGTACAATATCAAGGCTTTTCTACCACTTAATCTCAGGAAACTCATAGTTCACTCGTTAGCATATGGCTCCCTCCGCTACGGAATCACCATTTTTGGAAATTGCTCTGGATTATGGCAGGCAAAAATCAATAATATTCTAAAAGGAATGCTGCGTAATGTTTACTACAGGCCTACCACTTCCTCTCAGGATATGTTTCAAATATTATCTATGCCCAACTTTCAATCTCTGTTTGTGGAAACGGTAGTCCTTAGTCATTACTGGAATACTGACTTCAAAACACCTCGTCCGAATATCCGGCAACTCCGAACCGTTCCACGATTTGTTATCACCAAATGTTACACTCGATATGGCAAAAACTTGCGGTCCTTCTACGTTCCTCGGATTTTTAATTCTTTACCTGCTAATTTCCCTGATTTCACTTCCAGAAAAAAGCTTAGAAAATCGCTTCGCCTTCTGTCTCCCGATGAGTCGATCTAAAAATGTATAACATTTTTGTGTGTGTTCTTTTTTGCGTTTTGTATTTTTTTCTTAAACACCCTTATTGGATTTTATTTGACAGTTTTTTTTTTGTCCCCACTAGTATTGCCACCAAGTATGTGTCTTTTGATTGGTGCATCTTGCGTATAGTCCAAAGGTGATTGATTAAACTAGTGCTTTTATTTATGGTTACTATTAATGACACAAATATGGTGCTGTCGTCAATATGGTGTATTTGTGATATAACTCAATTTTGCTTGTGTCAAATTCTGCGTCATATGTTTTGTTTTGTTTTCAAGTCTCGTTTTGTGACTGTTCTCATCCACTGAGAAACTCAATCTTCACCTGGACGTACCCTGCATCGTGCAACTCTTCAAGGAATGATTCTGTGATTCTTTTCTAGTGACATAACCTGACTTTCTTTTTATTTTATTGAATTTTATATTTTCTTGTGTTTCGGAAGCCTAAGCTTCAACTGGAACTATAGCTAATTCTGGTCAAGTTCACAATTTTTTTTTTATATTTCTCCTTTTTCTTTCTTCTTTTGTGATAATTATTTTGATATCTTTGCAACCTCGGTTTAGTCACACAAGCCCATGAAGGCTTTGACGAACCTGCGTTGTCTTGTGGATATTAACAACAAGGCAAAATGCGTCCTTCTGCAACAGGCGTCTACTCAACCTCCACGATCCTGTGTCCAGACTTGGGCATACTTATAATTCTTCTTTTTCTGAAACACTCGACATATTTAACAATAACACGCTGCAGTTTGTAAAAACGTTAAAGGCCATCACTTAAATTAGAACTGTATGCACTAACTTGCGGCGTTCACGCCGAAATTCCCCACTTTGAATGCATTTTTTTTTCTTTCTTTCTAGCAATTGGTGTTGGCGGTAGTACCCTTAAGCTTATCGTATGTTGTGACTTTGTGTTTACTTTTTATAATTTTTAAGTGTATTTTTCTAGGGCTTGTCCGTTGTTTGTGTTGTCCGTACTATTGCTTTATACCCTGTTCTGCCTTACATGTTAACACAGTGCACCTGTACCAAGACCGCAAGGTTGTTCCCGGGCACGAATAAAAACATTGATTGATTGATTGATTGATTGATTATTATTATTATTATTATTATTATTATTATTATTATTATTATTATTATTATTATTATTATTATTATTATTATTATTATTATCATTATTATCATTATTCTGTATACCTGTGGCACTGCCACCCCCTCGTCCACGTCACCAACGCGCTGTGTTCGTGACGCGTCTCGGCTCATCTTGTGATCCTGCAGGCCTTCAGGCTCACATCCAAGGGCGGGGCCCTGTTCGTGAGCTCGTATGCACCCGGCTCAAGACACGGTATGAGGGCTACTCGTCCTTCCACGTGACGGCTGCGGAAGACGAAATGGAGAAACTTTTTGATCCCCTCCTCTGGCCAGAGGGAAGCCTCTTCAAGGAGTTCACAGGCCAGCTGACTGACAGCCGTACCTATCAAGCGGTATCTCCAACACCTTTCTTCAATAATGCCGAAACAGATACCTAAACTAGACATTTATTATCAAAATGTCCGAGGTCTCCGCACAAAAGATAATGAATTTTTTTCTAACGTAACCCTAACTCATGCATCTATTATTGTGCTAACCGAGACCTGGCTCTGTTCGAATATTTCTTCATCTGATCTCTTCCCACCAAATTTCACAGTATTTCGACGCGATCGCACATTCTCTACATTGAAAAAGACAGGGGGTGGGGTGCTGATAGCAATTGATACGTCGTTACAATGCGTTAGGCGTCCAGATCTCGAGACATCATTTGAGTCAGTGTGGGTAGAGCTACAATGCGCTAATGGCGAGCGTATCCTTCTCGGCTCTTATTACTTGCCCCCTGATACCTCTCCTGATGATTTTAGCCAATGTCTACTAGGCATTGAGCGCACAACCAACGCCCTTGAAAAATTTAAATTTATGGTTCTTGGCGATTTTAATGTCCCCAACATATGTTGGGAAACAGCCTCTGCGTCCTCAAAACATTACTATATTATTCAAAAATCTCATCTTTTGCTTAATTTCGCATCATTTACGAACTTAAGACAATATAACTGTATCCCGAACACCCAGGGCAACATGCTTGATCTTTGCTTCTCGGATCTTGACTGCATAGATGTAACTGAGGGTGCGTCAGGCTTGGTTCCCCCCGACGGATATCACCCCCCTTTGGAGATTAGTATACCTGTCCGACAGGGCATGAGACGTTGTTCACGGAAACATCCTGAAGGGAATAGACACAATTTTTGCGCTGGAGATTATGTTAGTTTGTACGATCATTTCTCCAATTACGACTGGTCCTCAATTATCCTGTGTTCTGACGTTGATCAACAGGTTCGCGATTTCACTCGAATCGTCCGAGAAGGAATGGATCAATTCATCCCGCTTCGTAAAACATCAGGCTCAAAGTTTCCCTTCTGGTTCTCGCACGAATTACGTACTTTAATGAATAAGAAATTGCGCGCTCATCGAAAGTTTAAAAAGAACGATACCCCCGAATTAAAATCAGAATTTGGGCACTTTAGGTCTCTCTGCAAGGAAGTTTTTAAACGTGATCGTCAGGCGTACACTGATTCCGTCGAGTTGCAGCTAACTAAAAATCCCAAAGAATTCTGGAAGTATGTTCGCTCTCGGTCCCAGAAAAAAGGTAGAGGAGAGATCACCCTGCTGGACTCACAGGGAAACTCGACGGCAGATGTTTGTGAAATTTTTGCACGCCACTTCCAGTCTGTTTTTAAGCATCATCCAATCCCTTCAACTACTGCCGCGCCAGCTGTCTCTGGGAATGCATCCTGTATTGCACTCTTTGACGAGGAGCTACTGCATGAGTGTGTAAAAAAAATGAAACCATCATTGTCTTCTGGCCATGATGGTATTCCGTCAGTCCTCTTGAAGGCATACAGTGCCATATTTATTCCTGTTCTAGTACAGATTTTTAACAACTGCCTAAAGAATGAGGTCTTTCCCGCCATGTGGAAAACGGCACTTGTTGTACCTGTGCATAAGTCCGGTCCAAAAACAAATGTGTTGAACTACAGACCTATATCTCTTCTTTGCACATTTTCGAAGCTCCTCGAAGTGGCACTACACAAAATATTGTCATTCAATCTCAAGCGTTATCTTATCCCTAACCAACATGGATTTATGGCGGGTCGCTCGACCACAACTAATCTCGCCTGTTTTATGTCAACCGCTGCTCACGCCGTCGCTAACAGAGGCCAGCTTGATGTGATTTACTTTGACTTGAGTAAAGCGTTTGACATTGTTAATCATGAGATGTTACTGGCTAAACTGTCAAAGCTAGATATTCACAACTCATTGCTTTCATTGCTCGAAAGTTATTTGCGTGACCGGAAGTGCTTTGTTAGCTCGAATAATAATTTTTCTGCTACTTATGAGGCGACAACGGGTGTGCCTCAGGGCTCCGTTCTCGGACCTCTTCTGTTTTCAGTTTTTGTTAATGATGTTTCGACTGTGATTCGTCACTCTTCATTTCTTCAGTACGCAGATGATATTAAGATGTTTATGGAGGTACGAGAAGACCGAGACTGTGTTTTGCTACAGAGAGATGTTGATGCTTTTGAAGAATGGTGCCGGGGGAATGACCTAAAGATAAATAGCTCTAAAACGAAAGTCGTGTCGTACACTCGTAAGACACATAACATTGTATTCCCATATGTTATTCAGACAGACCTTTTGGAACATGAACAGAATCAAAGATCTTGGCGTAGTGTTTGACAGCACCTTAATCTTCTCCAGTCATGTGGATCACATCGTGAACGCAGCTCTACGCACGCTCGGGAGTGCGTGCCGCATCACTAAAGAGTTTATTAACCCCTGCACATTTCTTATACTCTACAGTGCATTGTGTCGACCACAGCTTGAATACGCTTCTGTTGTATGGAATGGAATTTGTGCCACAAATTCCTCGAAAATAGAACGGGTTCAGAACAAGTTTCTTTCCATCTATAGACATCGTTGCTCAGCGCGCATTGTGCCCACCACTACTGATGTCCCTGTCCCTGTTCAGCGTAGCGTGGCACTACCTACCCTGCTTCGTAGGAGAGAACTTGCCGATATCTTATTTTTATACAAACTTGTCCACGCCGTCACTGATTGCACGGTATTGACGTCAAGAGTACTCTTAAAAATTCCTCTAAAAACAACAAGGCAAAATGCGTCCTTCTGCAACAGGCGTCTACTCAACCTCCACGATCCTGTGTCCAGACTTGGGCATACTTATAATTCTTCTTTTTCTGAAACACTCGACATATTTAACAATAACACGCTGCAGTTTGTAAAAACGTTAAAGGCCATCACTTAAATTTGAACTGTATGCACTAACTTGCGGCGTTCACGCCGAAATTCCCCACTTTGAATGCATTTTTTTTTTTTTCTTTCTTTCTAGCAATTGGTGTTGGCGGTAGTACCAATAAGCTTATCGTGTGTTGTGACTTTGTGTTTACTTTTTATAATTTTTAAGTGTATTTTTCTAGGGCTTGTCCGTTGTTTGTGTTGTCCGTACTATTGCTTTATACCCTGTTCTGCCTTACATGTTAACACAGTGCACCTGTACCAAGACCGCAAGGTTGTTCCCGGGCACGAATAAAAACATTGATTGATTGATTGATTGATTGATTATTATTATTATTATTATTATTATTATTATATTATTATTATTATTATTATTATTATTATTATTATTATTATTATTATTATTATTATTATTATTATTATTAATATTAGTATTATTATTATTTATACTCTCGCCTTCCTTTCCTCTCGCTATCGTGGTGGTATAGCGTAGCGAGTTTATGTGACATATGTGATCTTTTTTAAGTGTTTTATTGCTCACTGTTTGTTTGTTGTGTGTAGTGTTGTTTTTCATGTTTCCTGAGTGCACCTGTACTAAGACCGCAAGGTTGTTCCTGGGCACTTCAATAAAAACATTGATTGATTGATTGATTGATTATTATTATTATTACTATTATTATTATTATTATTATTATCATTATTATCATTATCATTATTATCATTATTATTATTATTATTATTATTATTATTATTATTATTATCAGCAGTCGGCGGCTGATCTTTGTCGAGTACTGATCACTGCAATCTGTCCAGGCACTCGGGAGCACAAGGACCATCTTCAAGCACCTCGCACAATCATCATGGCCCGCTCACCATCAGCATCCTTCGCGTATTGAGCTACCACGTGGCGCACAGACGGGCGATCGTGACACTGCGGTTGCCGCCGCAAGAGACAGCAACGTGGCCTCGTCGGATTGGCTACCAGATCGTCACGGGCTATAAAAGGAGCTCCCACCGCCTCGTCCCTCGCAGTCGGCGGCGAAACTTTGCCGGGCGTTAATCACTGCATTCTGTACAGGCACTCGGGAGCACAAGGACCATCTTCAAGCACCTCGCACAATCATCATGGCCCGCTCACCATCAGCATCCTTCGCGTATTGAGCTACCACGTGGCGCACAGACGGGCGATCGTGACACTGCGGTTGCCGCCGCAAGAGACAGCAACGTGGCCTCGTCGGATTGGCTACCAGATCGTCACGGGCTATAAAAGGAGCTCCCACCGCCTCGTCCCTCGCAGTCGGCGGCGAAACTTTGCCGGGCGTTAATCACTGCATTCTGTACAGGTGAGAAATAAGGCCATTCTGTCACCTTGCTTTGCTCCCTGCCGCCGACTGCACAGTGTACAGTGTGTTTTTGCGTATTGGTGTCGTTTTTTTCTTACGAGCCCCTGCAACGTTCTGTGATCACTGTCATGGATTGTATTAAGTGCTCTCGACTCCTGCCATCTGACGGGAGGTTCTTAAGCTGCGTAGCCTGCCGAAATGGCTACCATCTGGGTAAGGCTTGCGCCGGAGTCGCAGATAGTACTTTTTCTGGAATGGGTGTTTTCAGGAGAGAAAGCTGGAAATGACCCACCTGCCGGGCCGGTGAGCTTCGTTCCGGCTCTGGGGCAAATGAGAGCCTTCTGGTAGATGACGTCACCCGGGGTGGCGGGAGCCCTCAGACATTAGTCGCTGACGTTAGTGCTGCTACTCCCACTGTCAGTGCTCAGCTGGCTTCGATCGGCGCCGCACTTAAGGAGCTCCTCAATTTAAAAAGTAGCGTCGAGTCTTTGCTTCCTCTCCCAGCGAAAGTTGACCAGTTGCTATCCCTGCAACCCGCCGTCGAAGAATTGCGTGGCACTGTCTGCGGGCTTCAGGCAACCGTTAACTCTTTTGGCGCAAAGTACGATTCCATATTGGCTTTGGCAAGAACGAACGAAGAATCTGTAAAAGACATCCAGAACGAGGTCGGCGCGGTCAGGGCAGAGATGATGGAGCAGTCTCGGGAAATAGAACGTCTAAAGCAGGAGCTAAATGATTCCCAACAGTACAGTCGCCGGTGCAACATGGAGATGCACGGTCTTCCATTTGTTCAGGGTGAGGATTTGATGGAAATCATGGAAGACCTTTCCGTGAGGCTCACTCTTCCGTTGTTTCACTCATCAGACATCCTTGCAATTCATCGCCTTCCCAAAAAGCCTGATTCTTCTTCCACGGTTCTCATTAGTTTCGCCTCGCTTGCCCTAAAAAATGTCTGGATGGCTGCACGCAGCCAGTTGCGGAGACTGAGTCAGTCTGATAACCAGCTAAGATTGTTCTTTAATGGCAACCTCACCGCAGCCAACAGAGAGCTATTTTGGATGGCGAGATCGAAAGGGAAAGAGTGTGGTTTTCGATTCGTGTGGCTCAAAAATGCAAAAATATTTGCGAGGAAAGGCGAGGGTTTGCCTGCCATACGTATAAACACAGTAAGAGATCTCGAAAACCTAGCGTAGTGCATGGCAGGTTGCTTCTCTGTCCCGGATTGCAGTTTGTTTAATCGGGTTCTAGGGCCCATATCTGACCTTTCTCTTACATTGATCCATGTAAATATCAGAAGCCTGAGGAAGCACTGGGATGAGTTTCAAATTTCTGTAAACACTTTGGACCCGTCTGTTGACGTCTTTGTTCTTACCGAGATTGGTGTTACTTCTTTTCAAACTAATCAATTTTCGTTAAAAGGCTATAAAGCATTTTTCCACACGCGTGACAATAAGAGAGGTGGGGGTATCGCAATCTATGTCAAGGAAAAGTGGCTTCCATCGGCGTCGAGTATATCTTTTCAACATGCAGAAACCAAAGCAGTAAAAATATTTCACCCCGATTTTTCTTTCTTCATTTTGGCAGTGTACAGGCCTCCGTCAGAGAATGTTTCTCTCTTTTTGGAGGAGCTAAAAGTGATTCTTCAAGATTTGCGATCTGAGGGGACATTTTGTTTGGTCGGTGATATGAATATCGACACGCTGAAACCTAACAAGTCTACTGTCTGTGATTACCTAACACTTCTGTCAGAGTACGAAATCGAATGTACGATTAACCTCCCGACAAGAGAGGAGGTTTTGTCTGGGGAGCTTGTAATTTCATGCATCGACCATATAAATGTTCGAGCTAGTGATCACCTGATAAAATCTGCTGTCATTGCCCAAAAACTGTCCGATCATTACTTCATCGGGTGCCACTTGCAATATCAGGCTATGACGACGAGTATTAACACGAGCAATACGCCTTGTGTAACCGTTACAGACACAAATAAACTTGACGCGTTGGTAGCAGCTTTCGACTGGGACGAATTTCTTCGTTCCATTGAAGGCGCAAATTTGTATCTCGCCTTTGTTGAGCTTTGGCAGTCTTTTCAATCCGCTTCGAAAAAAGAGGTTTACTTCAGGCGTAGATCAGATAAACCCTGGTTTAACACTGACATTATGTCGGCTATTAAGTCTAAGGAGGCGTTGTGGGTGCGCTCCCGTCGAGCGCCTAAGAACGTAGAGTTAAGGACTCAATTCAGGTGCGCAAGAAATTGCGTAAATGCAATGATTCGATCTGCTAAGCGACGTTACTTTCAGGGGAAATTTTTTGACGCTAGGTCTAATCCGCGTGCAACGTGGGAATTAATTAACACTTTCAGAGGTCGCGTTCCCCGCCAACCTATCTTTGTTTCACTTTTAAAGCGTTTTGGCACCGACGTGCAGTCGACCGTGAATCATTTCAACACGCATTTCTCGGCGTCATCAGGGTTCGCCAGAGACAGCGGTATTATATCAGCTGGTACGGGCCGCGATTACAGAGCTTCTGCTTCGGCCTATTTACCGCCATTAGACATTCTTTCGTTACGTTCTCTCTTGTTTAGCATAAAAAGGCATAAAACACCTGGTATTGATGACATTCGTGTTGGCGATCTTGTCCGAAATTTTGATGTGATCAAAAAAGTCCTGTTGACCATGATAAATGGGTTTCTGTTATCAGGCACTATTCCTGCTCAGCTAAAAACAGCACTTGTGAAACCGCTCTTTAAGGGAGGCACGCCAGATAGGTATGAGTGCTACCGCCCAATCTCTATTTTGCCTTGCATTGCTGACGTGCTGGAAAAACATCTCTTCACTGTAATGAGTCATTTTATTGATAGCTCTGAAACGCTGTCACGCACTCAGTACGGATTTGTTGCTGGCAGAGGCACCCAGCTTCTGCTGGAAGACTTCACTGATCTTATCCATGGTGCTTTCGAGGACAATCTATTTGCTTGTGCTCTTTTTTTGGACGTCTCGAAGGCATTTGACACTGTCAGTCACGCGCTGCTCCTCCGCAAACTATATAATTTTGGCTTCCGCGGTCCTTTTCTTGCTGTCCTTCAGAGTTTCTTTTTAGATCGTTCGCAAATAGTATCCGTCGGTAGCTTCAAAAGTGTACGCGCAATAATAAAAGCCGGTGTCCCGCAGGGATCTGTTCTGTCACCCTTGCTTTTCAATCTTTATGTTAACGATCTTTCTGCCGCAGTAACAACCTGCAGTGTTTTTCAATATGCTGACGATACGGTGCTCGTGTCACGTCATCTAAAATACGATCACGCTGTACATCTCCTGGAGCATGATGCCATGCAAATAATGGGCTGGTTCGATGAAAATTTAATTTCAGTTAATACATCAAAAACGAAACTAATCTGTTTTAGAAATCCTCTAAAAAGGGTAAACCTCAATTTGCCAGTTGTACTGCACAAACCGAGCTGCGTGAATTGTGGGTGTTCCCCACTGGAATATGTTGACAGTGTGAAGTATTTAGGAGTGTTTTTTGATTGGGATATGGCGTGGAATTCACATTTATTGCACATTTGTAGTAAACTGCGAAGTATTAGCTGCTTACTTTACAGTTGCAAAGTGTTTATGCCGCTTTCTGTAAGAAAGTCTGTTGCGTTTGCCCTTGGATACAGCCTGCTAAGGTATGGCATTACCCTGTTCGGTAATTGCGCAGAGTTATGGCAGACAAAAGTTGACCGTATTTTGAGGGGCATGCTAAGAAGCGTGGGGTATCACCTTGACCTTTCAACTAACATAGACATATTCGAGTCTTTGCGTATGCCGAATTTCTCTTCCTTGTTTCTGCAAACGGTGGTGTTAAAACATTTTTGGAATAACGACTTTAAATGCACCCTCGTCCCCAGCCGGAATTTTCGTCAGACGTCCCGTTTTGTTACCACCCGTTGTGTTACGCGTTATGGAAAAAGACTCCGCTCCCATTATGTGCCCTCCATCTTTAACAAACTGCCCGATTGTGTCTTCGAAAGTACCACAAGAAGAAAACTGAGGAAAATGCTGATCAACTTAAGATTGTAGCCTGTCTTAGTCGCCATGTTTTTATTTTTGCCTATAGTTGTCTTTCTTTTTTTGTGTTTGTGAGTTTATTCACTTCCCAGCCTCGCCGTTCGGCTGCCGGGTACTGTCCCACAAGCCTCCTTTGGCTTGGACAGACCCGCATTTGTACTGTGACATTTCTTATATGTGGAATAAAATTATTATTATTATTATTATTATTATTATTATTATTATTATTATTATTATTATTATTATTATTATTATTATTATTATTATTATTATTATTATTATTATTATTATTATTATTATTATTATTATTATTATTATATAGACGACGAGAACGGGAGATGTTCCATCGGTGTGCTCTCCGATTTTCGATCTGAACATATTGTCATCTGAGACGTCGCCATCTCTGAGCTACGCGAAGACGGCCCTAAGGAAGCTCAGGTGGTTGAGCATGGGGTCTGGCCCCGACCACCGCACCGCGGAGCAGGGCCTTTAGATCATCTACCTGTTCACTGGAACGAGGCCTAACCCACCCCTGCCATTGCGCTGGACCCTGGAGCATAGGAGCTCCACTCAGTTGCGATCGCCGTCCATCGACCACAG
Organism: Ixodes scapularis; assembly: GCF_016920785.2. Taxonomy (NCBI): domain Eukaryota; kingdom Metazoa; phylum Arthropoda; class Arachnida; order Ixodida; family Ixodidae; genus Ixodes; species Ixodes scapularis. The sequence continues at coordinate 7,643,001 of NW_024609836.1, read as the reverse complement.
CCACCCTCGAGTCATCTACCCGTGGCCTCTCACGGGTGCTGTTGCCGACACCACTGAACGTCCCACCCGTTGTCAGACGTTCGTCCTCGTATTGGCCTGCGGCCCGTGATCATTTCAACCCCAGCCCCGGGCTATACTACGTTGGAGGTCAGTCACCCAGCGACCTTCGTTCATTGTGGCCCGGCAACTGGTCGCCCCTACACTACTGAGTTTCTTCTGGCCCGCGTCAAGCTGGTGTCGATTCAGTGCTTGGTTTGCCTGGCCTGCCTACTACTGCTCGCGTTTCTTTTCCTCCGCGCCTTGTCTCCACTGCGATCCGCGGCCATGTCCCTAACCTGCGGCGCGTGTCTAAAGCCCATCTCGCCTGACGGTCGCCTCATGACGTGCTCAACTTGCGCTCATAACTACCATCTCGGAAAGGTATGTTCCGGCATCGCCGATTCGACCTTTGCCACGATGAGTCTCGAGAAAAAAGAAAAATGGCGATGTAGAGCTTGTCGATCGAAAGGCAACAACTCCACTCCGGACGGAGCCAACGAAAGTAGTGACGTGATCTCCCAGAGCGATTCCCCCACGCTCACGGGACAAATCTTCGAAATCAATAGAAAGTTAGACTCTCTGCTTTCCCTGAAGACTAGCGTAGATTTACTAATGGAGCTTCCAGGGAAGGTGAATGAGATACTTCTTTTGAAGCCCTCAATAGAGCTTATGAAGGCATCTGTTGAAGAAGTGCAGACTTCCATCACCTTCTTAGCGCAGAAGTATGATAGCCTTTTAGAAGCAACATCAGTGCACGAAAAAGAAATCAAAGGTATCCACTCTGAGATGGAAGCTCTGCGGCTCACGGTGTCTGAGCAGGCCAACACTATCCAAGCCTTGCAATCAGAGATAAATGAGACTGAGCAACAGAGCCGCCTTTCCACCATGGAAATTCAGGGAATGCAAGTTGCTTCCGGCGAGGCACTTGCTCCTATTTTAGTGGGGCTTGCAGACAAGCTTGGACTCAAAGGACACCTACCATCTGATGTCCTGTCGACACAGAGGATACAATCCAAGCGAGATCAGAATCCAACCATTCTGGTGAAATTTGCGTCAGTTTCCATCAAAGACCGGTGGATGCAGGCACGTGGCAAGCTTAGGCACTTGGCTAGTGAGGGCACACCGGGCAAAGTATATTTCAATGAGAACCTCACACCATCTAACAGGGAACTCTTCTGGCTCGCTCGCTCGCGCGGAAGGGAACGTGGATATAAATTCGTCTGGGTAAAGAACCGGAGAATTTTCGCTCGAAAAGAAGAGGGCGTCCCTCCCGTGAGAATCTCTCGAAAACGTGATATCGATCTTATCACTTAACCGTCATGACAAGTTTTTCCCAGTATGCCGACTTTACTTCGTTTAGTGACACGCTTGCTTCGTCTTCCACAGATCGTTTCGCAGTTGTACACGTTAACATTCGCAGCATTCGTAAATACTGGGACGAATTCAAGGTAATTAGTACTAAAATCTGCGACCAAGTTGATGCATTTATTTTGACCGAGATAAATGTAAGCGTTGAATGGCTACCACAATTCACAATACCAGGGTTTTATAGTTTCTTTTACAATCGTGTCAATACTAGAGGAGGTGGGATCGGTGTCTTTGTCAGGGACTCGTGGTCAGTAACTAAAATCGATGTCTCGTTTAAGAACTCAGAAAGTCTGGCTCTTAAGATTTCTAACTTCAGCCATGAAATATTGTTGCTAGCAGTTTACAGACCTCCTTCCTCAAACTGTAATAGCTTCTTAGATGAGCTGAGAGAACACTTGCGGGGACTAACTAATGAAGTAAATGTGTGGTTAGTAGGTGATATCAATATTGACACGCTTAAGGGTTCCAAATCACACGTCTGCGAATATTTATCTCTTCTTTCGGATCATGGTATAACACCCACCATTCAAAGCCCAACGCGAGAGGAAGTGCTAAATGGGAATCTTGTTTCTGCATGCCTTGACCATATTAATGTCCGCGCTTCTGATGCTTCCATTCAGTCCGCCGTAATTCTTCAAAAACTAGCCGACCACTACTTTGTGGCTTGTCAATGTATCTTTACTAAGGCAGTTCCTGTGACTGAGGCAAGGTACCGCTTTGAGAAGCTTGACTTGAAAATGTTCGATCGGCTCATTGCCGGTTATGACTGGGCAGCTTTGTTGTCATCTGTCAACGGCGAAAATTTATATACAAATTTTACCAGTGTTATACAAAAATTTCGAGGCCAATCAAAGAAGGTTGTGCATGTCAAGAAACGCAGGCCCACACTGCCCTGGATGACTTCTGAAATACTCGAGGCCATAGGACTCAAAGAGCAACTGTGGAGAAAGAGTCGGCGTTCTCCCAACAATGCCGCTTTCAAGCTGGATTGTAAGATCCACAGGAACCGTGTAAACGCTCTCATTCGTTCAGCGAAGCGGTCCTACTTTGCTAAAAAGATCTCTGACGCTGGTTCTGATGTCAGGAAAACTTGGTCCATTATCAATGAATTTCGTGGCTGCCTGAAAACGAACGTAGCCGATAGTCTAATTAAACATTTCGGCACTGATCTCACTCTTACTGTGAACAAGTTCAATCGCTCCTTCGCAGGCGCAGGCGTTGTCGCATCTCACTGTGCTGGGGATCGATTGCCCGCAGCCTCGTCAATCACGGAATCTGCATTTCTTCCTTCTTTAACGGAGCCAGACTTGCGTTCTTATCTATTTGGGTTTAAACGTTTCCGGTCGGCCGGTGTGGATGGCATTGCAGTAGGTGACCTATGCCGGAATTATGACTCGTTAAAGGACGTACTTCTCGTTCTGATAAATAACATTCTGGATTCTGGCATTGTCTACAACGAATTAAAGCAAGCTCTGGTAGTTCCGCTTTTTAAGGGTGGTGTACGAAACGAGATTTCCTCGTATAGACCTATCTCTATACTGTCTTGTATTTCACAGATTCTGGAGAAACATCTTTTTGTCGTTATGTCAAGTTTTCTTGAGAAACACGCAGTAATATCGCCAAACCAATACGGTTTTGTCGCTGGTCGTGGTACCACCAATCTTCTAGAAACCTTTTCAGACTTCCTTCACTCTTCTTTCGAACACAACATGTATGTGTGTGCACTCTTTATCGATGTCGCTAAAGCGTTTGATACAGTAGACCATGACATCCTCCTAGACAAGCTGTATAGATTGGGATTTCGTGGCCCATTTCACGCACTGCTCAAATGTTTTCTTACAAATCGCACACAGGTTGTAGCGGTAGGCAATGTCCATAGTGCAAAGGCCCTCCTAAGATCTGGAGTCCCTCAGGGTTCGATTTTGTCACCACTGTTATTTAACATATTTGTGAACGACATTTCATCATCCATTACCAATTCAATAATGTTTCAGTACGCTGATGACACTGTTTTGCTTTCTCGCCATCTAGTGTACCAGCGTGCAGTGGACATGCTCCAACTGGATGTAATTAGCGTCATGGACTGGTTTTCGGTAAACAAGCTTCGAGTAAATGCCTCTAAAACAAAGCTTATATGTTTCTGCAATCCCTTAAAGAATATAAGGTTGACCTATCCGCTATTTCTCCACAACTCCGGTTGCTTGTGTACTCAGTGTGATCCTATAGAATATGTGAGTTCGATCAAATACCTAGGCATTTACTTTGATTGCGATCTTTCTTGGACTACTCATATGACGCATCTTTGTCAACGGCTGAGGTCAGTGTCTTGTATGCTATACAACATAAAAAGATTCCTACCTTTCTCCATCAGGAAAAGGGTTGTGCACGCTCTGGCCTACGGTATACTAAGGTACGGGATCACAATTTTTTTTAATTGTCCACTCTTCTGGCATTCCAGAATCGACCGAATTCTAAACGCAATCCTCAAGAACGTCACGTATAACACACCATTTTCGTCAAACGCTAACTTGTTTGGTTCGCTTGAACTGCCCTCATTCCACTCCCTCTTTCTTCAAACGGTGATCTGGCGCCACTTCTGGGAGAGCGAATTTAAGGTCACATCAGATTCGCCGCGGGAACTAAGGACTACCTCTCGTTTCGATATACCACGAGTGAGAACGCGATATGGTGAAAGTACGCGCGCTTTTTATGTGCCGAAAGTGTTCAATGATTTACCAGACTCAATATTTTCCATTACCTCAAACAAGAAATTAAAGAAAACTCTAAAAACAACATTTTCTGACGTATCGCGACAGTGACCGTGAGCTTAATATGATATCGGTGAAACGTTGATTATTCTGTTTGCGATATTATTTTCCTTTTCATTTCCCAATTTTGTCCTGAAGTAGATTGTTGTTTTATCTGCATCATCGTGAGGCCCTAAGACCTCTGCGAGTTTGCCCAGTGATTTTTTTTTTTCATTGGTGCTCTTTTTTTTTTAGTGCCCTACACTATTTGTAACTACAGTCTTGGTCTGTTCGTCCCGACGTTCTGCTTCGCCTTTCTTCAATACGGACGTACAAGTGTACGTGAGTGTGTGTGTGTGTGCGCGCCGATGAGTGCCGTTTTTTTATTTAGTGCTCCGACTGATCTGCTGGCCCAGCGGCTAACTGCGTTCGTCCTGTGGGAGCAATGACAATTTTTTGTGTAATTTTCTTCTCTTCTTTTATTTTTCCATACTGTGTGACAATATGCGAGCTCGCCGTTTGATTCTTCTCTTGCTGGATCTGGTCCCACAAGCCCTTGCCGGCTTTGACCAGGTCCGAAGCTGAACTTGGTAATTCTTCTCTCGTGAATAAATATATTATTATTATTATTATATTATTATTATTATTATTATTATTATTATTATTATTATTATTATTATTATTATTATTATTATTATTTCTTCTTCTGACCAACACAGTAAGCCCGACAGCCGCCTTGCTCAACAAGCCCTTGACCCGGGTCTTCTGGCCATCGCAGTGAGCTCAACATCTGCCTACCGCAACAAACCCTTTTACCCAGATTACTTTGGGACACACCGGTCTCGTTGGGTCTTGGCGGTTGGTCGCGTGTTAAGCTTTAGCTGTGTTTCACTTTTGCGGGTGAGCTTGGAACTGTTTATTATTCTCGCATTCTGTTTGGTTCTAATTTATCATTTATACCGTCAACTTCTTCTTCGTCGTGAACTGCGTACCATGCCTACACCGGAGCCCTGTGCTGTCTGTTCTGGCTCTCTGCCAACTGACGGTCGTTTTATGAAATGTATTGACTGTTCAAAAGCCTACCACTTGGGCAAGAAGTGTTCGGGAGTGTCTGATGGTACATTCATTCAAAGGGATGAGCGCTTCTAAACTAGAGAAATGGCGCTGTCTCGCCTGTCGTGGAGGGCTGCCCAGGTCCGACACTGAAGTCGAGCTTTCACCCTCTCAAGACGACTCCAGTTCTTTCGTTTCGCAACTCTCGAGTGTGAATCAAAAGCTCGATCTTCTTCTTTCGTGGAAAGATACCGTCGGTGCTCTGCACGAACTGCATCCAAAGATAGATGCGCTAATAACGCTGAAGCAGACAGTGGACTCCGTGCGAGTTACCATCAATGAAATGCAAACATCTATGAATTTTTACTCCACCCAGTACGACTCACTAGTGTTGACAACGAAGTCTCAAGACAAAACTATCAAAGATCTTCAAAGTGAAACGAGCGCTTTGCGCTCGATTGTAGCCGAGCAGACAAACGAGATCCGTCAGCTCAGAACAAACCATAATGATTCAGATCAAACAAACCGCCTCCCTAACTTAGAGATTCACGGTATACCAGTTTCGCCTCAAGAAAACATCGTGAATACCATGACAAACCTAGCAGATCAACTTGGTGTGGAGGGTTTTGAACCCGCGCATGTCATGGTAGCACATCGCTTGCCGGCTAAACGGGGAACAGTCCCTCCCATCCTGGTCCGGTTCTCTACAGTCTCTCAAAAAGAACGTTGGATGGCTTGTCGTGGACGCCTCGGCTCCATACGTCAGGACGAATCTCATCCTAGGATATACTTTAATGATAACCTAACCGAAGCGAACAGGAAGCTGTTTTGGTTGGCACGAACTAGAGGCAAAGAAAAGGGTTACAAATTTGTATGGGTGCGCCACGGAAAAATCTTCGCAAAGCAAAACCAGAATTCTCCACTCCTTCGCATCCCCAACACTGATGCATTGGAACAATTGGTTTAGGCGTCTAAAAGAGTATTGTTAGATAAAAGCCCTAGAATTATGTCTAGGAACAGTTTTTTCCAGATAAAAAACCTAGACTCATGTAAAGAAATATTTAAGACAAGGGCAGGCAGTATTTTTACTTTGTTTCATGTCAATATACGAAGCATTCGAAAGCACTGGTGTGAATTTCAGTTAGCCATTGACTCTGTGCGTTCTATTGCCGATGTGTTTGTTTTGACTGAAATTAATATTCATGATGAGGATGTAGGTCAATTTTCGTTGCCAGGGTTTAATAGCACGTTCTATACTCGTGACAAAAAGCGCGGCGGTGGTATCGCGGTATTTTTGAAGGACGATTTGTTTTTCTCAGAGGTTAAGTTTTCAATCCGATCATGTGAGAACATTTCACTTCGTATTCTTACTTCTGCCTATAATATATACCTGCTAGCCTGCTATAGGCCACCCTCTGGAAACGTATCTCAATTCCTCTCTGACCTGGGAGACTGTTTACAAACTTTGCCTAATAATGCGTCCCTCTGTCTTGTAGGGGATTTCAACATTGATCTATTGAAGCCTTCGAGAGCACTGGTTTGCGAGTATCTAACTCTTTTGGCAGATAACGGCGTAGAGCCTGCGATTCAGGCCCCCACAACGGAAGAACTCCTCGGAGACAAAATTGTGATATCATCAATTGATCATATCAATTTAAGATCTTCAACATCAACAACAAAGGCAGCAGTCATTTCATACAAATTATCGGACCACTATTTTATAGGATGTCAGTTGGAATTCCCAGGAGATGCGTTGGTGACAGGTATCAACAGTAAGCACCGCGTTGAGATTGTTGATCGCCATAGTCTTGACAACTGTATTTCTACTTATGACTGGCTTACATTTCAGCATTCCGTGTCACGCCGTGACATTTATCTTACTTTTGTGCAACTGTTTAGACAGTTTACTGAAGCGTCAAAAAAGATTATTGTTGTAAAACAAAGAAAAGACAACATACGCTGGCTAAATAAAGACATATTGTCTGTTATAAAACTCAAAGAAATAGCCTGGAAGCGATGCCGCCGGTCTCCACATAATTCCATCCTTAAAGCAGAATTCAGAACTATCCGGAACAGAGTCAGCGCGTTAATTCGCTCAGCTAAGCGGCTGTACTTTCATAAGCAGTTCTCTGATTCTAGACGCAACTCGGCTAAAACGTGGTCGTTAATCAACGAATTACGTGGTGTTACATCTCCTCACATTCAAAATTTTGACGGTACCTTTGGGCCTAATTCACTGGCTACGGCAAATACCTCCAACAATTTTTTTGCTTCCTTCTCGGGCAGTGCCAGGCTATCGGCCACAGCGGCCTTTTCTAGTCCATCCCTGAACTCGGCTTCCGCATTTCTTCCTGAAATGACATCGCAGGATCTCGAGTCAATAATCTTCGGGCTCAAGCCAAATAAATTACCAGGTTATGATGGAATATGTCTTAGCGATCTCCGTAGAAAGTTTAGGTACTTAAAAGATACTCTTCTACTTATGCTCAACACAATGATCGAGACAGGTTCCATTCCCATCGAATTGAAAACTGCTATTATTAAACCTCTATTTAAAGGAGGTCAGCGTGGCCAGGTTCAAAACTATCGGCCAATTTCTATTCTACCATGTATAGCTAAAATATTAGAAAAATTTATTTACATCACTATGTCTTCTTTCGTAGAGAAGTGCAACATAATATCTCCCAACCAATACGGTTTCGTGCCTGGTCGTGGGACTCAACCCCTTCTCGAAGCGCTATCTGATGAGATAAATTTGGGTTTTGAGAACAACTGTTTATTTGCACTTGCTTTCTTGATGTAAGAAAGGCGTTGGACACAGTGAGTCACTCTATTTTATTGCAAAAACTTTCAGCTGTTGGTTTCCAAAGTCCTTTTTTGTCCTTACTCACTAATTTCCTGCAAGATCGTTCCCAGCTGGTTTCAATCAAAGGCATACACAGCGTCAAAGTCTCTTTAAAATCTGGTGTCCCACAGGGCTCTGTACTTTCGCCTTTACTCTTCAATATCTATGTAAATGATATGTCTACCTCTGTTTCGAACTGCTCCCTTTATCAATACGCGGACGACACTCTTTTGTTAACAAGTCATCTTACTTATTCAAGGGCTATGGAGATGCTCCAGGAATGTTCTTTAGGACTAATGAACTGGTTCGCCCATAATCTTATAGATATCAATGTCTCAAAAACTAAGTTAGTATGTTTTCACAATCCCGTTAAGGTAGTTGATCTAAATACTCCACTTTTCCTCCACACGTCGCACTGTGTCAACTGCCAGTGCACTCCCATCGCTTTCTCAGACACTGTGAAGTATTTAGGAATAATTTTTGATTCTGATCTTTCTTGGAATTCACACCTCACAAGACTGTGTTCTAAGTTAAGGAGCGTTTCTTGCTTAATGTACAATATCAAGGCTTTTCTACCACTTAATCTCAGGAAACTCATAGTTCACTCGTTAGCATATGGCTCCCTCCGCTACGGAATCACCATTTTTGGAAATTGCTCTGGATTATGGCAGGCAAAAATCAATAATATTCTAAAAGGAATGCTGCGTAATGTTTACTACAGGCCTACCACTTCCTCTCAGGATATGTTTCAAATATTATCTATGCCCAACTTTCAATCTCTGTTTGTGGAAACGGTAGTCCTTAGTCATTACTGGAATACTGACTTCAAAACACCTCGTCCGAATATCCGGCAACTCCGAACCGTTCCACGATTTGTTATCACCAAATGTTACACTCGATATGGCAAAAACTTGCGGTCCTTCTACGTTCCTCGGATTTTTAATTCTTTACCTGTTAATTTCCCTGATTTCACTTCCAGAAAAAAGCTTAGAAAATCGCTTCGCCTTCTGTCTCCCGATGAGTCGATCTAAAAATGTATAACATTTTTGTGTGTGTTCTTTTTTGCGTTTTGTATTTTTTTCTCAAACACCCTTATTGGATTTTATTTGACAGTTTTTTCTTGTCCCCACTAGTATTGCCACCAAGTATGTGTCTTTTGATTGGTGCATCTTGCGTATAGTCCAAAGGTGATTGATTAAAATAGTGCTTTTATTTATGGTTACTATTAATGACACAAATATGGTGCTGTCGTCAATATGATGTATTTGTGATATAACTCAATTTTGCTTGTGTCAAATTCTGCGTCATATGTTTTGTTTTGTTTTCATGACTCGTTTTGTGACTGTTCTCATCCACTGAGAAACTCAATCTTCACCTGGACGTACCCTGCATCGTGCAACTCTTCAAGGAATGATTCTGTGATTCTTTTTTAGTGACATAACCTGACTTTCTTTTTATTTTATTGAATTTTATATTTTCTTGTGTTTCGGAAGCCTAAGCTTCAACTGGAACTATAGCTAATTCTGGTCAAGTTCACAATTTTTTTTTTATATTTCTCCTTTTTCTTTCTTCTTTTGTGATAATTATTTTGATATCTTTGCAACCTCGGTTTAGTCACACAAGCCCATGAAGGCTTTGGCGAACCTGCGTTGTCTTGTGGATATGCTCCTCCATCACAAATAAATTATGAAATTATGAAAATTATTATTATTATTATTATTATTATTAGAGACTAGTCTTACAAGCCTTTATGGCTTTGATGGTCCCGTTATTGTACGTTGATATACTTAAAGCACCAGCTATAAATTATTATGATGAATCGGAAGCTAGACTCCCTCCCTTCCCTCAAGGTCAGCGTTGATTCACTCCTTGAGCTGCCCGCTAAAGTGAGCGAACTTCTGCTTCTCAAGCCAGCCATAGAACTGCTGAAAACCACCGTTGAAGAAGTGCAGATTTCGATCAAGGCATTAAGCAAAAAGTACGAGGACCTTTTAGGCATGACAACTTCCCATGCAGAAGAAATGAAGGATCTGAGGATGGAGATGGGAACGCTGAAAGCTACGGTCTCTGAACAGGAGCAAGTTATTCAGCGCTTAAAAAGTGAAATCAACGAGAGTGAACAACACACTCGCCTTCAAAACATGGAAGTACATGGCCTGAAAGTTGCTCCTAACGAAAGTCTTGCCTCAGCCTTGACTGGGCTGGCACTCAAGCTTGAGATGGCGGGGCATCAACCATCGGACGTCGTAACAGCACACAAGATACCAAACAAACGTGCCGAAACTCCAGTCATTTTGGTCAGGTTCGCTTCCGTTGACATCAAGGAACGCTGGATGCAATCACGCAGCAGGTTGAGGCAATCGTTTGGCTCCAGAACATCTGAACGAGTGTACTTTAACGACAACTTGACTCAGCCCAACAGAGAACTTTTTTGGATGGCTCGTTCTCGTGGCAAGGAATATGGTTTTAAATTTGTTTGGGTCAAAAATGCGCGAATATTTGCTAGAAAGGAAGAAGGCGCTCCACTGATAAAGATCTTGCACCGTAACGACATCGACCTCATCGTGTAATGGCTACGTTTTCTTTTTCCAAGTATGCCAATTTTAATTTGTTTAATGACTCGTTAGCAACCTCTCCTGATTCATTTACTGTTTTGCATGTAAACATTCGTAGTATGCGAAAATACTGGGACGAACTTACGGTTATCCTTGAAGATGTGAGTGGCCGAATTGATGCGATAGTTTTAACAGAGATAAATGCTAGTGCTGAATCTCTGTCACCGTATAAATTATCGGGCTTCCATGAATATTTTTGCACTCGACAAACCACTCGTGGAGGCGGCATTGGCGTTTTCATAAAAGATTCCTGGTCCACCTCCAAAGTCGATGTGTCGTTTATGTATTCTGAGAGCTTGATCCTTAAGATCTCGAATGCCATTCACACTGTTTGTCTGCTGGCATTGTACAGACCTCCCTCACTCAGCTGCACCAACTTTATAGCAGAGTTGAAAAGAAACTTGGAGCGATTATCTAATGAAACACATTTATGCCTGGTAGGGGACATTAACATCGACACTCTATCCCCTTCTAAGTCAATCGTTTGTGATTATTTGTCAGTACTTTGTGAGACGGGGATAACTTCTACTATTCAAGGCCCCACGAGGGAAGAAGTGCTTAATAAGAATCTGGTTTCAGCCTGCCTCGACCATATTAACATTCGAACGTCAGATAGTGCTGTCCATTCCGCTGTCATTTCGCAAAAGCTTGCAGACCATTATTTTGTGGCCTGTCAATTTGCTTTCTTTTCTAGAAAATCAACTGATGTTAACAGAATGTGTCGTCTGGAGAGATTTGATCTGAAAATGTTTGATCGGTTCATCAAAGATTACGACTGGGAAGGTTTTTTATTTTCTGTAGACCGTGGGAATTTATATAGAAAGTTTATCGATGTTGTTGTACAATTCCGGAACAACGCCAGAAAAACTGTCTACGTCAAAAAACGCAACCCTAAGCTTCCTTGGCTGAACTCTAACATTCTTAACGCCATTGATCTCAAAGAGAAATTTTGGAAGAAGAGTCGCCGCTACCCTAATAATGCTGCTCTCAAACTTGAAAGCAAGATTCATAGAAATTTTGTCACTGCACTTATTCGATCAGCGAAGCGAACATACTTCGCAAAAAAGATCTCGGATGCCAGATTCGACTCAAGAAAAACCTGGGCTGTAATAAATGAGGCTCGAGGACATTCGAAGAATAACATTTATGAGACACTAAGGAAACATTTTGGAGCTGATATGTTAGCAACTGTAAACGCTTTCAATCGTTTTTTCTCAGACTCTGCCACGGTACCGTCTAGCAGCGATAGGATTCCCACACCGCGAATGCCGTTCAACAAAGAATCTGCCTTTCTTCCTCCTCTGACAGATTTCGAATTACGGTCGTATCTGTTCGGATTCAAGCGATTTAGATCTGCTGGTGTCGACGGCATTACTGTACACGACTTATGCCGAAATTTCGAGTCTCTGAAAAATGTACTTCTCACTTTGATTAATGACTTTTTGGAAACGGGCTATATTCCTGATGAATTGAAAAGCGCTTTAGTAGTGCCTCTGTTTAAAGGTGGTGCGCCAAACCAAGTCTCCTCGTACCGACCAATATCAATATTGTCATCTATTTCCCAGATATTAGAGAAGCATATTTTTGTTGCAGTGTCCAGTTTCCTTGAAAAACACGCAATATTCACACCAAATCAATACGGATTTATATCTGGTCGAGGTACTACTAACCTACTTGAACATTTTTCGGACATACTACACTCAACTTTTGACAAAAATATGTACGCATGTGCTCTTTTCATCGATGTTGCTAAGGCTTTTGACACTGTGAATCACAAGCTTCTGTTAGACAAGTTGTATAGGATCGGCTTTCGTGGTCCCTTTCATGCCATTTTGGAGAATTACTTGTCTAATCGCTCTCAGATTGTGTCAATAGATAATTTCCACAGCTCTCAAGTTTCTTTAACATCTGGTGTCCCGCAGGGTTCAATTCTTTCTCCTTTATTTTTTAACATCTACGTGAATGATATGTCATCCGTTACGACGAACTGTGTGATACTACAATATGCAGATGACACAGTTTTATTGTCTCAACATATTTCATATCACCATGCGGTTAACATGCTGCAAGTAGATGCCAATAAGGTAATGGACTGGTTCCAGGCAAACAAACTTCGAGTAAATACTAGCAAAACAAAGCTTATTTGTTTCCGCAACCCTTTAAAAAGCGTGAGTTTAACCGTCCCACTCTTTCTTCATAATTCATGCTGCGCATGTTCTACCTGTGAGCCTGTTCATTATGTTAACACGATTAAGTACCTGGGCATTCACTTCGATTGCGACCTATCTTGGAACACCCACATGTCATACCTATGTCAACGGCTGAGAACAGTCGCTTGTATGATGTACCATATTAAGGCATATATGCCGCTAACTATAAGAAAATGTATAATGCATGCTCTTACCTACAGTGTCCTGAGGTATGGCATCACTATTTTTTTTAATTGCCCCCTTCTATGGCAGTCAAGAATTGACAGAATTCTACGAAATACTCTAAAGAGCATTGCATACAACACAGAATGTTCAAAAAATGTCAACCTTTTCTCGTTCTTGGAACTGCCTACGTTTCACTCCCTGTTCCTTCAGACTGTAATACGAAGACATTTTTGGGACAGTGAGTTTATTATACCATCCTTACCATCTCGTGTCCTAAGAAATTATCTTCGTTTCCAAATTCCTCATGTAAGGACCCATTATGGAGAAAGTTTGCGTATATTCTATGTGCCTAATGTCTTCAATAGCATCCCTGAGTCGGTTTTGGCAATTACTTCCAACAAAACATTGATGAAAAGCTTGAGAAAGATGTATTCTGCCGTATCGATGCAATGATATAAAGCACGCGGAATTGGTATCAAATTTTGACCCCATACTTCTTGACCAGCGCGCATCCAATACAACCCTAATTTCAGATATACACCGGCACCTTGTACTATGTTGTCTTTTATGATGGCTATCAATACCAAAAATAGACGTCTGGCACAGACCTACACCCATCAAGGACATAGACAATAGTCTCTATGTGCTCATGGTTGTTTTTCTTTCACTTTACTTCGGTACTTTGGTGTGTGTGTGCGATGCCACCTTAACAGCGACACAGTTACAATCTACGGTATGTGCAAGCTTTCGTGTCCACGAGTGTCAGTGATCCCTCGTCGTTCGATCACTTCGAGCTACAATCCTTCAGACAACGGGGTCAACGCATCGTGTGCATAGTGCTCAGCCTACAACATGTGATGGTTTGGATTCATGAAACTATGTCTTTTATCTCGTGCCTCTCTTTTGTCTTGTGAGACTGCCACTGTCTCGTGCAACTGTCTTTTTTCTTTTCTCTTCCTCGTGACAATGTGCACTTCCGAATTCTTTTACTGCAGGGTCTGGTCCCACAAGCCCATGCTGGCTTTGACCGGACCCGTAATTCCATTGTTGATTCTACATGTGTGAATAAATGTATTATTATTATTATTATTATTATTATTATTATTATTATTATTATTACGGTGTTGCCTCTCGCTTAACCAGAGAGTTCAAAAACCCGACGGCTTTTATCACGTTATACTGCTCGCTATCCAGGTCACAGTTAGAATATGCCTCAGTTGTTTGGAATGGAATTTCTAAAAGTCACTCCTTGGAGATCGAACGTGTGCAAAAAAAGTTTGTTTCTATCTTTAAACATCGCTACATAAAGGAGGATGTTCACTGTTTAACATATGAGTCTGCGTTAGAGCGTGTTGGTTTGCTTAGCTTGCACCGGCGTCGGGAGAACGCGGACTTACTATTTTTGTTTAAAACGCTGCATGGACTCATCAATTCTCCGAGCCTGTTATCTGAACTGTGCCTTAGGGTCCCACGTGTGCCTACTCGTCTTCTGTCATCTTTTTATGTTTCTAGAATGTTTAGTCCGGTAAACCCAATTGTGAGAATGGCTCAGCGTTTGAATCATTACTCTGAAAAACTTGATATTTTCAACCCTTGCTACAGGACGTTTGTCCTTTCTATTAAAAACTTGCCCGTGCAGGATGAGCATTGCTGAATTGCTTTGTTATGTCTGAATGTCGTCATCTCCATGTCGTGTTTTCTGGTGGTGCACTTGTTGTCCTTCGGTCTTGTGTTCCGTCTCTACTGTTACTGCCTCGTTTTTATTTCATTGTACTAATTACTCGTGCACTGCCTAGTATTATGCTAAAAATGTATCTTATTTTCTGCGGAGATGTGTATAGTGTGTTTTTTTGTTTTTTGTTTTTTTTTTATCCACCAGTGTACCAGCACCAAGACCTCAGGGTTGTTCCTGGGCACTGTATAATAAAAATTGATTGATTGATTATTATTATTATTATTATTATTATTATTATTATTATTATTTTACCAAAACGTTCGCGGCCTGCGTACAAAAGCCGATTGCTTTTTCTCTAATGTTACCTTATCAGATTGCTCTATATTCTGTTTAACTGAAACATGGTTATGTTCTAGCATCGGCTCCTCCGATTACTTCCCTCCTTGTTTTGAGGTGCACCGTCGCGATCGTGATTCTACCCCGCGGAGCAGAACGGGAGGTGGAGTGTTGGTCGCAGTCGACAGGCGCTACCGCTCTAGGAGACGCGAAGACTTAGAGAAATTTCCCGAGAGCGTATGGGTCGAGATTGAGGCTGCAAAGGGAGTACGCGTTTTAATCGGTTTATTTTACCTCCCTCCCCAGACACCGCCAAATGAATTTTATAGTTGTCTTGTTGGCATAGAGAATACAGTGAATGACTTACAGGGATGCGAAGTCTTAATCTTGGGGGATTTTAATGCTCCTGGAGTCAACTGGCCGCAGCTTGATGTTTTTGCGGACAACTTTTACTGCAGGCAGAAAGGCACCCAGCTCTTAAACTTTTCTTCTTTCCTAAATCTCAAACAACACAATAATGTTCTGAATCACCAATTTAATGCTCTAGATTTATGCTTCTCAAATATGGACAGCGTGCGTGTAGCACGGGGTGAACTGCCATTAGTTCCTCAGGATACATATCATCCTGCACTTGATATAGTACTTTCTTTCGAGAATTCCTCTGTTCGTGCTAATTCTGGTGATTCCCCGCCGCACACCTCATATAATCTGTCGGCAGGGGACTATGTCGGGATGCATCATTACCTCACGAGTTTTGATTGGGCATTGATCTTGGAGTCGCCTGATGTGAATGACCAGGTCATGCTCTTCACGCAAACTGTTCGGAAGGCCATGGATACTTTTATTCCGTTAAGGACAGTTACTACATCTCGCTTTCCTAACTGGTTTTCCAGTGAGCTAAAAACACTACTGAAAAGAAAGGACTTCTTTCACAGGAAGTTTAAGAAAAGTGGCCTTTTAAAGTGGGAAGTAGAATTCAAGAACTGCAGAAAGCAATGCAAGACGGTCCTGGAACGCGACCGCCAGGCTCATCGTTGCTCAGTGGAATCAGATCTTGTCAATAATCCGAAGAAATTCTGGAGGTACATTAATTCACGTTCTGGGAGGCATATCGAGTCGAAGATTGTCCTGGATAATCACGAGAGCGATTTGAAGTCCGTTCCTGAGTTATTTGCTGAGCATTTTAGGTCCGTCTACAGGGATAGTACGCAGCGTTCTGCACCTGCGCTGCCTCACTTAGATGGGTTTGGTGACTTGTTAAGTTGCATTAATGTTGATGAGGAGTCCGTACGATCCTGTATTAAGAAAATGAGAGCAACATTGTCAGTAGGGCCCGACGGCATTCCCTCTGCGATTCTCAAAACGTATCACGACATATTCACGCCGGTACTGTGCTCTATATTTAACAACTCGTTAAGGTTGGGAACCTTTCCTGAAACGTGGAAAGTCGCTGCTGTTGTTCCAGTCTTAAAGTCGGGAAAAAAAGGTGATATTTGTAACTATAGACCTATTTCTCTTCTCTCTCCATTTTCTAAGCTCTTTGAAATGGTAGTTCATCAATTCCTGTCTTTCAAATTTCGAAACTTAGCAATTCCCAATCAGCACGGTTTTATGAGCGGCAGATCAACAACTACCAATCTTGTTAGCTTTATGTCTGCTGCATCTCGTGTAATATGTAACAGAGGTCAGTTAGACGTTGTCTACTTTGACTTAAGCAAGGCTTTTGACGTAGTCAATCACATTATTCTTTTATCCAAACTTTCCTCCTATGGAGTATGTGGCTCAGTACATGACTGGTTAAAAAGCTACTTGTCAGAGAGAGAGGCATATGTCCGGGTTAACAACATGAACTCTTCGTTGTACAGGACTCGCTCTGGCGTTCCTCAGGGATCTGTTTTAGGACCCCTTCTGTTCACAATTTTCGTAAATGACGTCTCTTTTGCTGTTTTAAATTCTTCATTCCTGCAATATGCTGACGACATAAAAATTTATCGAGAAATAGTTACTGAACGTGATTGTGCTAAGCTCCAGGAAGATGCATGTTCTTTCTACCGATGGTGCTCTGAAAATGACCTTTTCTTGAACCCGTCCAAAACCAAGGTCATGACGCTCTCTCGGAAGACTCACAATATCTCTTTTGCATATAATATTCAAGGAGAGACTTTGTCTCGAGTAAGTGTAATGAAAGATCTCGGAGTCATTGTTGATTCTGGGTTGCGTTTCTCTGATCACGTTGGTAGGCTGGTTAACTCGTCTTTGCGAATGTTGGGTGTTGCCTCTCGCTTAACCAGGGAGTTCAAAAACCCGACGGCTTTTATCACGTTATACTGCTCGCTATCCAGGTCACAGTTAGAATATGCCTCAGTTGTTTGGAATGGAATTTCTAAAAGTCACTCCTTGGAGATCGAGCGTGTGCAAAAAAAGTTTGTTTCTATCTTTAAACATCGCTACATAAAGGAGGATGTTCACTGTTTAACATATGAGTCTGCGT
Source organism: Ixodes scapularis (assembly GCF_016920785.2). Lineage (NCBI taxonomy): Eukaryota > Metazoa > Arthropoda > Arachnida > Ixodida > Ixodidae > Ixodes > Ixodes scapularis. The sequence goes on along the minus strand of NW_024609836.1, from coordinate 7,625,457 downwards.
TAGAGCGTGTTGGTTTGCTTAGCTTGCACCGGCGTCGGGAGAACGCGGACTTACTATTTTTGTTTAAAACGCTGCATGGACTCATCAATTCTCCGAGCCTGTTATCTGAACTGTGCCTTAGGGTCCCACGTGTGCCTACTCGTCTTCTGTCATCTTTTTATGTTTCTAAAGCGTTTAGTCCGGTAAACCCAATTGTGAGAATGGCTCAGCGTTTGAATCATTACTCTGAAAAACTTGATATTTTCAACCCTTGCTACAGGACGTTTGTCCTTTCTATTAAAAACTTGCCTGTGCAGGATGAGCATCGTTGAATTGCTCTGTTATGTCTGAATGTCGTCATCTCCATGTCGTGTTTTCTGGTGGTACACTTGTTGCCCTTCGGTCTTGTGTTCCGTCTCTACTGTTACTGCCTCGTTTTTATATCATTGTGCTAATTACTTGTGCACTGCCTAGTATTATGCTAAAAATGTATCTTATTTTCTGCGGAGATGTGTATAGTGTTTTTTGTTTTTTTTTTATCCACCAGTGTACCAGCACCAAGACCTCAGGGTTGTTCCTGGGCACTGTATAATAAAGATTGATTGATTGATTGATTGATTATTATTATTATTATTATTATTATTATTATTATTATATTATTTATATATATTTATATATATTATATATATATATTTATTATATTATTATTATATTATTATTTTGGCAGTCGGCGGCCCGTCACCATCGCACAACTAACTTTGCCTTCCTCGGCAGGGTTGGCGGTTCTGCTGCTCAGGCATTGCTGCCGGGCGTGCATCATCGCTGCCGATCGCCGGCTGAAGACACTGACGCAGCACTCGTCGACCGGCGCCAAGCCATCGTGGTTGATCGCATCCGTCATCCGGGCAACTGGACTCGATGCCTATAACAGCTGATCCCACGGCTCTCTTCGGCTCAGTCGGCGGCCCGTCACCATCGCACAACTAACTTTGCCTTCCTCGGCAGGTGAGAATCTGTATCTTTAAGTCTTGCTAACGTCTATTCCTGCCGCCGACTGCAACAAGTGTATTCGCGAATTTTGTTTTCACTTTTGAACTTGCGTGTTTATTTAAATTGTGTTCTAAACTAGTCATGGCTGACAACGAGTGTATTGTATGTTTCAAACTTGTACCGAGTGATGGAGTGTTTATGAATTGCTCTTCATGTTCTCATGTTTACCATCTTGACGCGTGCTCCGGCATATCCGAGAGAACTTTCAAGTCAATGGGAACCGCAAAGCGCGAGAAATGGAACTGCCGCACATGCAGAACTCGCGAAAGTAGGTTAAGCCTTGAAGCAGGAGTCGAGGCAGCATCGCCACCCGACGAAGGTTCAGTTTCCACGCAACTAGGACAAATAAACAGAAAACTTGAGCTGCTGTACACCTTGAAGGCCAATGTAGATCGGCTCTGCGACCTTCCCGCTAAAGTGGATGACCTTCTTTCTTTGAAGCCATCCGTAGAGGCGATGAAAGAAACGATAAAGGGCCTACAAGAATCGGTGAAGAAGTATGAATCAATGATGGAACTCGTCACTGCAAACGATAAGGAGGTGACGTTACTTCGAACCGAAGTCGGTGTACTTCAGAATACGGTGACAGATCAAACCGCCATGATTGAACAGCTCCATGCGAACATCAATTCAACCGAACAATACAGTAGAAGATGCAATATGGAGATTCACGGTATTCCGCTCACAAGAAGCGAAGATCTGAGGGCCACCATGCAGGACCTCGCAGAAAAACTGGGTATTGGGAGCCATACCCCTGCCGATGTGGTAGCCTGCCACCGCCTGCGATCGCGGCGCGAAGGGGAAGCCCCGATTCTGGTTCAATTCACTTCAGTCTCAGTAAAAGAACAATGGATGGGTGCTCGCAAGAAGTTAGTCACTCTCCCTCGATCCGAAAACCAACATAAAATATACCTTAACGACAACCTAACTCGGTCAAACAAAGAACTCTTCTGGCAAGCTCGAACCAAGGGCAGAGAAAAATCTTACCGATTTGTATGGGTTAAGAACGGTACCATTTTTGCTAAGAAGGACGAGAGCTCTTCACCGGTGCGTATCGCTAACACTAGGGATCTAGAAAGAATTAGTTAGGAATGGAGAGTACTGTAATACATTCTGATTTTTCTTCGTTTATCGACACTTTTCCTCCTAGTGCTGGCGCGCTTACGGTCCTTCACGTGAATATCAGAAGCATTAAAAAATATTGGGACGAATTCCAGCTCATTGTTGGTGCACTTGAGACCGCAGTCGATGTTTTCGTTCTAACAGAAATAAACGTTCGGGACGTGGGAGTCGCGCAAGGCCAATTTTCTTTACCTGGTTTTGAGACTTTTTTTCTAACTCGTAACGATTCTAGAGGTGGGGGAATAGCAGTTTATGTTAAAAATACATGGTCAACCGTTACATTGCAAATCCCATTCAACTATGCAGAGTGTCTCTCTTTAAAACTCTGTAAAAAGAGCTTTGTAGTATCTCTTTTAACACTTTATAGACCGCCCTCAGAAAGCGTACGTAATTTTTTAGACGAGTTAGACACGAACTTAAAAAATATAGTGCCTACGGATAAACTCTGTATTGTAGGTGACATCAACATCGACCTTCTTAAACCTTCGAAATCGATTGTTTGTGATTACTTAAATATCCTTTCAAACTATGGTATTGAAAGTACAATTCAGGCACCTACCAGGGAGGAGTATTTGTCCGATAATTTAGTTATCTCCTGTTTAGATCACATCAATATTAGAAACTTGGGTGCTCCTAATAGATCCACCGTTATCACACAAAAGTTGGCAGACCACTATTTTGTTGCCTGTCGTCTCAGCATTGATGTCATTTCTGAACCAGTAGAGCAATCACAAGTAACAGTAATTGATTCACGTCACCTCGATAAACTAATTTCTGCCTATAACTGGGATATGCTCATTGAAACTTGCAACTATCAGGATGCCTACTCAGAGCTGGTCGATATTCTTTCAAACTTTAAAACCATGAGCACAAAAACCATTCATATAAAAAGACGAAGAAAGAATCGGCCATGGGTAACTACTGACGTCCTTTCCGCCATTAAAGAGAAAGACGTTTTATTGGCACGCTGTCGTCGTTTTCCAGATAACAAAGAATTAAGATTGCAATATCAAAGTCAAAGGAATCGTGTCAATGCCCTTATCCGTTCCAGAAAACGTCAGCATTTCCACGAAAGGTTTTACCGCTCTCGTTTTGACGCTTCTAAGACTTGGGCCCTCGTAAATGAGGTGAAAGGATGCTCTGCTGCTTCTATTGATGACACAATAAAAAAACATTTCAAATCTGATGTGACATCGATTGCTGACAGTTTTAATCGCTTTTTCGCTTCAGTTTCGGGCGTATCGCATGATGAAGCCATTTCACCCATTAATCTGCAACTTTCATGTTCAGCATCTGCATTTCTGCCTAATATGACTATGGAAGACCTCCGTGCGATATTCTTTAATTTCAAGCCGAATAAAGCACCCGGCTCTGACAGTATCCGCGTTGGCGATATTCGGCGCAATTTTGAGGTCTTGGGCAATGTTTTACTATATATACTGAACGGGTGTATCAGCTCCGGAGTTATCCCTGTTGGTTTCAAAAATGCGATCGTTAGGCCACTTTTCAAGGGCGGTAGGCGTGATGACGTCAAAAGCTATAGGCCCATATCTATTCTTTCGTGTCTGTCCTTAGCACTTGAAAAGCATATATTAAATACAATGACCGCGTTTCTTGATAAGTTTAGTTTGTTGTCACCGTCCCAATACGGCTTTATCACGGGGCGTGGCACCCAATCGCTCCTTGAGGACCTCGTGGACACATTAAACACAACTCTCGACAAAAATAAGTTTGCCTGCGCGCTCTTTTTAGACGTCTCCAAAGCATTCGACTCTATTAGTCATAAAATACTACTGAAAAAAATTTACGACTATGGTTTTAGGGGACCATTTTTTCATATTCTTAAAGATTTTTTATCTTGTCGTACGCAATATGTTTCACTTAGTAATGCCCGTAGTATTCGCGTCCTTTTGAAAGCCGGAGTACCTCAAGGATCTGTGTTGGCACCATTATTGTTCAATCTATACGTGAATGACCTCGCTAAAAGTGTTGCTGGATGTGAAATCTACCAGTACGCGGACGATACGTTATTACTCTCACGCCATATAGATCTATCAAATGCAATTTCTTTATTACAAGACAATGCCACTCGGGTATTAGACTGGTTTGAAGCAAACTGTATTAAAGTGAACATTCACAAGACACAACTAATGCGTTTCAACAATCCCTTAAAGCGGAAATGCCCAGTCATTCCTTTCGTGTTCCATTCGTCCAAGTGCGCCCAGTGCACATGTACTCCGCTCGAGTTTAATCAAACAATTAAGTATCTAGGAATTTATTTTGATAGTGATTTATCTTGGGACTCCCATCTCAGTTACATTGCCAAAAGATTGCGAGGTGTCTCATGCATGTTATATTCTACAAAGACGTTTCTACCTTTTCCAATTCGAAAGATGATAGTCAACGCGCTTGCTTACGGTTTATTGCGCTATGGAATTACTGTTTATGCCAACTGTTCTTTGCTCTGGCACAGCAAGATTGATACGATTTTAAAAAGTATACTGAAGGGCGTGGCGTACACCTCTTTGTCGACGCCAAGTGATGAGTTGTTTGAGTCTTTATGCCTACCTCGTTTTTCAGCCCTCTTTAAGAGAAGTGTAATTAGCAAACATTACTGGTTAAGTTCATTTAAGATACCCCGTGTTCTAGAACGCAATCTGAGAGAAGGTGAACGTTTCGTCATTCCGCGCGTCTATACGAAGTATGGAAAACGTCATCGCTCATTTTATGTTCCTGATCTGTTTAATAGCTTATCAGATTTGTTTTCAGATATTGATTCAAAGCGACAGTTAAAAAAAGCTTTAAGGACAATATGCTAAAGCGATATTTCCTGTGTCATGAGTTTAAATCTTCTCGTCCCATTTTTTTCAGCTTCCTTCGTTCGTCTCTTCTGTAGATAATGAACCAACAAATTCAGAACTTAGTTTTACTTTGTTTTTTCTTGCTAAAGTTAGACAGTTCCTTGGTGCTTTCAATGGCTTTTCATCAGTTGTTGTTAGAACCTGCAACTTCGGCATCGGGTTTCTTTTGGGGTGTCCTTTGTGGTTCTCTCTCATTGGTGGTTATGTGACAATATCCTGCATGTGTTTTTGATCAGTTCTGTTTCATTTTCTCCAATAACTGGAATGTTTTGAACTGTGCCACTTTGGGTATTAGACTGTGCTTTATAATATTTCTGTTATTTTACGCCGCTGCCGGGTCCAGTCCCACAAGCCGCTATTGGCTTTTGACGAACCCGCATTCACATGTATTGAATTGAAAGCTGCAATAAATTGATTGATTGATTATTATTATTATTATTATTATTATTATTATTATTATTATTATTATTATTATTATTATTATTATTATTATACATCATCATCATCAAGAAGTCCCCAGGAACCGTCGCTCCTTTTTACTGCTCTGCGAGTTTTCGCTCGTAATCGCTTTCAATCGGAACATCCGACGCCAACGAGCTTTTTGTGACTCGGACGATTCCTCTGCGTCGTGGTGGACACCGACTTTGCTCGAGATCGGGTCCCCAACGTCTTCGCTGACAGCATTCCAACGGGTAGGCCTAAGTGACCTTGCGTCTTCGCCCGGCCCGGCTCCTAGAACGCCCGTTGAGCGCGAGCTTGCCTGGCACGACGATCTCCACGGTGAGCAAAGCATCTCGCGCAAGCCTGCCCAACACATCAAGGCGACGCACGTGACACGGGAGTACAGCACTTCACATCTTTCCCTTCTGCGTGTGTGCTATGTCTTCTCCACTCAAGTGCGCTCAATGCCACGAGAAGATTGTGAACGATGGTCGGCACATGTCCTGCGCCGAGTGCAGAACATCGTATCATCTGGGGAAGCTTTGCTCCGGTGTTGCGGAAAACACATTCAATGCCATGGCTGTTGGAAAACGAGAGGTCTGGCGCTGCCGTGTGTGCCGACAGCGACACAGCGGGAATGGGTCTCGAAGTGAAGCCAGCTCGTCACAATGCGCGTCTCCTGCTGGTACGGAACATCTTCGGTCGCTGGAAGCTAAACTGGAGTGTCTCACCTTGCTGAAGGCCAATGTTGACACCCTCCTCGACTTGCCAACGCAGATGAATCAACTCCTGACATTGAAGCCGGTAGTCGAGAGCCTGAAATCCGCAGTAACGGAGGTTCAGAAGGCCGTAGACTTTCTGTCGGCTCGGTACGACTCTCTGCTGTCTACAGCCACTACCAACTCAACAGCGATAACAGAGCTCCGTGAGGAAACGACATTGCTAAGAAGCGTGGTAACAGAGCAGTCTCAGACCATCGAGCACCTGAAAGAAGAGCTGAACGATAGCGACCAGTACAGTCGTCTCTCAAACCTTGAGATACATGGACTCCCTCATGCCCCAAGTGAAAACTTAGTCTCCGTTGTGGGCGAGTTGGCTGGCAAGCTAGGCCTTGAAAACTTTCAGCCAAGGGACATACTGGCGGTGCATCGTCTGCCATCGCGGCGCGACGGCCCTCCAGTTATCTTGGTTAAATTGGCTTCAGTGTCGCTAAGAGAACAATGGCTCGCCACGCGAGGTAAGCTGAGAACTCTGGCAGCAGAGGGTTCGTTGCCCAAACTCTTCCTCAACGAGAACCTAACGCGAAAGAACAGGGAACTCTTTTGGATGGTACGGGAGAAAGCAAGAAGCAAGCAGTACCAATTCACTTGGGTGAAAAATGGGAAGCTATTTGCAAAAAAGTCAGGAACCTCGTCACTGGTTCGCATCCACCGGTTGGCCGACCTGGATTTGATTGTGTAACTCTTTTTGTTGCTAAGCGGCTTAAAACTACCAGTGGATAACAACCGCATCGAATAATGGAAGTACAGTTTCGTCAATGTTCAGATTTTTCTTCATTTCAACGTTTCTCGGAACCGGCTAGTGATAGTACTCTTGGGCTCTTACATGTAAATATTCGAAGTATTCGTAAATATTGGGACCAGTTTGTAATAACTGTAAACAATACGTCACCACTGTTTGATGTTTTTGTGCTAACAGAGATCAATGTTAAAGACGATTTCTGTGGTGAGTTCCGGATACCGGGATATAAATCATTCTTTCTTACACGACCGATTGGACGAGGAGGAGGAATTGCGATATTTGTTAAGGACTTGTGGTGTACTGAAACACTTGATGTAGAGTTTTGCCATTGCGAGTCTTTGTCTATGAGGCTATGGAATGATAAGTGGTCCTTGATTTTATTAGCTTTTTACAGACCTACTTCAGTTAATCCTTTAAGATTTTTAGAAGAACTAAAAAATACACTTGGCAATTTTCAGTCTGTCGACATCTGTTTAGTAGGTGATTTCAACATTGATACGCTTCAACCCGCCAAGTCTATTGTATGTGACTATCTGAATCTTTTAGCGCATTTTGGTCTGGAGGAACTGATTTTAGCTCCAACTCGAGAAGAACTCGTGGATAATCACCTCGTGGCCTCATGTCTGGATCATATAAGCATACGCGCTCCGAATGCTGTTGCAAAATCGGCCGTAATAGAGCAAAAATTAGCCGACCACTACTTTGTGGCGTGTCAACTTGCATCCCAACTCACGATGAAATCAACAATACCGATAACAAAAACACTGGAAATAACTGATAAAATTAGATTTGATAATTTGGTTAAAACCTATGATTGGAATAGTTTACTCTCTATTCAAGACTTTGATGAAGTGTACTGTAGGTTTAGAGATATATTTGACTACTTCAAGGATCTAAAAAGGTTATCACCCTGAGGCGACGTCGTAGCGAACAAGAATGGTTAACGAGTGACATTTTGTCAGCTATCCGCTGTAAAGATGTTCTTTGGGCTAGATGTCGGCGATCTCCAACCAATACAAACTTGAAAAAAGAATTCCGTAGTATGCGAAACCGTGTAACCGCGCTTATTCGATCAGCAAAAAGAAAATACTTTCGAGATAAGTTTTTTAAAGCAAGGTCAAATATTTCAATGACTTGGAGTTTAATAAATCAATTACGAGGCACGGGTGTAAAGAGATCGATAGATGCCTCCCTCGAGAAAGTGTTTGGTAACAATACGACAAAACTAGTAGAGGATTTCAATATGTTCTTTGCTAAATTTTCTGGAGTAGCTCGGGATGATACTATGTTCACGGCAGATTTTCTTGATTATAATGTTTCCTCGGCATTCCTTCCCGAAATGTCTGAACATGATCTACGCACTTTGCTTTTTAGTTTCAAAACTAACAAGGCGCCCGGTATCGATGGTATCAGTGCAAATGATCTGCGCCGAAATTATGATTCTATAAAACTTGTGCTCCTTCATATGTTAAATGGTTTCATTTCCTCCGGAATGATCCCGGTTGATTTGAAAAGTGCGCTAGTGAAGCCCGTATTTAAGGGGGGAGAGCATAAAAAACTTGACAATTATCGACCAATTTCCATTTTGCCCTGTATTGTCCAAATCTTAGAAAAACATATTTTTCAAACTATGACGGCCTTTCTTGATCACTTTAATATTCTGTCGCCCAGTCAATATGGGTTTGTCAACGGACGTGGGACACAGCCACTTTTGGAAGATTTTTCAGATGAATTACATCTAGCCTTCGAGAGGCATCAGATTGCTTGCGCACTTTTTATTGATATAGCAAAGGCGTTCGATTCAGTGAGTCACAATATTTTACTAACAAAATTGCAAAACATTGGATTCCGCGGCCCATTTCTTTCTCTTCTCCGGAACTTTTTAGCTGAGAGGACACAGCTAGTTTCTATAGGTAATAGTCGAAGCTCCCGAGTTACCTTAAAGGCTGGTGTTCCTCAAGGTTCTGTTTTGTCACCTCTTCTTTTTAACATTTTTGTAAACGATATGTCTAACTCAGTTTCAACATGTAAATTGTTTCAATATGCGGATGACACAGTGTTGCTTTCAAAATATCTTGATTATCCTGTAGCAATCGCATTACTCCAAGAGGACACTAGTCAACTTAATGACTGGTTTAAGACAAATTGTCTTACGATAAATGCATCTAAAACTCAGCTTGTCTGCTTTCGTAATCCTCTTAAGATGTTAACGCCCAATCATCCTATATATATGCATACCTCTCTTTGTACATCTTGTAACTGTTGTCCCATATCTTATGTAGATCATGTTAAATATTTAGGAATTCAATTCGAAAGTGATTTGTCGTGGAATTCTCATCTGTCAAAACTTTGTAAACGACTGAGAAATGTATCTTGTTTACTGTACAATACCAGATCTTTAATACCTTATTCAACGAAAAAGACAATAGCTCACGCTTTGGCATACAGTGTTTTGCGTTACGGAATAACTATTTTTGGTCACAGCCCAGGACGATGGGGTCAAAAAATAGACTCAGTCTTAAAAGGAATATTTAAAAGCATTGTTTATGGTTCCATATCGCAAACTGAAGAAGAGATCATAGCAGTCTTGGGCTTGCCATTGTTCCACTCCTTATTGGTTCAGACCGTTATATTGAAACACTTTTGGTGTGATAATTTCAGAGTACCTCATGTCGTATCTAGATCACTTCGACATACCGAGCGCTATGAAATGCCTTTTGTTGTCACAAACTACGGAAAAAGGATTCGGAATTTTTATGTTCCCTATATATTTAATAGCCTACCGGACGATGTTTACACTGTGGACTCACTAAACAAACTGAAGCAAATGCTCCGATCTAAAAGTGCAAGTTTTTAACTGTGCTGTGTATGTGCATGTGTTTGTGTGACCATCATCGTTTATATTGTGATGTATGTTGAGCTTGGAAGCTTACGTGTGTGGGGACGCTTTTTTATCACAAACTGTAGGGTCTTGTCCAACAAGCCTTTTGTCTGGCTTTGACAGACCCGCCTCACTATGAAGTGAACTACCCGCGTAAATAAACATTATTATTATTATTATTATTATTATTATTATTATTATTATTATTATTATTATTATTATTATTATTATTATTATACCTAAACTAGACATTTATTATCAAAATGTCCGAGGTCTCCGCACAAAAGCTAATGAATTTTTTTCTAACGTAACCCTAACTCATGCATCTATTATTGTACTAACCGAGACCTGGCTCTGTTCGAATATTTCTTCATCTGATCTCTTCCCACCAAATTTCACAGTATTTCGACGCGATCGCGCATTCTCTACATTGAAAAAGACAGGGGGTGGGGTGCTGATAGCAATTGATACGTCGTTACAATGCGTTAGGCGTCCAGATCTCGAGACATCATTTGAGTCAGTGTGGGTAGAGCTACAATGTGCTAATGGCGAGCGTATCCTTCTGGGCTCTTATTACTTGCCCCCTGACACCTCTCCTGATGATTTTAGCCAATGTCTACTAGGCATTGAGCGCACAACCAACGCCCTTGAAAAATTTAAATTTATGGTTCTTGGCGATTTTAATGTCCCCAACATATGTTGGGAAACAGCCTCTGCGTCCTCAAAACATTACTATATTATTCAAAAATCTCATCTCTTGCTTAATTTCGCATCATTTACGAACTTAAGACAATATAACTGTATCCCGAACACCCAGGGCAACATGCTTGATCTTTGCTTCTCGGATCTTGACTGCATAGATGTAACTGAGGGTGCGTCAGGCTTGGTTCCCCCCGACGGATATCACCCCCCATTGGAGATTAGTATACCTGTCCGACAGGGCATGAGACGTTGTTCACGGAGACATCCTGAACGGAATAGACATAATTTTTGCGCTGGAGATTATGTTAGTTTGTACGATCATTTCTCCAATTACGACTGGTCCTCAATTATCCTGTGCTCTGACGTTGATCAACAGGTTCGCGATTTCACTCGAATCGTCCGAGAGGGAATGGATCAATTCATCCCGTTGCGTAAAACATCAGGCTCCAAGTTTCCCTTCTGGTTCTCGCACGAATTACGTACTTTAATGAATAAGAAATTGCGCGCTCATCGAAAGTTTAAAAAGAACGATACCCCCGAATTAAAATCAGAATTTGGGCGCTTTAGGTCTCTCTGCAAGGAAGTTTTTAAACGTGATCGTCAGGCGTACACTGATTCCGTCGAGTTGCAGCTAACTAAAAATCCCAAAGAATTCTGGAAGTATGTTCGCTCTCGGTCCCAGACAAAAGGTAGAGGAGAGATCACCCTGCTGGACTCACAGGGAAACTCGACGACAGATGTTTGTGAAATTTTTGCACGCCACTTCCAGTCTGTTTTTAAGCATCATCCAACCCCTTCATCTACCGCCGCGCCAGCTGTCTCTGGGAAGGCATCCTGTATTGCACTCTTTGACGAGGAGCTACTGCATGAGTGTGTAAAAAAAATGAAACCATCATTGTCTTCTGGCCATGATGGTATTCCGTCAGTCCTCTTGAAGGCATACAGTGCCATATTTATTCCTGTTCTAGTACAGATTTTTAACAACTGCATAAAGAATGAGGTCTTTCCCGCCATGTGGAAAACGGCACTTGTTGTACCTGTGCATAAGTCCGGTCCAAAAACAAATGTGTCGAACTACAGACCTATATCTCTTCTTTGCACATTTTCGAAGCTCCTCGAAGTGGCACTACACAAAATATTGTCATTCAATCTCAAGCGTTATCTTATCCCTAACCAACATGGATTTATGGAGGGTCGCTCGACCACAACTAATCTCGCCTGTTTTATGTCAACCGCTGCTCACGCCGTCGCTAACAGAGGCCAGCTTGATGTGATTTACTTTGACTTGAGTAAAGCGTTTGACATTGTTAATCATGAGATGTTACTGGCTAAACTGTCAAAGCTAGATATTCACAACTCATTGCTTTCATTGCTCGAAAGTTATTTGCGTGACCGGAAGTGCTTTGTTAGCTCGAATAATAATTTTTCTGCTACTTATGAGGCGACAACGGGTGTGCCTCAGGGCTCCGTTCTCGGACCTCTTCTGTTTTCAGTTTTTGTTAATGATGTTTCGACTGTGATTCGTCACTCCTCATTTCTTCAGTACGCAGATGATATTAAGATGTTCATGGAGGTACGAGAAGACCGAAACTGTCTTTTGCTACAGAGAGATGTTGATGCTTTTGAAGAATGGTGCCGGGAGAATGACCTGAAGATAAATAGCTCTAAAACGAAAGTCGTGTCGTACACTCGTAAGACACATAACATTGTATTCCCATATGTTATTCAGACAGACCTTTTGGAACGTATGAACAGAATCAAAGATCTTGGCGTGGTGTTTGACAGCACCTTACACTTCTCCAGTCATGTGGATCACATCGTGAACGCAGCTCTACGCACGCTCGGGAGTGCGTGCCGCATCACTAAAGAGTTTATTAACCCCTGCACATTTCTTATACTCTACAGTGCATTGTGTCGACCACAGCTTGAATACGCTTCTGTTGTATGGAATGGAATTTGTGCCACAAATTCCTCGAAAATAGAACGGGTTCAGAACAAGTTTCTTTCCATCTATAGACATCGTTGCTCAGCGCGCATTGTGCCCACCACTACTGATGTCCCTGTCCCTGTTCAGCGTAGCGTGGCACTACCTACCCTGCTTCGTAGGAGAGAACTTGCCGATATCTTATTTTTATACAAACTTGTCCACGCCATCACTGATTGCACGGTATTGACGTCAAGAGTACTCTTAAAAATTCCTCTAAAAACAACAAGGCAAAATGCGTCCTTCTGCAACAGGCGTCTACTCAACCTCCACGATCCTGTGTCCAGACTTGGGCATACTTATAATTCTTCTTTTTCTGAAACACTCGACATATTTAACAATAACACGCTGCAGTTTGTAAAAGCGTTAAAGGCCATCACTTAAATTTGAACTGTATGCACTAACTTGCGGCGTTTACGCCGAAATTCCCCACTTTGAATGCATTTTTTTTCTTTCTAGCAATTGGTGGTGGCGGTAGTACCATTAAGCTTATCGTGTGTTGTGACTTTGTGTTTACTTTTTATAATTTTTAAGTGTATTTTTCTAGGGCTTGTCCGTTGTGTGTGTTGTCCGTACTATTGCTTTATGCCCTGTTCTGCCTTACATGTTAACACAGTGCACCTGTACCAAGACCGTAAGGTTGTTCCCGGGCACGAATAAAAACATTGATTGATTGATTGATTATTATTATTATTATTATTATTATTATTATTATTATTATTATTATTATTCGCTGCGGAGATGCCGCCTAGTACGGACGCATGCACAATCTGCTCCCGTGTCTTCTACGGAAGACAGAAGTTTCTCCGATGTTCTGAATGCAATCTTCGTGCGCACACAAAGTGTGTGTGCTGGCCGGACAACGTGGAGACATTCCTTCAGTCTGGGGTAAGCTCCTTTCTCTGTGAGAGCTGTGCGATTGTCGGCGGTGCTGCGAGGCCTAACAGCGATGGCGTCGTCGGCAGTCACGACAGCAGCGCTGCGGACTTTTCCCCTACCCCTGCGGCCCTCTCTCCGGCTCGACAACTTCCCGCGGGGCCACCCGCCTCCTCTCCTCCCGTTGACCTTGGAGCCGGCGTCGAGTCCCTGCGGAGCCTGCTCCTCGATGCTATGGAGGGAATTTCGTTCCTGACTGACGAGGTCGCCGCCCTCAGGGACGAAAACGCACGCCTCCGACGCGAGCAAAAGCGCGACGCCGAGCTACAGGCGGGTGCCATGGCCTTACTACGGACTGAGGTCCGGGGTCTGCGTGACGCACTCGGCCAGCGACGAAAGCCGGACGCGCCCGATCGCCGGCGGCAGCCCGTAGATGGGGCTGCGGGGGGGTCTTTGGGAAAAGACTCTTATGCTGCCGCTCTACACAGCTCTCTCCCCCAAGCTTCTCCCACGAAAATTCTGGCGGCAGCCCTCCCTTCGGATGGCCAGAATAATGCTCCGCCGAAAGACGACATCCCTCCCAGTGGCACCAACTCTGCACGACCAAAAGCTAGGACCCCGGCGCTTTTCGGGGCGTCGGAAACCTGCAAGTTGATCGTTGCCCCTCCATCAACTCGACGAAGAGCCCTCTTCGTCACCAAGCTGAACCCGGACACCAGCTGCGTAGACATCAGTTCTCACCTCTCTTCCGTCGGAGTTGAGGAAGTGGAGTGCCGGAAGCTGAAGACGCGCTACGACTCCTACGCCTCCTTCCATGTGTCTGTGGCTGCAAAAGACTTCGAAAAGCTTTCCGATCCTACCGTGTGGCCCAAATCATGCCTCTTTAAGGCTTTTCGAGGCGCCCTTCGCGAAGACCTGCTCCATGCATCCGAGGCAGCCGCCTCCCCTTTGAACGTTGGATAGACCAAGGATGAGTCACATTGATTTATTTTACCAAAACGTTCGCGGCCTGCGTACAAAAGCCGATTGCTTTTTCTCTAATGTTACCTTATCCAATTGCTCTATATTCTGTTTAACTGAAACATGGTTGTGTTCTAGCATCGGCTCCTCCGATTACTTCCCTCCTTGTTTTGAGGTGCACCGTCGCGATCGTGATTCTACCCCGCGGAGCAGAACGGGAGGTGGAGTGTTGGTCGCAGTCGACAGGCGCTACCGCTCTAGGAGACGCGAAGACTTAGAGAAATTTCCCGAGAGCGTATGGGTCGAGATTGAGGCTGCAAAGGGAGTACGCGTTTTAATCGGTTTATTTTACCTCCCTCCCCAGACACCGCCAGATGAATTTCATAGTTGTCTTGTTGGCATAGAGAATACAGTGAATGACTTACAGGGATGCGAAGTCTTAATCTTGGGGGATTTTAATGCTCCTGGAGTCAACTGGCCGCAGCTTGATGTTTTTACGGACAACTTTTACTGCAGGCAGAAAGGCACCCAGCTCTTAAACTTTTCTTCTTTCTTAAATCTCAAACACAATAATGTTTTGAATCACCAATTTAATGCTCTAGATTTATGCTTCTCAAATATGGACAGTGTGCGTGTAGCACGGGGTGAACTGCCATTAGTTCCTCAGGATACATATCATCCTGCACTTGATATAGTACTTTCTTTCGAGAATTCTTCTGTTCGTGCTCATTCTAGTGATTCCCCGCCGCACACCTCATATAATCTGTCGGCAGGGGACTATGTCGGGATGCATCATTACCTCACGAGTTTTGATTGGGCATTGATCTTGGAGTCGCCTGATGTGAATGACCAGGTCATGCTCTTCACGCAAACTGTTCGGAAGGCCATGGATACTTTTATTCCGTTAAGGACAGTTACTAAATCTCGCTTTCCTAACTGGTTTTCCAGTGAGCTAAAAACACTACTGAAAAGAAAGGACTTCTTTCACAGGAAGTTTAAGAAAAGTGGCCTTTTAAAGTGGGAGGTGGAATTCAAGAACTGCAGAAAGCAATGTAAGACGGTCCTGGATCGCGACCGCCAGGCTCATCGTTGCTCAGTGGAATCAGATCTTGTCAATAATCCGAAGAAATTCTGGAGGTACATTAATTCACGTTCTGGGAGGCATATCGAGTCGAAGATTGTCCTGGATAATCACGAGAGCGATTTGAAGTCCGTGCCTGAGTTATTTGCTGAGCATTTTAGGTCCGTCTACAGGGATAGTACGCAGCGTTCTGCACCTGTGCTGCCTCACTTAGATGGGTTTGGTGACTTGTTAAGTTGCATTAATGTTGATGAAGAGTCCGTACGGTCCTGTATTAAGAAAATGAGAGCAACATTATCAGTAGGGCCCGACGGCATTCCCTCTGCGATTCTCAAAACGTATCACGACATATTCACGCCGGTACTGTGCTCTATATTTAACAACTCGTTAAGGTTGGGAACCTTTCCTGAAACGTGGAAAGTCGCTGCTGTTGTTCCAGTCTTAAAGTCGGGAAAAAAAGGTGATATTTGTAACTATAGACCTATTTCTCTTCTCTCTCCATTTTCTAAGCTCTTTGAAATGGTAGTTCATCAATTCCTGTCTTTCAAATTTCGAAACTTAGCAATTCCCAATCAGCATGGTTTTATGAGCGGCAGATCAACAACTACCAATCTTGTTAGCTTTATGTCTGCTGCATCTCGTGTAATATGTAACAGAGGTCAGTTGGACGTTGTCTACTTTGACTTAAGTAAGGCTTTTGACGTAGTCAATCACATTATTCTTTTATCCAAACTTTCCTCCTATGGAGTATGTGGCTCAGTACATGACTGGTTAAAAAGCTACTTGTCAGAGAGAGAGGCATATGTCCGGGTTAACAACATGAACTCTTCGTTGTACAGGACTCGCTCTGGCGTTCCTCAGGGATCTGTTTTAGGACCCCTTCTGTTCACAATTTTCGTAAATGACGTCTCTTTTGCTGTTTTAAATTCTCCATTCCTGCAATATGCTGACGATATAAAAATTTATCGAGAAATAGTTACTGAACGTGATTGTGCTAAGCTCCAGGAAGATGCATGTTCTTTCTACCGATGGTGCTCTGAAAATGACCTTTTCTTGAACCCGTCCAAAACCAAGGTCATGACGCTCTCTCGGAAAACTCACAATATCTCTTTTGCATATAATATTCAAGGAGAGACTTTGTCTCGAGTAAGTGTAATGAAAGATCTCGGAGTCATGGTTGATTCTGGGTTGCGTTTCTCTGATCACGTTGGTAAACTGGTTAACTCGTCTTTGCGAATGTTGGGTGTTGCCTCTCGCTTAACCAGGGAGTTCAAAAACCCGACGGCTTTTATCACGTTATACTGCTCGCTATCCAGGTCACAGTTAGAATATGCCTCAGTTGTTTGGAATGGAATTTCTAAAAGTCACTCCTTGGAGATCGAGCGTGTGCAAAAAAAGTTTGTTTCTATCTTTAAACATCGCTACATAAAGGAGGATGTTCACTGTTTAACATATGAGTCTGCGTTAGAGCGTGTTGGTTTGCTTAGCTTGCACCGGCGTCGGGAGAACGCGGACTTACTATTTTTGTTTAAAACGCTGCATGGACTCATCAATTCTCCGAGCCTGTTATCTGAACTGTGCCTTAGGGTCCCACGTGTGCCTACTCGTCTTCTGTCATCTTTTTATGTTTCTAGAACGTTTAGTCCGGTAAACCCAATTGTGAGAATGGCTCAGCGTTTGAATCATTACTCTGAAAAACTTGATATTTTCAACCCTTGCTACAGGACGTTTCTCCTTTCTATTAAAAACTTGCCCGTGCAGGATGAGCATTGCTGAATTGCTTTGTTATGTCTGAATGTCGTCATCTCCATGTCGTATTTTCTGGTGGTGCACTTGTTGTCCTTCGGTCTTGTGTTCCGTCTCTACTGTTACTGCCTCGTTTTTATTTCACTGTACAAATTACTCGTGCACTGCCTAGTATTATGCTAAAAATGTAGCTTATTTTCTGCGGAGATGTGTATAGTGTGTTTTTTTGTTTTTGTTTTTTTGTTTTTTTTTTATCCACCAGTGTACCAGCACCAAGACCTCAGGGTTGTTCCTGGGCACTGTATAATAAAGATTGATTGATTGATTGATTGATTGATTATTATTATTATTATTATTATTATTATTATACCATATAATAATATTATTATTATTATTAAATTATTATTAATAATTAATAATAATGATTAATAATAATATTATTATTATTATTAAATTATCATTACCATATAATAATAATAATAATAATAATAATAACAATAATAATAATAATAATAATAATCAATCAATCAATCAATCAATCAATGTTTTTATTCGTGCCCGGGAATAACCTTGCGGTCTTGGTACAGGTGCACTGTGTTAACATGTAAGGCAGAACAGGGTATAAAGCAATAGTACGGACAACACAAACAACGGACAAGCCCTAGAAAAATACACTTAAAAATTATAAAAAGTAAACACAAAGTCACAACATACGATAAGCTTAAGGGTAATACCGCCAACACCAATTGCTAGAAAGAAAGAAAAAAAAATGCATTCAAAGTGGGGAATTTCGGCGTGAACGCCGCAAGTTAGTGCATACAGTTCTAATTTAAGTGATGGCCTTTAACGTTTTTACAAACTGCAGCGTGTTATTGTTAAATATGTCGAGTGTTTCAGAAAAAGAAGAATTATAAGTATGCCCAAGTCTGGACACAGGATCGTGGAGGTTGAGTAGACGCCTGTTGCAGAAGGACGCATTTTGCCTTGTTGTTTTTAGAGGAATTTTTAAGAGTACTCTTGACGTCAATACCGTGCAATCAGTGACGGCGTGGACAAGTTTGTATAAAAATAAGATATCGGCAAGTTCTCTCCTACGAAGCAGGGTAGGTAGTGCCACGCTACGCTGAACAGGGACAGGGACATCAGTAGTGGTGGGTACAATGCGCGCTGAGCAACGATGTCTATAGATGGAAAGAAACTTGTTCTGAACCCGTTCTATTTTCAAGGAATTTGTGGCACAAATTCCATTCCATACAACAGAAGCGTATTCAAGCTGTGGTCGACACAATGCACTGTAGAGTATAAGAAATGTGCAGGGGTTAATAAACTCTTTAGTGATGCGGCACGCACTACCGAGCGTGCGTAGAGCTGCGTTCACGATGTGATCCACATGACTGGAGAAGATTAAGGTGCTGTCAAACACTACGCCAAGATCTTTGATTCTGTTCATACGTTCCAAAAGGTCTGTCTGAATAACATATGGGAATACAATGTTATGTGTCTTACGAGTGTACGACACGACTTCGTTTTAGAGCTATTTATCTTTAGGTCATTCCCCCGGCACCATTCTTCAAAAGCATCAACATCTCTCTGTAGCAAAACACAGTCTCGGTCTTCTCGTACCTCCATAAACATCTTAATATCATCTGCGTACTGAAGAAATGAAGAGTGACGAATCACAGTCGAAACATCATTAACAAAAACTGAAAACAGAAGAGGTCCGAGAACGGAGCCCTGAGGCACACCCGTTGTCGCCTCATAAGTAGCAGAAAAATTATTATTCGAGCTAACAAAGCACTTCCGGTCACGCAAATAACTTTCGAGCAATGAAAGCAATGAGTTGTGAATATCTAGCTTTGACAGTTTAGCCAGTAACATTTCATGATTAACAATGTCAAACGCTTTACTCAAGTCAAAGTAAATCACATCAAGCTGGCCTCTGTTAGCGACGGCGTGAGCAGCGGTTGACATAAAACAGGCGAGATTAGTTGTGGTCGAGCGACCCGCCATAAATCCATGTTGGTTAGGGATAAGATAACGCTTGAGATTGAATGACAATATTTTGTGCAGTGCCACTTCGAGGAGCTTCGAAAATGTGCAAAGAAGAGATATAGGTCTGTAGTTCGACACATTTGTTTTTGGACCGGACTTATGCACAGGTACAACAAGTGCCGTTTTCCACATGGCGGGAAAGACCTCATTCTTTAGGCAGTTGTTAAAAATCTGTACTAGAACAGGAATAAATATGGCACTGTATGCCTTCAAGAGGACTGACGGAATACCATCATGGCCAGAAGACAATGATGGTTTCATTTTTTTTACACACTCATGCAGTAGCTCCTCGTCAAAGAGTGCAATACAGGATGCATTCCCAGAGACAGCTGGCGCGGCAGTAGTTGAAGGGATTGGATGATGCTTAAAAACAGACTGGAAGTGGCGTGCAAAAATTTCACAAACATCTGTCGTCGAGTTTCCCTGTGAGTCCAGCAGGGTGATCTCTCCTCTACCTTTTTTCTGGGACCGAGAGCGAACATACTTCCAGAATTCTTTGGGATTTTTAGTTAGCTGCAACTCGACGGAATCAGTGTACGCCTGACGATCACGTTTAAAAACTTCCTTGCAGAGAGACCTAAAGTGCCCAAATTCTGATTTTAATTCGGGGGTATCGTTCTTTTTGAACTTTCGATGAGCGCGCAATTTCTTATTCATTAAAGTACGTAATTCGTGCGAGAACCAGAAGGGAAACTTTGAGCCTGATGTTTTACGAAGCGGGATGAATTGATCCATTCCTTCTCGGACGATTCGAGTGAAATCGCGAACCTGTTGATCAACGTCAGAACACAGGATAATTGAGGACCAGTCGTAATTGGAGAAATGATCGTACAAACTAACATAATCTCCAGCGCAAAAATTGTGTCTATTCCCTTCAGGATGTTTCCGTGAACAACGTCTCATGCCCTGTCGGACAGGTATACTAATCTCCAAAGGGGGGTGATATCCGTCGGGGGGAACCAAGCCTGACGCACCCTCAGTTACATCTATGCAGTCAAGATCCGAGAAGCAAAGATCAAGCATGTTGCCCTGGGTGTTCGGGATACAGTTATATCGTCTTAAGTTCGTAAATGATGCGAAATTAAGCAAAAGATGAGATTTTTGAATAATATAGTAATGTTTTGAGGACGCAGAGGCTGTTTCCCAACATATGTTGGGGACATTAAAATCGCCAAGAACCATAAATTTAAAGTTTTCAAGGGCGTTGGTTGTGCGCTCAATGCCTAGTAGACATTGGCTAAAATCATCAGGAGAGGTATCAGGGGGCAAGTAATAAGAGCCGAGAAGGATACGCTCGCCATTAGCGCATTGTAGCTCTACCCACACTGACTCAAATGATGTCTCGAGATCTGGACGCCTAACGCATTGTAACGACGTATCAATTGCTATCAGCACCCCACCCCCTGTCTTTTTCAATGTAGAGAATGTGCGATCGCGTCGAAATACTGTGAAATTTGGTGGGAAGAGATCAGATGAAGAAATATTCGAACAGAGCCAGGTCTAATAATAATAATAATAATAATAATAATAATAATAATAATAATAATAATAATAATAATAATAATAATAATAATAATAATAATAATAATAATAATAATAATAATAATAATACATTTATTGACCCATTCAGACGAGAGAAGCAGGATGTGAATACGGGTACATCAAAGCCAATAAAGGCTTGTGTGATGACACCCTAAAAAAAAAGGACATAGTGTCTGCCTAGGTACAAAATAAAGTAAAATTCACACACAAAAGTTTTTTTAAACTAGCACACAACTAGCATCTCACAAACAGTCAATACACACCTCCTGAAAAGTCAGTTAACTAGTGTCCAAGTTTAAGCACTTGAGTTCTCGTTTCAGCGTCTTCAGTGATGTCACTTGGTAAACAGAGTCCGGGAGGGCGTTGAACAGAAACGGGACATAGTACTCCCGCATACATTTGCCATATCGAGTGGAACAAAGCTTCACTTCGAAACGAGAGGTGCGACGCAATGTGCGGGATGGAATAACTGGTGTTTTGAAATCGCTATTCCAAAAGTACCGACGCACAACAGTCTGGATAAACAGAGAACGAAAATTAGGGAGTTTAAGGCTTTTAAAGATGTCAGCGCTGTTAGACAGATCCGTATTATATGCAACGCTTGTTAATATACCTTTAAGTAAAATATTAATTTTCCCTTGCCACCGTCCTGAACAGTTACCAAACACCGTTACACCATAACGGAGTAAACTGTAAGCAAGTGCGTGTACTATAAGAAATCGAATACCGACAGGCAGAAAAACTCGACTGTTAAAAAGCATACAGGCAATAGATCGCAGTTTACCACAAAGGTAGGACATGTGTGAGTTCCATGACATATCATAATCAAAATATACGCCAAGGTATTTTACATGGTCAATTGATTCGATGGATACACAATTACAGGGATTACAGCTTGATGCATGGAGACAGAACTGCACATTACCCTGATGTTTCTTTAGGGGGTTGTGGAAACAGACAAGTTTTGTTTTAGAACTGTTAATATTTAGAAGGTTGTTCGTAAACCAATCCATTAAATGCGTGGAGTTGGCCTGGAGTATTTTGAGCGAATCAGAGAAATTAATATGACGCGCGACAAGGAGGGTATCGTCGGCATATTGGTAAATTTTGCATCCATTTATAACACGGGCCATATCGTTCACAAAAATATTAAAGAGCAAAGGTGAAAGAATAGAACCCTGAGGGACTCCCGCCTTTAAAGAAATAAGGGAGCTTTTAAAGTCTCCGATTACTACACGTTGGGCACGATCAGATAGGAAGCTTTCTAGTAACGAAAAAAACGGACCGCGAAACCCTAAATTCTGCAATTTTCTTAGAAGCAATTGATGGCTAACAGTATCAAAGGCTTTAGATACATCAAGAAAAAGAGCACAAGCGAACATATTTTTTTCAAATGTTGAGTGCAAATAATCAGAGAAGTCATCCAGAGCTAGTTGGGTTCCTCGTCCAGCGATAAAGCCGTACTGAGTTGACGTAAAGATATCATGCTTATTAATAAAACTGCTCATCGACTGAAATATGTGTTTTTCAAGTAATTGTCCTATAATTGGCAATATAGATATAGGGCGATAGTTTTCAACTTTAGATCGTATTCCTCCTTTGAAAAGAGGTCTTACCATGGCCACTTTGAGGCCAGTGGGTATGGTACCACATGTAATGAAGCCATTTAGCATAACTAAAAGAACATTCTTAATCTTCGTGAAGTTTCTTTGGAGGTCATAAGTGCGAATACCATCAACGCCGCGTGACTTGGTGGTTTTGAAACTGAACCGTAGAGAATAAAGATCTGTGTCCTCTATTGTGGGAAGAAACGCTGATGTTAATGATGTGTTATGCAAAGTGCAAGAGTGGTCATGATTGTTTCGGCTCACACCAGAGTACGTAGCAAAGAAGTTGTTGAACGCTTCAGCTAAGGATGATGACAGTGCACCGAAATTTTTTTCGATAGTTTGGTCAATAGATTGTGTAGTACCAGTGCATCGGAATTGATTAATTAATGACCATGTTTTAAAGGAGCTACGCTTGGCCTCTTCAAATTTTGATTTGAAATACTGTCTTTTTGCGCAGCGAATAATCGCGTTCACTTTGTTTCTAGCTTGCCTAAATTCATTCCTCAGGTTTAGGTTATTTGGAGATTTTCGACACCGACTCCACAAGATATCCTTTTCTTTAATTTTTTCCAGGATACTAAAGTTGAGCCATTTGTGTTGTAGTCTGCGCTTTTTCAAAATAACAGTACGTTTAGCAGCTTCAGTTAAAGAGTTAAAGACCTGCACAAACCGTGGATAAATATTATCGTTGTTGACAGAGCCCAGGAAGCCATCCCAGTCATATGAGGCAATCGATTTGTCAAGTGATACAATATCAATGATTTTGACCTGTTTAGAAATTTTAGGTTCAGGAGCTGACACTGAGTTGTGTATTACTCGACAACCAACAAAGTAGTGATCTGCAAGTTTGGAATGAATCACAGCGCTATCTACCCGGGAGCTTGGCGCTCGTATACATATATGGTCGATACAGGAAGAGACTAGTTTAGTGCCTAAGAGTTCTTCTCTCGTTGGGGCAGTAATTACACATTCTAAACCAGAGGTGGACAAAATGTTTAAGTAGTCACATACGATGGTATTACTTGTGTTTAGTGCATCTATATTAAAATCACCCACTAAACAAAGGTGAGGAATACACGATAAGGTTGAGAGAGTCAGTTCTAGCTCACTCAGAAATAACCTAGCGCTTTCTGAAGGAGGCCTATAGAAACACAATAGAGAGAGCGAAAGATTGGAATAATCTAGTTTGAGGGCCAAGGATTCGGCGTGAGAAAATACTAAATCTAGGGTAGAGACTAATAATAATAATAATAATAATAATAATAATAATAATAATAATAATAATAATAATAATAATAATAATAATAATAATAATAATAATAATAATAATAATAATAATAATAATAATAATAATAATCAATCAATCAATCAATCAATCAATGTTTTTATTGAAGTGCCCAGGAACAACCTTGCGGTCTTAGTACAGGTGCACTCAGGAAACATGAAAAACAACACTACACACAACAAACAAACAGTAAGCAATAAAACACTTAAAAAAGATCACATATGTCACATAAACTCGCTACGCTATACCACCACGATAGCGAGAGGAAAGGAAAGCGAGAGTATAAAAATTGGTTCTGAGCAACTTAATCAGGTGCAAAAAATGGGAAGCCAAATTTAGGTGAGGAACTTTAGCGCTCTGATGAACTCCGGTGTGTTATTGTTAAATATATCAATAGAGTCTGTAAAAGAGGAATTGTAGGTGTGCCCAATTCTCGACACGGGGTCGTGAAGATTAGTTACGGGAGCATTGTAGAAGGATGCATTTTGCCTTGTAGTTTTTACGGGAATTTTCAAACGCACATTTGATATCAATGATGCGCAGTCAGTGATGCCATGAATAAGTTTGTACAGAAATAGGATGTCGGCATGTTCTCTCCTACGCCGCAGGGTGGGCAATGCCAAGCTATGTTGGACTGGGACTGCTGGATCATCGTTTGAGGTGGACGCATTGCGCGACGAGAAACGATGTCTGTAGATACATAAGAACTTATTCTGAACACGTTCGATTCTAGCCGAGGTTGTCGCGCAGATTCCATTCCATACAACAGAGGCATACTCGACGTGTGGTCGACATAAAGCACTGTACAGTGTCACAAAAGTACTAGGGTTATTAAACTCTTTAGTAATGCGGCACGTGATACCAAGCGTACGTAAAGCTGAGCTCACAATATGGTCAACATGACTCGAAAAGCGTAATGTACTATCAAATACAACTCCAAGGTCTTTGATTTCATTCACACGTGTCAAAAGAACTGACTGAATGTCATAAGAGAATATAATATTATGTGTCTTTCTAGTGTAGGACATGACTTTAGTTTTCGAACTAT
Organism: Ixodes scapularis; assembly: GCF_016920785.2. Lineage (NCBI taxonomy): Eukaryota > Metazoa > Arthropoda > Arachnida > Ixodida > Ixodidae > Ixodes > Ixodes scapularis. Next base: position 7,600,716 of record NW_024609836.1, on the reverse strand, counting down.
TTAGTTTTAGGGCATTCTGATTGCACCAGTTTTCGAATGCATATACATCATTTTGTAGCAGAACACAGTCGCGTTCGTCTCGTACCTCTATAAACATCTTAATGTCATCTGCATATTGTAGAAAGGAAGAGTGACGGATCACAGCCGAAACATCATTCACAAAAACTGAAAACAGAAGAGGGCCAAGAACGGAACCTTGAGGTACACCCGTCGTAGCCTGATAAGCAGCAGACGAATTACCATTCGAGCTGACAAAACACAGTCTATCACGCAAGTAACTTTTGAGCAATAAAAGTAACGACCTGTGGACATCAAGCCTTGACAGCTTTGCCAGCAACATGTCGTGATTTACAAGATCAAACGCTTTGCTTAGATCAAAGTAGATTACATCAAGTTGGCCTCTATTAGAGACGACCTGAGCAGCAGTTGACATGAAACAAGTGAGGTTAGTCGTGGTTGAGCGACCCGCCATAAAACCATGTTGGCTAGGGATGAGAGAATGTTTGAGCTTAAACGACAATATTTTGTGTAAAGCTGTTTCGAAGAGTTTTGAAAATGTACAAAGAAGAGATATAGGCCTGTAATTTGAGACGCTTGTTCTTGAACCGGACTTATGTACGGGTACAACAAGTGCTGTTTTCCACAAGACGGGAAACACTTCGGTTTTTACGCAGTTGTTAAAGATGTGTACCAAAATAGGGATAAATATTGCACTATAGGCCTTCAATAGGACCGACGGAATGCCGTCATGGCCAGAAGACAAAGACGGCTTCATCTTCTTTACACACTCATGTAAGAGCTCCTCATCAAAAAACGCAATACAGGTTGAATTACTAGAGGCAGCTGGCGCGGCGTTAATGGGAGAGTTCGGTTGATGCCTAAATACGGACTGGAAATGGTGGGCAAAAATTTCGCAAACATCTGTGGTCGAGTTTCCCTGTGAGTTCAGCAATGTGATCTCCCTCCCACATTTTGTCTTTGATCGAGACCGAACGTATTTCCAAAATTCCATGGGATTCTGAGTTAAATGCAGCTCAACAGAATTAACGTACCTCTGACGATCACGCCTCATAACTTCCCTGCATGAAGACCTTAGACGCCTAAATTCTGATTTCCATCCTGGGAGACCGTTCTTTTTAAATTTTCTGTGAGCGTGCAACTTCTTATTCATTAATCTGCGTAATTCACGTGAAAACCAAAAGGGAAACCTAGAACCTGCGGTTCTCCGTAACGGGATAAACTGGTGCATCCCTTCTCGAACGATGCGTGTGAACTCACGAACCTGTTCATCGACGTCAGTGCATCGAATGATCGATGACCAATCGTATTCGGCAAAATGGTTGTATAAACCAACGTAGTCTCCAGCGGAAAAATTGTGACTAGTCACATTAGAATGACTCTGTAAACAACGCCTCATGCCCTCTCGAAGAGCTACCACGATCTCCAGAGGGGGGTGATATCTGTCAGGTGGAACTAAACTTGAGGCGCACTCAGTTATACGTATATCATCTAAATCTGAGAAACACAAATCAAGCATGTTCCCCTGGCAATTGGGAATACAATTGTGTTGCTTTAGATTCGTAAATGATGGAAAGTTAAGTAAGAACGTAGATTTCTGAGCAAGGTAGTAATTATTAGAAGACGCTGTAGCTGTTTCCCAGCTTATATTGGGGACATTGAAATCACCAAGAACAATAAATTTGAAATTATCTAGAGCACTAGTTGTACTTTGAATAGCAAGAAGACATCGGTTAAATTCATCAGGAGAGGTGTCGGGCGGCAAGTAGTATGCGCCAAGCAGAATGCGTTCACCATTGACACTTTGCAGTTCTACCCACACGGACTCAAGCGATGTCTCCAGGTCAGGACGTCTTATGCACGGTAATGACGCATCAACTGCTATCAAAACACCTCCCCCCGTCTTTTTCTTATTAGAGAATTCGCGATCATGCCGAAATACCGTAAAATTTGGTGGGAAAAAGTCAGAAGAAGAAATATCTGGACAAAGCCAAGTTTCAGTGAGAACAATAATAGAATCAGCAGTAAAAGCGACGTTAGAAAAAAATTCGTTAGTCTTTGTGCGAAGACCACGGACGTTCTGGTAATAGATATCTAGGCTATGTATTTTCGTCGGCATTTCCGGAGGAGGGCAGCGATTGGCGGGCCGCTTCATAGATGCGGCTCTCTGTAAGCTGGCCAGTGAATTCTTTAAAAAGGCTTCCTTCTGGCCAGAGAAGGGGGTCAAACAGTTTCTCGATATCCTGCTCAGCAGCCGTCACGTGGAACGAAGAGTAACCATCGTGACGCGTCTTAAGTCGCGTGCACACAAGCTCACTCAGGGTGCCACCCTGCTCGATGTGAGCCTGGAGGCTTGGAGCGTCGCAGTTGGGGCCCAGTCGTGTCACAAACACAGCACGTTGTCGCCGTGGTTGAGAGGGAGGTGGTGCCACGGGAATACCGCTGGCTGAAGCGCTTCCCTTGAGCAAAGGACGCCTCGTCCTGGGGAGCTTTGGCCTTGTCTCGCGGAAGCCTCCTCCGTCCTGGTTCAACTTGTCTTGATGGCGGGGGTGCGTCCTCGAATCCAGAATAGAGGCCACGGAGCGTTCGCCTCCAATGGCAGCAGGTGCAGCGGCGCCTGACGCACACGTAGCCTCCGTTACAGGGCCAGTGTTGCCTCTTTGATCTCGGATCAAACCAACCGGGTCCTGGAGGCTGGCCGCCGCAGCGTAGGACGATGGGGGCTTTTTTCCGCCTTGCTTGGGCTCATGGCGGAAGCTCCTCAACTCCGCCTGTATGTTGTGCAGCGTGGCTGCCTGCTGCTGGGCGTCGTGCTTGTGCTCTCGACGGAGCTGCGCGTTCTCATCCCTGAGCGCGGCAACTTGATCCGTGAGGAACGAGATTCCCTCAAGCGCGTCGAGCAGAAGGGCCCGCAGAGAATCGACGCCCGTGTTGCCGATGTAGGGAGAGGAGGGAAGTGACCTCTCACCCTTGTCGGGACGAGCGGCGTCGGTGGGTGAGGGCGACACGGAGAAGTGGGAGAGGGGGGCCACGTTGCGGTGGTCGTTGGAGGCCATGGCGGCGTGGTTAGGGCTAGCACCACCGCTGATCTTTTCACAGCTCGCACAGGTGAAAGAGGGCACGCCGGATTGCAGAAACTCGCGTACGTCGACAGGCCAACATACGCACTTGGTATGCGCACGCAGTCTGCATCCGGAACACTGCAGATATTGTTGTCGTCCGTAGAAGCAGCGGGAACAGATCAGGCAGGCGTCTTTACTCGGCGCCATCCCGCAGCGAAATAATATAATAATAATAATAATAATAATAATAATAATAATAATAATAATAATAATAATAATAATAATAATAATAATAATAATAATGTTTATTAAAGTGTCCAGGAACAACCAATCGGTCTTAGTGCTGGCACACTGAAAAAAAAAAGAGCAAAAACACACACATACAAACAGGCGTACACACGAGTGCAGAAGGAGAACGTAGTTCTCCAGTCTGAGATAAAAAATATTAACAAGTATGAAAGACACTCAAATCATCGAGCGAAATCAAAAGCACAAAACAGAGACATCACCAGGTGTGAGAGCAAAAAGCAAATACTACATCAACGCTTCAACTGATCAGCCCTTTTCCTGCAAGAGGAAGATTCGAACAGCATTTCCGAACTTGCTCCCGCAGGAGTTAAAAATATCAATTGTGTCAGAGTAGCGATTATAACACTCAGCCAATCTTTGGATCGGGTTTAATTGGCTAAAAAGTCGAGCTATATAAAAAGATGGTTGTAGCCGTCTAGGCACACGTGGACCTCTAAGGCTCACTTCGGACAGAAGGCTGGGAGAGTTAATCGAGCAGTGCAGGGTCTTAAACAAAAACTACAAATCTGCCTTCACCCGACGCTGCTGCAGGCTCAACAAGTTGACAAGTTGCGAGTGACACACACCGTTCAGACAAGGATCACCTTTCTCAAGGTAACGATATTTAAAGATAGAAATTAAGTTGTTTTCAACTCGCTCGACAGATAAACTAGTTATTTTTGGAAATGCCGTTCCAAACAACCGAGGCGTACTCTAGCTGGGATGTAACCAAGGAACAATACAGCGTAAAAAAAGCGGACGGGCTTTTGAACTCCTTCGTTATGCGAGACACGGCACCTAACGTGTGCAAGGCCGATTGAACCACTCTGATAACGTGAGTGTCAAATCTCAGGGTTGAATCAAAGACAACTCCAAGGTTCCTCAGTTCACTTACACGTTACAGCAGTTCGCCATGATAATTATATGGAAAGAATATATCATGGGTCTTGCGAGAATATGTCATTACATTTGCTTTAGAATGATTCAAACGGAGGTCATTGTCTAAACACCAACGACTGAAGGAATATGCGTCATTCTGAAGCGCGATTCAATCCTCTAAGGTCGACATTTTTTGTAAAGTTTTATATCATCAGCGTACTGCAGAAATGAAGAATTTAATATAGCTCGAGAGACATCATTTACAAAAATATTAAAAAGGAGGGGGCCCAAGACAGATCCCTGAGGCACCCCAGAACTTGCCTTGTACGATGACGAGGTAGTATTGTTGACGCGGACGTAGGCTTGCCTATGAGACAAATAGCTTTTTAACAAATTGTATACCGAACCACATACTTCGTACGAGAAAAGCTTGTATAGGAGGATGTTGTGGTTGACTACGTCGAATGCCTTACTCAGGTCGAAATAAAAAACGTGAAGCTGACCTCTATTACAGACTACCTCAGAGGTAGCAGACGTAAAAGATACGAGATTGGTGATACGAGATAATAATAATAATAATAATAATAATAATAATAATAATAATAATAATAATAATAATAATAATAATAATAATAATAATAATAATAATAATAATAATAATAATAATAATAAATTTATTTGTACATTATCGGTGCAGTGATGAAGCAAGGCCGGTTCGTCAAAGCCTTCAAGGGCTTGTGTGACTGAACCATGGTAGCACTGATGACGAAATATTCTCAAAAAAAAAAAAAACGAAAAGAAAACAGTGGAGGATTTGAGCAAAATGACGTCAGTTGTCACGATAAAAAAAGAACAATCACAAAACTGAAAGTCACACTGGAGTCACGTGAAAGTCACACGAATGTCACATGAAAGTCACAGGAAGGTTACACCCACAAGCCGAAAGCTTTTGTCATGGACGCGTGTGTTATTAAAAAAAAAATAGAAAAAAATATTTTAAGATGCAGAACAGCATCGACAATTCAATTAGCGTCGAAAGTAAGAATAAAATGGCTGAGGGGAAAAAAACGCTTATTAACCCAGAATGAAACTACGCCGCTTCCCCTCCCCCCCCCCCTTTCCCTCCTCTTTCTCGCGATAGACAAAAATTATTTATGTATCTCCTTCATTCCAATATACATGGCGTAGAGCTTTTTTAAGTTTCTTTTTGGACGTGATGTCTGAAAAATGAGGCGGGAGAGAGTTAAATATATGCGGAACATAAAATGAACGAATGTTTTTACCATACCGAGTGTAGCAACTGGGAACAAGGTATCGTGAAACCTTGCGCAACTGCCGTGAGACCGGGTGATGCGTTTTAAATTCATCATTCCAGTTGTGATTGAGTACCACTGTTTCCAAGAACAAAGATCGAAAATCGGGCATTAAAAGCATTTGAAAAAAATTTGAATTTAAATTGGAGGACGTAAGGTTATAGCATACATTTCTTAGAATTCCCTTCAAGATGCTGTTCACCTTTGTTTGCCACAAGTTCGAGCATTGGTCAAAAATAGTTATACCATAGCGTAACTTGCTGTAAGCTAAAGAATAGGCAATATGCTTGCGAACACCAAGAGGCATAAATGTTTTGATATGATAAAGCAAACAGGAAACACTCCTTAGTTGTGAACATATTTTTGTAAGATGAGAGTTCCATGATAGGTCTGAATCTAAGAGTATTCCAAGGTATTTTACGGTGTCTGAATAAGGAATTTGATCACAATGGCAGAGGATACATTCTGATGTGTGTAAGAAAAAAGGAACATTTAAAGAAATAACTTTTAGAGGATTGTGAAAGCAGACGAGTTTCGTCTTAGAGATGTTTATATCAAGTAGATTGCGATTAAACCATTCCATTAGTTGATTTGATGAACGTTGGAGCATCTCTATTGATTTTGGATAAGAGAGGTGACGCGTAAGTAACAAAGTGTCATCAGCGTACTGGTATAGAATGCAGTCGGAAACAGCAGTGCACATATCATTGACATAGATATTGAACAATAGTGGTGAAAGGATAGACCCCTGTGGGACCCCAGATTTCAAAAATATTTTAGAGCTATGCACGCCGTTCACCGAAACCATTTGTGAGCGGTCAGATAAGAAGCTCTCTAATAGCAACAAGAAAGGACCACGGAAACCTATAGCTGAAAGCTTTTTGAGTAAAATGGAGTGACTAACTGTATCAAATGCCTTTGATACGTCAAGAAAGCACGCGCATGTACATAAGTTGTGTTCAAAGCCATAATTTATGTCGTCCGAAAGAGCATCCAGGAGAGGTTGTGTGCCTCGGCCGGCAATAAAGCCATACTGATTTGGAGACATTAAATTGTGTTTGTCTATAAAGGAAGACATGGTGATAAAAATAAATTTCTCTAATATTTTAGCTAGACATGGCAAAATGGAAATAGGCCGATAGTTTTCAACCTTACTACGACATCCTCCCTTCAAGATAGGTGTAACAACCGCGATTTTTAGATCATCAGGTATACAACCGGTTTCAATTATAGTGTTCAACAACAGAAGAAGTGTGTCCCGAACATAATTCCAATTCCTGCGTAGATCACTCAGCCGTACAGCATCGAATCCTGGAGATTTACTCGACTTCAAGCTAAAAATTATAGATTGTAAATCATCAGCTGTCATCAGTGGGAGAAAAGCGGAAGCAGAGTTTGCGTAAGAAAAAGAAAGGGATAAGGTGCTTTTCCGGAGTGTACCGGAAAATGCGGCAAAAAAATCATTAAAAAGATTAGCAGTTATGAGGGAATTATGCCCAAATACATCTTGAATACGTTTTTTTTGTATGCCCGGGGAGACACCTCGCAGTTCGTTAATTAATGACCAAGTTTTAGCGGAATTATTCCGAGACTCAGAGAACTGTTTCTGGAAGTAAATTCGTTTAGCCGAGCGAATAAGCGCAGTAACTTTATTGCGGATAATTCGAAATTCGTGCTGCAGTCTTTGATTATGAGGTGAACGACGGCAACGCTTCCAAGCTACGTCTTTAAGTTTAATAGCGGACAGTATGTCAGTGGATATCCAACGTATGTTTGACTTTCTTTGTTTCAGAAATATTACTTTTTTTGATGCATTATAAAACTGCCGAAACAGCTGGACAAACGAAGTATAGAGTTCTGAATGGTTTACATGTCGCTGAAATGTTACCCAGTCGTACCCAGAGACATATTTATCAAAAGTCTTATTATCAACAATTTCAATTCGACGGATATCTGTATTTTTGCCAGTAGAAACCTGTTTTGGAAATTCGATCTGACACGCTACGAAATAGTGATCTGATAATTTTTGTTTTATAATTGCCGATTTAATTGCTGACGATGATGTCCTCAGGTTAATATGATCTATTGATGAGCTGACAAATCTGCCACACAGAAATTCTTCTCTGGTTGCTCCGAGAATGTAAGGTTCCACTCCGTAATCAGCCAACAACGTAAGATACTCGCAAACTAGTAATTTAGAGGGTTTTGAAAGATCAATGTTGATGTCTCCTGTGATGCAGAGGGTTGCATTACCCGGCAAAGATTGAATGCAGTGGCGTAGCTCAGAGAGAAAACCTGGAACACTTTCAGAAGGTGGTCTATAAAAGGCGAGCAAGTAGAGGTCATAAACGTAAGTAGTAACACGGAGTGCCAGCGACTCGCAAGAAAGAAATGAAGTGGTTATTTCTGAATAACCCGCAGTAGCTTTTAAGAAAACTGCAATACCACCTCCGCGCTTTTTGTCCCGAGTATGAAAAAATCTGTTGAATCCAGGTAGCGAAAACCTGTCAACCTCGTCATTGTGAATATTAATTTCTGTGAGAACAAATGCATCGGCGATCGGAAGTACGCAATCTACGGCTAGTCTAAACTCATCCCAGTGCTTACGTAAACTTTTTATATTAACATTAAATAAAGTAAAGGAACTACCAGAACTTGACTGGAAGTTTTTTGAGCACGAGTGTAGGTCCGTAAAGTCGAAAAAAGTGGCCATAAAGTCTACACAATTTGCTCCAAAGAAGCAACATTAGTGATTCGGAGTATAGAAGAGCCTACATTTTGTTTCGCAAAAATATGACCATGACGAACCCATACGAACTTGAATCCTTTCTCTTTCCCTCTGGTTCCAGCCATCCAGAAGAGCTTTCTGTTGCCGTCTGTCAGATTGTCGTTGAAGTAGAGTTTGGGCTGTGATTCTTCTCTTGTGAGAGAGCCCAAGCGGCCACGACAGGCCATCCAACGCTCTTTCAGAGGAACTGACGAGAAACGGACCAGAATAGGTGGTACGACATCACGCCTTGCGGGAAGGCGATGCACTGCCTCAACTTGTGATGTCTGGAAGTCCTCCACTTCGAGTTGCCTAGCTAAGCCTTCGAGGATGCCGCCAAGGTTTTCACGAGAAGCAAAGGGTATTCCGTGAATTTCCATATTACATTGGCGATTAGCTTGTTCAGATTCGTTCTGGACGGCTTTCAGATGTTGGATTTCCACTGCTTGGTCGGATATCAGTGACCGCAAGGTAGTTGTTTCTGTTTGAAGTGCCTTGATGATCTTGTCTTGAGTTTGTGCTGAAGCTAGAAGGGAATCGTACTGAGACGACACAAAGTTCAGGGACTCTTGCATCCCGGCCATTGTTTTCGCGCATCGTATCGACTGCCTGCTTCATGGACAACAAGGCATCCATTTTGGGGTGCAGTTCGTGGAGTGAGTCGACGGTGTCCTTCCAAGATAGCAGACGATCGAGTTTTTGGTGCACCGTTTCTAGCTGCGCCAAAAATGTAGTGGCTTCAGCTTGAGAAGAGGGAGGGTTGGTGCTTAGATCCGACTTCGCTGAACCTCCACGGCAGGCGAGGCATCGCCACTTTTCGAGCTTGGCAGTGCTCATGCCTTTAAAGGTGCCGTCAGCGATGCCAGAACACCTTTTCCCCAAATGATACGGGCGAGAACAGTCAGCGCACTTCATGTTCCTGCCGTCCAATGGCACAGGTTCAGAGCAAACGCCGCATATTTCAGGATCGGCCATGATATTAAGATGAAGACGACAAAGAAGATTCACAAGAAGGTAGACAGTTGAGATAGATATAAAATAAATGCACAGTAAGTGAAGGGTTCCAGGCTCACCCGTGAGAACAAATGCGCTGAATGAGGAGATGATTCTCGTCGCCGACACCGTGAACTTGGTTAGTCGTTAGGGTAGGAGTATTAGGATTCCAAGATGGTTGTTGGGACTTGCCAGGTGGAATGATGGTGACCCACTGTTGCAGTCAAATCCTCCGTAAGATGTTGAGCGGATCGTCCTTGCATGGAGGCAGAACTACCGAGAGGCGATCCCTTACGTCGAGGTCATCAAAGAAACTGATTAGCAGATTAAATGAGGCACAAATTTGGAGCCGCAAAAATGCCAGCAACCGAAGTCGCGCGTCGTCGTCGTCGATAATAATAATAATAATAATAATAATAATAATAATAATAATAATAATAATAATAATAATAATAATAATAATAATAATAATAATAATACATTTATTCACACATGTAGAATCAACAATGGAATTACGGGTCCGGTCAAAGCCAGCATGGGCTTGTGGGACCAGGCCCTGCAGTAAAAGAATTCGGAAGTGCACATTGTCACGAAGAAGAGGAAAGAAAAAAGACAGTTGCACGAGACAGTGGCAGTAGCACAAGACAAAACAGAGGCACGAGATAAAAGGCATAGTTTCATGAATCCAAACCATCACATGTTGTAGGCTGAGCACTATGCACACGATGCGTTGACCCCGTTGTCTGAAGGATTGTAGCTCGAAGTGATCGAACGACGAGGGATCACTGACACTCATGGACACGAAAGCTTGCACATACCGTAGATTGTAACTGTGTCGCTGTTAAGGTGGCATCGCACACACACACCAAAGTACCGAAGTAAAGTGAAAGAAAAACAACCATGAGCACATGGAGACTATTGTCTATGTCATTGATGGGTGCAGGCCTGTGTCAGACGTCTATTTTTGGTATTGATAGCCAACATAAAAGACAACATAGTACAAGGTGCCGGTGCATATCTGAAATTAGGGTTGTATTGGATGCGCGCTGGCCAAGAAGTATGGGGTCAAAATTTGATACCAATTCCGCGTGCTTTATATCATTGCATCGATACGGCAGAATACATCTTTCTCAAGCTTTTCGTCAATGTTTTGTTGGAAGTAATTGCCAAAACCGACTCAGGGATGCTATTGAAGACATTAGGCACATAGAATATACGCAAACTTTCACCATAATGGGTCCTTACATGAGGAATTTGGAAAAGAAGATAATTTCTTAGGTCACGAGATGGTAAGGATGGTATAATAAACTCACTGTCCCAAAAATGTCTTCGTATTACAGTCTGAAGGAACAGGGAGTGAAACGTAGGCAATTCCAAGAACGAGAAAAGGTTGACATTTTTTGAACATTCTGTGTTGTATGCAATGCTCTTTAGAGTATTTCGTAGAATTCTGTCAATTCTTGACTGCCATAGAAGGGGGCAATTAAAAAAAAAATAGTGATGCCATACCTCAGGACACTGTAGGTAAGAGCATGCATTATACATTTTCTTATAGTTAGCGGCATATATGCCTTAATATGGTACATCATACAAGCGACTCTTCTCAGCCGTTGACATAGGTATGACATGTGGGTGTTCCAAGATAGGTCGCAATCGAAGTGAATGCCCAGGTACTTAATCGTGTTAACATATTGAACAGGCTCACAGGTAGAACATGAGCAGCATGAGTTATGAAGAAAGAGTGAGGCGGTTAAACTCACGCTTTTTAAAGGGTTGCGGAAACAAATAAGCTTTGTTTTGGTAGTATTTACTCGAAGTTTGTTTGCTTGGAACCAGTCCATTACCTTATTGGCATCTACTTGCAGCATGTTAACCGCATGGTGATATGAAATATGCTGAGACAATAAAACTGTGTCATCTGCATGTTGTAAATAATAATAATAGTAATAATAATCAATCAATCAATCAATCAATCTTTATTATACAGTGCCCAGGAACAACCCTGAGGTCTTGGTGCTGGTACACTGGTGGATAAAAAAAAACAAAAAACACTATACACATCTCCGCAGAAAATAAGATACATTTTAGCATAATACTAGGCAGTGCACAAGTAATTAGTACAATGAAATAAAAACGAGGCAGTAACAGTAGAGACGGAACACAAGACCGAAGGACAACAAGTGCACCACCAAAAAACACGACATGGAGATGACGACATTCAGACATAACAGAGCAATTCAACAATGCTCATCCTGCACAGGCAAGTTTTTAATAGAAAGGACAAACGTCCTGTAGCAAGGGTTGAAAATATCAAGTTTTTCAGAGTAATGATTCAAACGCTGAGCCATTCTCACAATTGGGTTTGCCGGACTAAACGTTTTAGAAACATAAAAAAATGACAGAAGACGAGTAGGCACACGTGGGACCCTAAGGCACAGTTCAGATAACAGGCTCGGAGAATTGATGAGTCCATGCAGCGTTTTAAACAAAAATAGTAAGTCCGCGTTCTCCCGACGCCGGTGCAAGCTAAGCAAACCAACACGCTCTAACGCAGACTCATATGTTAAACAGTAAACATCCTCCTTTATGTAGCGATGTTTAAAGATAGAAACAAACTTTTTTTGCACACGCTCGATCTCCAAGGAGTGACTTTTAGAAATTCCATTCCAAACAACTGAGGCATATTCTAACTGTGACCTGGATAGCGAGCAGTATAACGTGATAAAAGCCGTCGGGTTTTTGAACTCCCTGGTTAAGCGAGAGGCAACACCCAACATTCTTAAAGACGAGTTAACCAGCCTACCAACGTGATCAGAGAAACGCAACCCAGAATCAACAATGACTCCGAGATCTTTCATTACACTTACTCGAGACAAAGTCTCTCCTTGAATATTATATGCAAAAGAGATATTGTGAGTCTTCCGAGAGAGCGTCATGACCTTGGTTTTGGACGGGTTTAAGAAAAGGTCATTTTCAGAGCACCATCGGTAGAAAGAACGTGCATCTTCCTGGAGCTTAGCACAATCACGTTCAGTAACTATTTCTCGATAAATTTTTATATCGTCAGCATATTGCAGGAATGAAGAATTTAAAACAGCAAAAGAGACGTCATTTACGAAAATTGTGAACAGAAGGGGTCCTAAAACAGATCCCTGAGGAACGCCAGAGCGAGTCCTGTACAACGAAGAGTTCATGTTGTTAACCCGGACATATGCCTCTCTCTCTGACAAGTAGCTTTTTAACCAGTCATGTACTGAGCCACATACTCCATAGGAGGAAAGTTTGGATAGAAGAATAATGTGATTGACTACGTCAAACGCCTTGCTTAAGTCAAAGTAGACAACGTCTAACTGACCTCTGTTACATATTACACGAGATGCAGCAGACATAAAGCTAACAAGATTGGTAGTTGTTGATCTGCCGCTCATAAAACCATGCTGATTGGGAATTGCTAAGTTTCGAAATTTGAAAGACAGGAATTGATGAACTACCATTTCAAAGAGCTTAGAAAATGGAGAGAGAAGAGAAATAGGTCTATAGTTACAAATATCACCTTTTTTTCCCGACTTTAAGACTGGAACAACAGCAGCGACTTTCCACGTTTCAGGATAGGTTCCCAACCTTAACGAGTTGTTAAATATAGAGCACAGTACCGGCGTGAATATGTCGTGATACGTTTTGAGAATCGCAGAGGGAATGCCGTCGGGCCCTACTGACAATGTTGCTCTCATTTTCTTAATACAGGATCGTACGGACTCCTCATCAACATTAATGCAACTTAACAAGTCACCAAACCCATCTAAGTGAGGCAGCGCAGGTGCAGAACGCTGCGTACTATCCCTGTAGACGGACCTAAAATGCTCAGCAAATAACTCAGGAACGGACTTCAAATCGCACTCGTGATTATCCAGGACAATCTTCGACTCGATATGCCTCCCAGAACGTGAATTAATGTACCTCCAGAATTTCTTCGTATTATTGACAAGATCTGATTCCACTGAGCAACGATGAGCCTGGCGGTCGCGATCCAGGACCGTCTTGCATTGCTTTCTGCAGTTCTTGAATTCTACTTCCCACTTTAAAAGGCCACTTTTCTTAAACTTCCTGTGAAAGAAGTCCTTTCTTTTCAGTAGCGTTTTTAGCTCACTGGAAAACCAGTTAGGAAAGCGAGATTTAGTAACTGTCCTTAACGGAATAAAAGTATCCATGGCCTTCCGAACAGTTTGCGTGAAGAGCATGACCTGGTCATTCACATCAGGCGACTCCAAGATCAATGCCCAATCAAAACTCGTGAGGTAAAGATGCATCCCGACATAGTCATCTGCCGACAGATAATATGAGGTGTGCGGCGGGGAATCACCAGAATTAGCACGAACAGAGGAATTCTCGAAAGAAAGTACTATATCAAGTGCAGGATGATATGTATCCTGAGGAACTAATGGCAGTTCACCCCGTGCTACACGCACGCTGCCCATATTTGAGAAGCATAAATCTAGAGCATTAAATTGGTGATTCAGAACATTATTGTGTTGTTTGAGATTTAGGAACGAAGAAAAGTTTAAGAGCTGGGTGCCTTTCTGCCTGCAGTAAAAGTTGTCCGTAAAAACATCAAGCTGCGGCCAGTTGACTCCAGAAGCATTAAAATCCCCCAAGATTAAGACTTCGCATCCCTGTAAGTCATTCACTGTATTCTCTATGCCAGCAAGACAACTATAAAATTCATCTGGCGGTGTCTGGGGAGTGAGGTAAAATAAACCGATTAAAACGCGTACTCCCTTTGCAGCCTCAATCTCGACCCATACGCTCTCGGGAAATTTCTCTAAGTCTTCGCGTCTCCTAGAGCGGTAGCGCCTGTCGACTGCGACCAACACTCCACCTCCCGTTCTGCTCCGCGGGGTAGAATCACGATCGCGACGGTGCACCTCAAAACAAGGAGGGAAGTAATCGGAGGAGCCGATGCTAGAACACAACCATGTTTCAGTTAAACAGAATATAGAGCAATTTGATAAGGTAACATTAGAGAAAAAGCAATCGGCTTTTGTACGCAGGCCGCGAACGTTTTTGTAAAATAAATCAATGTGACTCATCCTTGGTCTATCCAACGTTCAAAGGGGAGGCGGCTGCCTCGGATGCATGGAGCAGGTCTTCGCGAAGGGCGCCTCGAAAAGCCTTAAAGGGGTACTCCACCGATTTTTTGAGCTACCTCAACTAACTATATTTTCTGACTCCCTGGCCTTTACTCTCTCCGGTATGCTATTCAGAATCGCGAAATTCATAATAGTTATTGCGAAATCGGCAAATGAAAATGATGCAAAAACCAACATTCAAATATACGCGCGCTTTTCAGGGCCGTGACGTCAGTGGCAGGCAGGCTTGCCAGTCGAGCAAGCAGCCAAAAAATAGAATATGCCGATCATTTGCTCCGTGCTGGAGCGCGGGTATTGCAGCGAGCTTCCCAAGCATTCATTTGACACAATGAAACTGCTTCGAATCAGTTTAAAACAAAATCTACAGCCCAAAGAGTGAACCCCTGCCTTCCACTGACGTCACTTTTTCACTGTTGCCAGTAGAGACTTCGAGCTTGAAAAACACGGTGAGGACCAAAACTGTAAATTCAATAACTTCGCGAAAAAACAATATTTTGACCTAATATTTGGGATACTATTTTCGCGATGTTTGTTGGTTAGTTTAGCAAAATTTCAAGCAAATCGGAGACAATGAAAAAATCGGTGGAGTAGCCCTTTAAAGAGGCATGATTTGGGCCACACGGTAGGATCAGAAAGCCTTTCGAAGTCTTTTGCAGCCACAGACACGTGGAAGGAGGCGTAGGAGTCGTAGCGCGTCTTCAGTTTCCGGCACTCCACTTCCTCAACTCCGACGGAAGAGAGATGAGAACTGATGTCTTCGCAGCTGGTGTCCGGGTTCAGCTTGGTGACGAACAGGGCTCTTCGTCGAGTTGATGGAGGGGCAACGATCAACTTGCAGGTTTCCGACGCCCCGATAAGCGCCGGGGTCCTAGCTTTTGGTCGTGCAGAGTTGATGCCACTGGGAGGGATGTCGTCTTTCGGCGGAGCATTATTCTGGCCATCCGAAGGGAGGGTTGCCGCCACAATTTTCGTAGGAGAAGCTTGGGGGAGAGAGCTGTGTAGAGCGGCAGCGTAAGAGTCTTTTCCCAAAGACCCCCCCGCAGCCCCATCTACGGGCTGCCGCCGGCGATCGGGCGCGTCCGGCTTTCGTCGCTGGCCGAGTGCGTCACGCAGACCCCGGACCTCAGTCCGTAGTAAGGCCATGGCACCCGCCTGTAGCTCGGCGTCGCGCTTTTGCTCGTGTCGGAGGCGTGCGTTTTCGTCCCTGAGGGCGGCGACCTCGTCAGTCAGGAACGAAATTCCCTCCATAGCATCGAGGAGCAGGCTCCGCAGGGACTCGACGCCGGCTCCAAGGTCAACGGGAGGAGAGGAGGCGGGTGGCCCCGCGGGAAGTTGTCGAGCCGGAGAGAGGGCCGGAAGGGTACGGGAAAAGTCCGCAGCGTCGCTGTCGTGATTGCCGACGACGCCATCGCTGTTAAGCCTCGCAGCACCGCCGACAATCGCACAGCTCTCACAGAGAAAGGAGCTTACCCCAGACTGAAGAAAGGTGTCGACGTTGTCCGGCCAGCATACACACTTTGTGTGCGCACGAAGTTTGCAATCTGAACATCGAAGAAACTTTTGTCTTCCGTAGAAGACACGGGAGCAGATAGTGCATGCGTCCGTACTAGGCGGCATCTCCGCAGCGAATAATAATAATAATAATAATAATAATAATAATAATAATAATAATAATAATATTTTTGTTTCAAAAGACTAGCATATTCACGTCACAAGTCATGTTCGTCAAAGCCATCCAGGCCTTGTGTGACAACCTAATGTTCAGTGGCGTCATGAAAATAACTATGCCAAGTAATGAAAAGATTTGAGTCACTTTTAATGACATTTGTGACACTTAAAAAAAAGTCAAATGAAAACACGTAGACATACACCTGCACATATGCACAAACACGCAAACCGGTCATTGTCACGGCTGAAGAAGGTCTTGATAGGTGTTGTATTCCTGGTGTTGTTAATTTTGGTGCAGGAAAGCTGGGTGGTGTAAATCGGGGTGATTTATCCGAACAAAAACAAAACCAAATCAAAGTAATAACATCTGGTGTTGAACATTCTTTAAAAAATACGAAGAATTGTGAAATAAAACTTTGAAGGATTACAGGGCCTCGTCGATAAATGAAAGGTGATGAAGCGCTTTTTTAAGTTTCTTTTTGGATGTCAAGATAGAAGTTGGAAGGTAAGGAACTGAATATTTGAGGGACATAAATAAACCGCAGGTTGTTGCCATAGCGGGTGTTACATATTGAAAAAAAAAAAGCGTGAAACCGTTTTCAGTTCTCTTGAATTCCGTCGAAGTGTTTTCATTTCATTTCATTTGTTTATTTTCCGTGCTCATGAATGGCGAGTAGCCTAAATAATGATGTACAGAGTAAAAAAAAGCAGATTCAAGAGATGTGCGGCACGTGCAACAGCGAATATCTATTATGGGGCAACGGGAAATAGGTAAAAGTTAGCTATCAGCCATTGAACGCCTAAGCGCTTGAACACTTGACTTGAAAATGTCGATGCTGGTTGTACTGAACGTGTTATAAAAATGTTGGATGCGGTTCATGGAACTGGAAAGTTTGATAATATAACTGAGGAAGTGGGATTTACTTTCAAAAGCCCTCGCGGTACATAGATATTAATAGCTGATGTGAGGGTTAAACAACCAATGCGACCACAAATTCAGTTATACAAAAAACATTAGATCGCGCCCAAGTCTTTTCGAGCTTAGTGTAGAAAAAACAAGTCGTCGTAAAAGCCTGCTATACTCATAATAAACACTGCGGTCATTGTAGCGATCATAAATATTACGAAAGAAACGTCTCTGCGCATTTTCGATTTTTTCCTGGTTTGCGCTACCAACACAATTCCAAACAACATAACTAAATTGAAGCTTGCTACGTACTAATAAAAATACAAAACGAAAATAAAAGGTGACGAAGGGAATTCACGCGTTATTCTCGAAATAATACCTAGCGTCCAAAAAGCAGCATTTGTGATGTTGGAAACACGTTCATTGAATGACAACGATGAATTAATTTATACTGCTAAATCTCTTATGCATTAAAACCTACTAAAACTAGAAGAAGCGTTGGATTGCTGATAGCTAGTCGAGTGTTTCCAGGCCGCACTGATGATGTCTCGCGCATAGGAGACGAAACGTCTGATAAATTGTTTTTATTGTTATGCAAGTCGGATGTATTTGTTTTTAACCTACTGAGAGGTAGGTTCTCAAGATAAAAGCAAAAACGTATGAGTTCCAATTTCTTGGAAAAAAAACGTAAGTACAGTTTTTTTTTTTAAATTTAGGGTTAACAGATTGCGACAACACCAATGGTGCACAAGATTAACATCCTCGAGTAGCATTTCACAGTCAGATGGATGACACCTGCTTAAACAATTATATGTCGTCAGCATATTGCAAAATATGTGAATTGCGGACACATTTATAAAAACATTGAATAATATTGGCCCTAGAATGGACCCTTGTGGTACACCAGAAAAAGACATATAAGGTCTAGAATGATGTCCCAATATTCGAATGAAATTTTTTCTTTCCATCAGATAGTTTGAAAAGAAATTGCAAATCTGGTTATTTACTTTTGAAATCGTTTGTCTAATAGTGAATTTGACTGTATTTAAAAACAGTGATTAAAAGTTGGGTGTAGACAAGATCTGAAAAAATTCACGTTAGAGGACGTATATTTGTTATTAACATCACGTAGAATGCTCCTTAGGATATTATTTACTTTCTTATGCCATACTCTAGAATCTTGGCCGAAAACTCTAATACCATACCGGTAGTATACTATATCCAAAACCGTAGGCTAGGGGCTTGCGAATGACAAACGGTAAAAACGTCTTAATCTTGTATCGTAAGCATAGGATGCTTCTTAGCTTTGAGCATACTCTTGTCAGATGTGAATTCTAAGAAAGGTTCGAATCAAAATGGATGCCTATGTACTTCACCGTCTCTGAGTAAGGAATCGGACTGCAATGACATCCTACACAGTGTGGAGTGTGGAGAAAAAAGAGATTATTTTGGAACCTCAACTTGTAAAGGATTTTGAAAGCAGACCAGTTTTGTTTTGAAGATATTTATTTTCATAAGATTGACTTCAAACCATTCCATGAGTTTATGTGTACATTCCTGAAGCAGTTGTATTGCTGTATGATAAGATAGATGGCTCGTTAGTAGGAGAGTATCATCAGCATATTGAACGAGGGTACAGTTTGATGCCATGGTAGACCTATAATTCACATGTACATAAAATAGAAGGGCAGAAAAAACGGAACCTTGAGGAACACCCGCTTTTAAGAAAACTTTGGTGCTGTAGACACCTTTGATCGAAACCACTTGGGATCGATCTTGCAAAACATTTTTTTAATAGACACAAGAACGGTCCCCGACACTAGCAGAAGAAAGTCTTTGTATCAAATGAATGGCTCACAATATTGAACGCCTTCGCTACGTCGAGGAAGCATGCAGAAATAAACAGGTGGTGTTTAAAGCCTAAACGTAAGTTGCCAGAGAATGTTTCGAGCAAGGATTGTGTACCTTGTCCTAGAATGAAACCGTATTGAGAAGAAGATATTATGTTGTAATTATCAACAAAAGAAGCCAAGGTTTTATGTATAATTTTTTTTTAAATATTTTAACGATGCATGATAAAGGTATCGGTCGAGAGTTTTAAACTTTTTATCGTTACTCTCCCTTGAAAAGTGCTTTTACGATGGCAGTTTTGATTTCATCCGGAATAGAGACAGTCTCGATCATTCCGTTAAACAAAAGAAGTGTGACTTGTATGTACCTTAAATTTCTGCGAAGATCGATAAGTCATATATTATCCTAACCTGGAGCTTTATTATGTTTGAGCACTGAAATGATTGACTCCAAGTCATTAATAGATATATGAGACAGAAATGCGGAAGCTGAGTTCGAGTTTGAAAAGGAAGACAATGTGGCATTTGAGCATGCTCTCCAAGAATGAGGCGAAGAAGTTGTTGCAGATATTGGTCGTAACATGCGCACTATGTCCAAGAACACAATTGAAATTGTTTGCTTTTAAATCAAGCGATGTAGCTCCGCGCAACTCGTTAATTAGCGAACAAGTTTTAACTGACTTGGTTCGAGATTCAGTCAACTGCTTCTGAAAGTAGAGCCGCTTCGCAGATCAAATAAGAGCGCTTACTCTGTTTCGTAATGTTTTAAAGTCATCACGTAGGCAGGTATTATGAGGCGAGCGGCGACGTATTGAAAATTCCAAGTGGCAGGCTAAAAAGTAAGGGTCCGCTAGTTTGTTTGATATAACTGCTGCATCTGTCGTAGTGCATGAAGATCTTACATTGATATGGTCAATTGCCGAAATCACTAGTTTATAACCTAAAATGTTTTCTCTTGAGGGTGCAAGAATCAGAGGTTCAACGGCGTGATTGTCCAAAAGAGAACGATATTCACAAACCGAAAAATTGGACGATTTCAATAAGTCGATGTAAAAATCACCCGCAGAACAGAACGATGCATGATTGCGCAACGTTTTTAGGCCGTCATGCAGGTCGGAAATACATTCAGAAGCTTTTTCAGTACGTGGTCTATAAAAGGCAAGTAGGTATATTTCAAAGATACGCAGTGCTATTGACGCTGATGAGTTGAACAGTAAATGCACATCGGAAGACAACGCGTTTTTTAAGATACCGCAATTCTACCACCGCGCTTCTTGTCTCGTGTGCAGAATATGCGAATATGCTTTGAAAACCAGGCAAGGGGAATTGGTTTACAAGTTTGCTGTGAATATTAACTTTCGTAAGGACGAAGACGTCAGCCATGGGAAGTACAGACTTAATGCGTCCCAGTGCTTATTGCTTCGGATATAAACATGTAATACATTGAATAAACAACTTGTTGGGGTTGAAGATCTCTAAGCAAGATTGTTGGTCTTTTAGATGAAAAAAGAACTAGTCATCAAAGTCATCATCATTTTTGATTAAGAGCGTAAATTTCGAAAGTGTGTTGAGACTATTGTTTTGTCCTAACATTTCGCTTTTATCCTGTTTAAAAGTTTTCTACTAACTGACTTATTGATATGTGCACCACTAAGGAGGCGTTAAGCTGTTGGTGGGTCACTCAATATAAAAACAAGAAAGAAAAGAAAGAAAGCTTAGTTGAGAAGTTCCAATGCATCTCTGTCAGTGATGCGAAGGACTGTTCAGTTTTGACTTCGTGTTGCATAAATTTTGGCATGCTGAGCCCATGTGTATTTGAAGTCTTCTTGTTTCCTCTTGGGCGTGCCATCCAGAAGAGATAACTACTAGCGTCCGTAAGACTGTCGTTGTAGTATATTCGGGATGGGAATATTCAAGGGGGATAGATCTTAGGTTTCCCTAAGTGGACATCCAAGTTCTTTGTAATGGGACTGAGGAAAAACGAATCAGGAGGGGAGGTTTGCCTCCTGTATTTGTCCGGCAGACGCTGAGCGGCCATGATATGGGCAGGTTTAAAGTCGATCCTCAACTTTCCTGCCGGGTCAGTCCTGATATCTGCAACTTTTTAATTCGAATTGAATGCAATCACATGTATCTCCAAGTTCGGGAGGCGATTGGTTTGATCTGTGTCGTTCTGGTTGGATTTGAGCTGTTGAATTGTCTTTTTTTTGACAGGACAGAACGCAATGTAGTCGTCTCGGTTTAAAGTTCCTTAATGACGTTGTCGTGAGATTTGTAAGACTCAACAAGAGAGTCGTATTCTGAGGAAAATAAATTCAGTGACTTGTGCATCTCACTCAGGCTAACTCTCAAATTATCTAGAGTCTGCGTCAAGAGCAGCAGAGTATCGACCATTGGGAGCAGTTCATGAAGGACACCAATTGAGTCCTTAAGAAAAAGTAAGTCTAATTTATCATTGACTTCTGTGAGCTGTTCTGAGATGGCACTAGATTTGGTTGGAGTGGATGCAATATTAAGGCTTTCCAAGTTAGCCTTTAAATGCTTTCCGCTGCATGCAGGACAGCGCCATTTGTCTTCCTACGAAGCGCTCATTCCCTTAAATGTCCTTTCAGAGATACCTGAGCATTTCTTTTGTAAATGACCTTGGTGCAATCATTGCACTTCAGGTAGCGGCCGTCATTTGGCATGCAGTCGGACCATAAAGCACAGAGCTCAAATGTAGCCATGATAGGCGATTCTAGTCGTGGAAAGAAAGGGAGGTTAATACCACTAAGGTTATGACTAAAAAAAAAAAAAAGCAAAATGTACAGATTTAGGCTTACTTGTGAAAATAAAAGGTGTCAGTTGGAAAATGCTGCGTTAGTTAGGTGAGGCATGGTGGTGATTGATCAAGATTAAATGATGTCGGAGTGAGGCAAGTAAAAGCCACAGAAGGGACCCTCACCTCGGGCTCGCGAAGAAACGCCGCTTAGGGCAGCCCTCATGGGTCAAATTAGGGTTTGTGAGTCGTGGGCTTCTTGTTTAAATTCTCGGAGTGACGCAAAGGAACATCTGAACCCCGCGGTTTATTCTTCTTATATATATGCCAGGAATAATATTAATAACAAAAATAATAATATTAATAAAATAATATTTATTGTCAAAGGAAGTGTGACAGAATAAGAAACAGGCTTGTTGAACTCTAGAATACGTGTAGGACTGTGCCTGGAAAATTCGGTAGAAGCGACAATAATTAGACTATGAATAACATAAATTGATTACCAACACTGAAAGTATCCAAACGTAATGGGATAAACGCAGGGTACATCACAAGGCAACATCAGTACTGCACATATACTTGTCAGTAAAATAAACACAAGCATAAGCACTTGCTATACCTTATTTTCAGTCTTGAAAGCACAACGGTTAGCAATGTATGCAAATGGTCAAAGCAGCCTCACCGTATTGTTTTAATTCCATTTTCGAATGAAGAGAAAATATTTCTTCCGGTAAATTATTAAACATGATCGGGACATAAACTCGGCGTCTCGCCTCACCATATCGGGTTGAAGACCAAGAAACTATAAGGGTAACGCCTTTTTTAAGAACTCTTGGCTCACCATAAGTTTTTTTTTTAATTCTGGATTAAAAAAGTGCGGCATCACTAGTGTCTCCTCAAAGCGAGGGTGAAAAAAAGGAAGACGAAAGATCGTAAAAAATATTTGAACCGCGTACAAAGGAAGAGTTATATGCAACATTTTTTGTATGTCTTCTGGTAAGCTATCTACTCGGGGTTGCCAGCTTATCGAACAATAAGCATATACTGTTATACCATATCTCAGTATGCTGCAGGCGAGAGTGTGAGAAATAGTTTTTGTTTTATCGTAAAAGGGACAATGCCTTTAATATTGCACAGTGAACAGGCGGCACTTCTCAACTTGCTGCAGACATATGCTGAGTGGCTTTTCAAGGACAGGTCACTGTCAAAAGCATGCCAAGGTATTTAATAGAGTTCACATATTCAGCAGGCGAGCAGGTGCAAGATAGAGTCATTGCAGTGCAAAAAAAGAAAGTGGAATTCCATCATTGTGCCTTTAAAGGATTTCTAACGCAAACCAATTTCGTTCTCTCTGAATTTACCGCAACACAATTTGCAGGATATCATTCTATCGTTCCACCACTCCCTTTGCATGGCGTTACGAGTAATAGTGGTGGTGGTGGTTATTTTCCTTCAAAAAGTCTGACAGTAGGGGACCGGGGAAAAAAGCTGCGACATGCAGCATTTTCCCAGGTCTTTACGCGATTTCTGCTCTTGTCGTGTGTCTTCAGTGATTGCATGTTTTGGCGGCTGGCGCGATTGCAGCCGTAGAAAAGCGAGGGAGGTTGCATTGGCTTGGTTGAAAGTAAGGAAGACGGCAGAAAAAAAGACGGTAGCAAGGACAGGGCTACATAAAAAACGATGGCTCACAATTGCCTAAGGAATTCAATGTGCCTTGCATTGCTTCCAATGTTGTGTAGGGCGGACAGTTGTCCAGGTGACTCGGTCGTTACCCTCGTATCAACGTGTTGTCAAGGTCGCTCGAAACACAGCCTACGCAACCGCGTGACCCCAATATTGTGCGTTTATAAAAGTTCATCAGTGTGATAGGACAGAAGGTAGTCCCACCATCACTTCCCCTAAGGTGGCCAAGCCTGTGGAAGCTCGCTTACGCCAGCACACCTCCGCCGGTTTGGAACGTAATAGATAAAAATCGGGTCAAACCATTTTGTGCTGACCCGAACTCGAGCGTTTTACTTTGATCTGGGACATGGCGCAGCGCGTCCTGTTTTCCAGCGCCATATTGGTCGATAGTGGCGACCCCTATAGATTGCTGGTAGAGCCCTGCATATCCACGGATACCCACAGTCAAGTGGCGGATATGCGGATAAAAATAATCAGATTTGGAGAATTGCGGAGCAGATGCCGATAGGGGCTGCGGATGCGGATATTCGCGAGTCCTGATCTACATTTTTGCTGAGGCGGCCCGCAAACGTATGCTACCTCAGAGTGTAGAGTGAGTACATAACCAATACTATAAATTGCGTTATCAAATGTTTCGCGTAAGCATATTACTGTAAGGGAAAAAGAGCCAATCGGGGAGAAAATTGTTTTTTACGCCAAGAAAAACCTGATTGTTACCGAAGATCGCTTTAGATCATGCTAAATCGCCAAAAAGGCTGTCCATAGAAAACGTAATAAATATATAAAGGGGCATAAATAGTTCTAGGAATGCGTGATCTTTTTTGGACAGGAAAAGGAAAGCCGTCATTGCAAAGGAAACCACGTAGAAGAAGCTTCATGGACAAGAAAAAGGTTGTTTGTGTCTTTTTTCTTTTTGCGACAGTTGGCTAGTTGTTGATAAGTATAAGTACGCGATTTTTAACACGCAGTTCGATGTCGTGTTTAGCATTGAAACCGATAGTACTTTTCTGCGGTGAGTGACCGCCTTTAATTTTCCACTTTTTGGTTGTTTGGCTTAAATAAAGTGGTACATTGCAATTAGTGTGTCATTTAATAATTTTTATCTTTAGAAAATATTCGCTTGCTGAATTGCGTGTTCAAAAAATTATGATTTTTTTTTTAGTTTGAGCGCATTTCTTGGGCAGAATGACGCAGACTCCCAGGACGATCTAGCAATTTGATCATCTTTCCAGCGACACGACGTGTCTCTGGAAGGATGATAATTTAGGATGCAAATGCGATAAAATGACTTTCACCGTATTTTGACTAGAAGAGTTATTGTATAAAAATAAGCAAACGGCGTATGAAGTAGCATATGCCAACTTTTTAAACTCACACTTTATGTAGTCATGTAACATGGATGCGCGGATTGCGAGTCGCATGCGGTTTTGAATTTTGCGGATACCATTCCGATGCAGATACATAGTCTGCAGATGCAGATTGAATGCGGGCGATCAAACGGGTATCCGCGAGGGGCTCTAGTCACTGGTATTAAGAATACTTCAGTCCCACTGGTGCCAGTAAGCAGGCAGCCCACCAGTGTTAGCCCAACTTTGACAAAATATTATATTGATCGGATTCCAATATTAGAGCCAATATTGAAGCGCAACCCGCTCCAACGTTGGGCCAATGAACTTTTCGATATTGGGCCCATGACAATCCAGGGTTACTGCCTTTATTATTCGAATAATGATATTTAGATTTACCCATTTGTCCAATATTAAGTCATAATGTCCAATATTAAATACCAAGAACACTCCAAGAGTTTCAATGTTGGTGTATAATGATAGGCCAAGATTTCCGATATTGCTATCGAATGATACACCAGGATTTTCGATATGGGTATCCAACATCATTCTACGACTTTATATAGTCTCATTAAATATTATGCAACAATTTCTGATATTCGCATTCAATTATAGGCTATTTTAGTGCAAGAATGTTTACAAAATATATTCCGGCTTTTTCAATATTCTAATCCAATGACAGATTTCTCCATTGTGGTTATCCAGTTAAAAACCAGTTTTTCCGAAAAATTGGTAACCATTGATAGATCATTTTTTTAAATGTTGTTATTTATTATTAGCCTATATTTTCTAATCTTGTAACTTATAATTAGCCCCGATTTTTTAATTATGATAAGCAGGATAAACTGAAACTGCGCCAATAATGGCCACATTTTTCAGCAGAGTTTTGAAGTCTTTGGCAGAAACTTTCTTTATTGATGGCTAATATGACTAATGACAAACGAACATTTATTGTATCAAATGTATGTGTTTTAAATAGAGTTGATGCCAGATAAAATAAAAGTGAAGTAACCTATGCTCGCGTTACCTTAAAAGACAACAAACACATCAAATGTTTAATGATTCTCATTCATTTCATCATTGACATCCCCAGTAGCAGAACTACTGAACGTCGGCCCCTTTTTACAATTTCAAATCAGCCAAAGTAAAAGGAAAGACATAGTAATGCCCTTTTGAAGCATCAACCTCCAACTGAGCCACAAATTAACACTGTTTTTTAGAAATCTTGCTGCCTTGGATATCTTCATTCTCAAAACGGACGGTTTTTCAGCATGATTCCCAGCTTGATTATGGCTCCCAGAGAGCAAAGTTAAATGAGTTACGAAAAACAATACAAACCTTAGCTTGTGCAATAATTTATCAAAAACATGTTATACGTTCAAAAAAAAAAAATGCGACACGATGAGAGAAGGTGATTACCTGCTAAAACCGCAAAGGCGTTTTCTTTCTAAACATTTCATATCGCGCAGATCGTTGACGCACAGCGAACGTCGTGTCCTGTGAACGCAGAAAACAACAAACAATCAATTGAATGAGATAAAACAGCGCCAAAAGGTACAAAAGGAAGCTTTTTGGCTACCTCGATATTTGATATCAAGGTCTACCTTGATATTTGAGAACCCCTTCATTTGAGATGTGCAGTGCGAAGGACAAGTTGTCGGATTTTGATGAAACCTTTGAGCAAGTCTGAGCCATTTTTGGGGAGCCGAAAATACCACTAGAACAACGTAACTATTTTTCACTCTTTTTAAATTATGCGAAAAAAATGTGCATGCTTGTGACTACCACTGGTCGTTTTTGTTGACTATTGCATCTACTTTTTTGGCTGCCTTTGATCTTAAAGGCCAAAGCTCTTACCACCCATTTAAGATATGCAGTGTAAAGTGAAAGTTGTCTTTACAGGTTCTTATACTTCATGATATTATGTAATTAAGAATTTAATGGGCAAGGAAAGCCATAAGCTAGGATTATAATTGAATTTTATTACTAATTATTGCCATGGCAGCAAATGCTTAAATAGCAGAACTCTTTAGAACTAAAGGTTACAGGAAAGGCAGCTGCACGACGGCATGACTACAAAAGCTGTCGCTCCTGTGGAATCTGGTGCACCCTGATTAATAGATGCAGCACTAAATTCGAAGTGTGGTCTAGTGTTGCGAATATTCACACCAGATCTCGCCACCTGTTCACCTCAATTCGATTGTGAATGTTCTTTTGCTTCTGAGTAGCGTCACGTCGGGGCGCTATAATGCGCTTATAAATCGCGCTCAAATTCAAATTTCCTCTTTTGAATTCCGGATCTGAATGGACATGCTGGTTTCACACCTGTCTTGTTTGTCATCATTGAACAACTTACAAATAGGATGAATGTCACGAAATCAATCTACGGCGGTAATCCTGTACCTCCATGCACAAACGTGTGTGCAATTTGATCAGACTCATCACTGCAACCGGCACTTTTAGTAGCGACGCATCTGTAATGATAGCGAGTGACTCTGCAATATTTATTACCTACGCTACAGTTTCTGTTGTGTCGCATTCTCACCACTAAAACTCTTATTCTTAATAAGTAAAGGCTTGAGACAGACAACCGCCACATATTGTTTATGCTCCAGAGCTATCTATGATGGCCAGATGGGTGCAGATTACCGTCCTATTCCACTGCGGGTCAAAAACATGTAGTCTGGCTTGGATCGAGCGTCAAAAGCGCAAACACCAAGGACACACACAAAAAAAAAGCAAGTGAGGGAAAGAGAACAGTAAAGGAGAGGGACAGTATATTAATACCAGGTTTGAAGTTATGTTCATTATTTGTAGGCGCTAAACATTTCTAAGATCTAAAAAAACAAAAAAACATTCTTGGTATCGGACTAACCCCCCAATCGGCGTCTTCTCTAGCCGACGGGTCCGACTTTACTCGATGTGAGAGCAAGAGCTTTCTCGGCCGCTGATTGTGCGTGGCGCCAAAGATTTTTGCTGGGCGCCCATTACTGAACAATGACAAATGTTCGTCCCGCTCGCAGGTCCACGATCGCGAAATATTGCGGTCAGAACGTCTCACCAACTTACAAATTACGGGGGATGTCTTGTGGCTTTTATTGCGTTTTCCTTGAGCCTTTCTATAGCCACCGGTTAATTTCAGACTCTATGCGGCAGGCGGACAACCTTAGATTTGCGAGGCGCAGGTTGTCGATCGATTGAAACGTGAAAGAGCAGACAATTAGAATTTCATCCCGCGTCGGACCTCATTTCGCTGCGGCACTCTGTTCGTAGAAGACGGTCAACTTTATTTTTTCAACTTGTTAGGAAACAATGCATGATATTTTCTTGTTTTTTTTTGTTTGTTTTTTTGTCTGCGAATGACACTTCGTTTAGAACACGAATCCCGTTCTTCGCGCGCGCTGGCAGACGATTTCTTGCGAACACTATATATTTTCGCCCGCTTCGTGAGAGGAAGTAATTATTTTGCCGAATTACCCAAACATCAAAGAGAATGTCGGGAACGCATGTACACGCACTACTAGTGCTGGCAAATACAGCAGTAACTGTTTGAAAATAAAAAAGTGAAAATAATGGGCCCTCTGCATGTGTGTTTTACAAAAGCCTCGTTCCGGCTCTTTCCTTCGAATCTTTTATATAGGAACGGCAAGCGCGCGCAGGGCCCGTGTAGCCACGTTCCCAGCATTCTCCTCAATGTCCGTGTAATTTAGCGAAAGGTGCATTAGGCCTCGCTCTCTGTCTCGCAGTGAGTGAACTCGATCCCCCAGGAGGCGGCGGCACCCTTGCCCGGTGGGGGGTCACGACGACCGTGACAAAGCTCGCCGGCACTCTGGGGAGGAAGATCTTATCTTCTGAGCGTGCTCGCTCGCGCCGATTACCGCACGATCGAGTTTCCGGAAGCGGGAAGCCCCTGTTCCGCCGCATTGTTCAATAATGTATCGGGGTTTAGGCAATTTATATAGTAAATGGGTGTTGGATACGCAGTGGGTCAAGTACCTTATTATTATTTTTTTTTAGGTTCTACGTTTTATTTGTTGTTCGTTATACAAGCTAAATACAACATCTTTTATTTCAAAGATCAGAATGTTTGGTTTTAAATAAATAAAATCCTGGAGGAGTGGCGAAGGACGGCGGTGTGTTTGTCGATTGTATTTTGTGTCTTCTTTGATTGACGCTCGATCTCAAATTATTAGTGAACGCCCTTCTCCTCTTCCCCGGAATGAATTTGAAATTTTCTGTGCTTGCCAGTCTGCCAGCAAGATCAAGCTTGTATATGTTTTTCTTTTTCTAAACGTGTTTTTTGTTTTTGCTTTTTAGTATTTCTTCGTTATTTTCGGTTTCATTTTTTATTTGTTTGTTAACTAATATTTCGAAATACCTCTTTATAAAACCTCCAGCTACATTTTGATAATTTCACATTTCAAATATTTCGTCTTTTTCAGTTTTAGTTTGTAATCTTTGCATTTTCTTTCTCAATTATTTCGTTGTAACGTCAGTTGAAGGTAGCGCTTGTCCTGTCCAGGGGCATCGTTGGCCGAGTGGGCTAGCGCACGCTAGTTCGGAGCACACTGCCCGCTTCGATCTGGAACAGCACAGTACGGGCGTACGGTCGTGTATCACTACAGCGTGATGCACGTTGAAGATCCCAGGCCAGCAGTCCTGCTGCACTCGCTAAAATTTCTCATCTACAGTGTTTAACGAAGTCTCCATATTTGGCAGACTAAACTGCCACTCTATAAACAACTAAAGACATATTTTTGTCCTGAACAGTCCTCTACAAATCCCTGTTTTACGGGTCAACTCTTTTTTGAGATGCTTCACCAACTAAGCCATCAACTTACATTCCTTAAGTCAATAAGGGAGGGGGGGGGGCTTTGGTGCTGTATGTCTAATTAAATAATGGAAATGAGTGGAGTAGAATTCACAATCCTAGAAAAGTCATTGGAACAATGGATCGTGTTACTTTCTCGATAGTGGGGATTGAACTATAGTAGGCTTTATTTTCGGTTATTTTCAGTGTTTTTACCAAAGTTTGTGTACGTTCAGTAGTACCTCTTTATCTAGACCATAGCCTCGTTTATACTGATAATGCCTGCCCACTAGTTGGCTGCCAGGTATCAACAGGAGAATGCGCCACTTCCCCATACAAGACAGAAAACGTAAACGACGTGAACAAAGTGACTCAGCCTCTCTCCTGCGTTCTTGCATTTTTGCTGGTATTTTGGGCATTTAACTTCATAGATGTGGGTCACATTTAGGTGTTTTTTTCACACTTTTTTTCCGCGTTTTATGTAAACTCGCAAAAGGGGGTGCCGAGACTCTCATGTCCCGAGACCCCAAGCAACATCCGGAACCATAAAAAGTGACTTTAGCCCATTTTGAGAAAAGACTGCGTCCCAAATTCTAAATTTTGCTACTCCAATTGGTTTTGAGCAGTCACCTTTTTGTAACGAACATTAAGAAAGGCCTATATAAACAGGCCTCTCTTGAAGCTCGTTTGAGCTTTTCTCAAAGCCCAGGTCGGTTCGGGCCTTCTTGTCGTCAAAGCTGGATCAGACCTTATACTTGGATAGAACAGCGCGGATGAACAGTCACACTCACATGCACAGAAGAAGCAAACAGACTCGCAACGCTGACTTTCAACTGTTCATCCGCGCTGTTCCATCCAAGCATGAATTACCAACTTGCCCAAGCATCCACATTATGAGACCTTATACCCTTTCACGGCATATTTCGGTAACGTTAGAGTGGCTGACTTCCCCAGGACTCTCTCAGCTCGAGGTAGTGGCGGGTGTCTGACTACAGGCGCAATACGTCATTACGAAACGTGAGCCCTCTCGGAGCCAACACTGTCCACACTGCTTTGGGGACTTTGAAGCGATTGTAACCACAGAGGACCCGGACCGTTCCGCTTGCTCTTCACCTGCTCTTAGCCTGGTCCTTGACCGCAGCAATAAAAACTGTCTGCGTTCGCTGTTTCGACATTGTGAAAGTTCACCCCCTGCTCGTCCGTCGGGTTTTTGATTCGTGTTGGGCAATACGTACTGTCCCTTACGTTTATTCACTTTTGTAAACAACATAATGTTATGGCAGAAGGTAATTTGAAGGCCAGGTTTCGTCAGGTTCCGTCGTCAAGCTCTAATGGCGTCCATTCCTTCACACACCCACTGTTTGCACGGCACTCTTTGCGGCGTGAGCCTTCGTCCTGCACAACAGTCTTTACGGCGCGAGCGTTCATGTTCTACAATATGTTGCTGCTCACCCGCTATAAAATATGCGTTCCTAAGTATTGGAATTACGTACGTTGGCGGTAGTAGCACTGCGTAACAGATAATCATCGTCTTCATTGTATAGGGAGTTTGCGGCCCTGGCGGTGATTATGTAAAGCAGGCCTATGGCGCCAAAGCATGAAGAGGCCAGAAATTGGGCAGGCATTTGTAGTATAAAGGAAGCTATGTCTAGAAGGGTATTCAGTTTATAAATATGAAACAGGTACGTCCACAAGGGGAACGTTGGTGATCGCTGGTCGTTCCTCCGGGGCTTGCTGAGATGTGCCGGGACCTTTGCGTTCGTAGCGGTCGGGCACGGATTGGCCTGCAGGGTCATCATCTGTGCAGCCATCAATTTGGTGTTTGTCGCGGCAGAAATGATCCTCTCGTCCATCGCCAACTGTGCCCAATTCAAGAAGTGTCAGGTAGGGGTGTACTCATACCAAGGTAGCAAATGAGCCAGTTGGTAAACACTGTACATCACAGGAAGAAACAGCCCCGTCAACGCAGTCAAATCCCAAGACACAATCACGGCAGGATACTGCCCCTAAAAAAGAAATATTATTTTTATAAAATATCTTTAGTCCATTAAGCGCATGTGATCAAATACGATCATACAAAAACCGTATAATAACGTATAAAACAATATAAAATTGTATAAAAAGTTATGAGAAACTTCTTATATGCTTCTATTATATGTATAAAAGTGTGCCAAATTAATCTTCAGAAATTCGGTTTAAACCGAAGAAGGCCAGTATTTTAGACAAGTGTGGCGCGCCAAAAGCAGGGGATCTGTCATTGCACGTGACCGAGTAGTCAACTACCTGAAATACGCGACCGCGAAGGGTACTGTTAGCGGAGGGCTTTACGGGACAGCACTGTTTAGGGGGTATTTGGGTTTGCTGTGGATGCTATCTGCGTTCCCCTTCGTGGCTAAGTCTTTGTGTGTCAAGTTCGCTGCTGTCGTCCTCGAAAGGTCGAGTTTGAAGCGTTTTCAATGCTTAACAAGCCGTTTGATTTCACTTTTTTTTTTCGGGGGGGGGGGGGGGGGGGCGCCATTTTGTTTTAATTGCCGGGAAAAGCCCAAAGCTGTTTTAACACCCTCTGTCAAGCTTCTCTCTGGTTAGTTCAAAGAAGCTTTATAATCCTATAAACGTGAAGGACGAAAAATGCCGAGCGTTATGCCTTCGAATTTCTCAATTTAGAATCTCCTGACAGAAGTGGAAACCAAGGTTATGTATGTGACATCTGTAAGGGCTGCAGCGGGACGATTAATAAAGATCTGGGCCGAATGTGCTGCGTTTCGGACAAACCTGATTGAAAAGAGTGCAAATAGTTAGTACATACTCACCGAAAATATAGGCAAGCTTTCGTCTAAAAAAATATACACCGATAAAAATTGAAAATTCAATTTCCAAATGGAAACAAAACAAAAAAGTATACCGAATTTGAAAAAAATAGAAACCGAAAACGTGGAACCTTATAACAATAGGCATGTCACATTTTTGGTGGCACAAATGCAACCTACACTTCTGCCAGCTCCTGCATATTGTTGTGTGATCTGGCCATAAGGAAACTTCGTTGTTTCTTCTTAGAAAAGCAGCATCGACATTCGTCCCAGACTTCACACAATACAAGTTGATCGACTTGGAAGTGGAGAAGCTACATTTATTGCCTGCGTCTCATTTGAAGGACATCCTTGCATATGTTCCCTACGGGTTCCTGAACTACTTTGTCAACAGGTTACTGACTTCGCACTTGTCCGAGAATTTTCAAGGTACGATACTGATGGTTTATGTAAAAATTAACCTGAATCTCACGTCCAAGCAAACTTCCAAACAAACCTTTCATATTCAAGCACCTCAAACTATAAATGACGAATCAAAAAAACGTATGTAAACCTTTTTGGCCTTTTCAGGAATGTGTTTTTATGTAGTGCCTTCTTTTATACCTTTATGGCCCAAAGTGATTGACTTTGCATGTACCCTAAACAACTAGCGCCGGGAACCAGGCAAGAATTATTTTCACAGCAACACCAACAAATGTACCCATCTTCAGGTATTTTTGTTCCGTGCCTGAACATTTTGCTTATACTAAGAATAATAGGAATAAGCATGAAATTATTATTATAATACATAAGTCACAAAGCACTTGAAGACAGGAACGTTCGGAGATTAACGTGGACACTACCGTCTTCACATTCCAGCTCTTTCTGTCGGGTAGTCTGTGGCTGTGCCCTTATTCTTTTTTTTCAGTTGCAGTTATTAATTTGTGTGCCTAT
This sequence comes from Ixodes scapularis, assembly GCF_016920785.2. NCBI lineage: Eukaryota > Metazoa > Arthropoda > Arachnida > Ixodida > Ixodidae > Ixodes > Ixodes scapularis. The sequence continues at coordinate 7,567,487 of NW_024609836.1, read as the reverse complement.
GCCCTCTGTAATTCTGATGATTGTCAAGATACGGAACTGTGACAGGAAGATCAAGAAGCTTGCGGCGGTTATAAACTTTGATGCTTCTAAAAAGAAGGCAGTGGAGTTTGGTGTGTGCCGCAGAGGAGACATAAAGGTATGTAAATTAAACCTTAATTGACATAAACACTTTTATGCACTGAATTGAAATTTTAATATAAGCAGCGCGCGTACAGGTGGATGCCATTCTTAATCTGAAAGGCAATGCAAATGATGCTGTTAATTCCCGGAATTTCGGTAATGCCTAGCTGAGCAGCAACCGCTTTGAATACTAAGCCTTGAAGTCCTCTTCCCCATGCCACAATATTCTCTCCTGAGTTTGGTTACCTTGTGGTGACGTCGATGAAAACAAAGAACAGTCTGCTGTTTGGCGTGTGGTCGGAATTCAGTGAAGGTTCATTTACCCGACTCTTGGCACGTTGGCCATTTTTTGTGTTGCTTGTAATGTGTGTCTTGCTACCATAAAGGTTGTAATAAAAAAAAATTGACCGTTCTTCCGGGAAGAAGTTAACAGGCACGTAGCGGTACCGAAGATATATATATATATTTTTTTTTTGGGGGGGGGGGGGGGGAGAGAACAGAGGGTGAGAAGGAGCGGTTTTGTACCCAGGCGACGACGCGAAATATCCTGCGAAAGGAGGGTAAAGGAAGAGGGTTTGTAGCCAGACGGCGACACGAAAGATCCAGGCGTGGTTTGCATTTACCGCTTCGCGCTAAAAAATAAGAATTCCGGGCACACTTAATTATCATGAAGGGTTGACAATGCGTTAGGATTAGATCTTCCATATACTGGTCATTAAGCAGGTGGGAGAGGGAGGCGAGCGGTGGGGGAGAGGAAGTGGAGGAGAGGAGGGGACTAATGTGATTCCTCGCCGTCCAACAGGCAGCGCCACCGCCTCGGTGTAGCGTCATGACCTGGAGTTACCAGGTGTACCTGCTAGATGGAACAGAGGTGGATGAAGAAGCATTCGTTGGTCTGGCCAAGTCGCCCGAAGGCGCTACCCATCCATCCATTGTGACAACAGATTCTTGGGTGTCAGGCAAGTCCAAACATCGCAGTTATGTAATGTATGTTCATGCTTGGCAGCTTCCATAGTTGGTGACAGGTTAATAGTGTAGTGCAAGCTACGTCTCCAGTGTGGGCTTTCTAGCCTTGATGGCAGAAGTGCGCAGTGGCGTCGGAAATGTACGGCAGGTGGAGGGGTGGCAAAATGTACTGAGCTAACCCCCCCCCCCCCCCCTCTTTCCTGCATTGTCTGAGAGTGCCGAAGCCCCCATGCCGCACTCTTCTGACACCACTGCTAGTGGCACATGTGGACACTGATTCCTGAGCGTTATCACTATTGTGACGACCTGGCCTCCGGCCCGTCGAAAACAGGACAGGCATCTGGTAAAAACTCAACAACTGCCAGATCTATAACGGGACATTTGTTTGTATACAGTGCAATGGGTGATAAACCATGTGTAAATAAAATAATAACCATGATAAATGATGTAACAATACGCGAGAAACAACGACCTGACATTGCAGAAATTTCAAGCTCTGAAATAGTTTTAAAATATGGTCGAATATAGTATAATTTAAGGTATCATTATGACATTATTAGTTAGAAAATGAAATAGAGTATGATTCGCGGTACACACATAGCCTGTGATGTTTAACCGATTAAGACTTCAATTTATTTTGCTATGGTTTCATTATCTTCAATATTTAAGCTTTGAATATTCATATTCAAAGGGCAGGGGCAGGGTAGCACGGCAATGAGACGGACGTGCCTGAACCCGCTTCTTTTCCTGCTTCAGGTGCTTGCCTGCGGCTTCGCCCCAGAGTCGGATCGTGGCTCTTGGTACGTGCCAGCGCGTGTGAACTACACTGACTACGAGGAAAGATTTCTTGTGCCTGGCTCTGTCTACAGCGCTACCGGATTCGTCAGCGACCAGTGGTTTGCGGCGACGATGACTGCTCCTCGGGCTTTGCCAGCCGCCTTATCGTCATCGACATCACCTGAGATACGAACCCACGCCCCCCGCCGGCTTTTCGTCAGTGGGCAGGGTAGCACGGCAATGAGACGGACGTGCCTGAACCCGCTTCTTTTCCTGCTTTAGGTTGGTGAGCCTTATTGCACTCCCACATTCAAGAGCAATCGTCTATGTCTTGTTGTGCTGCCCTGCCCAAAAGTGTTGTGTGCGAGTGTTACGGGTTGCTTTGACACATTCTGTCTCTTAGTCTTACTCCTAAGTGGTGATGTCGAACTAAACCCCGGTCCCTCAATGCAAGAACAGCTCGCTGCAATTCTGGAGAACCAAAAAGGCATTTCCGATGATATAAGCTCAATGCAAGCAAAGCTTGAGACGCACATGGCCGATTCCAACAGGCAATTCGAGGTGATTGAATCCAGATTGAACGCGTTAACGGCGACTTCCCAAAAGGCAGAGCAGTGTGATAAGAACGTAAGGCAACTCCAGGATATTGTAGCGGCATTAACGGAAAAAGTTGACGACCTGGAAAACAGAGGAAGGCGAAATAATATAATCATCCACGGAATTGAAGAGTCTCAAGATGAAAATACAGAATCGCTGAAAGGACTGGTGCTTACCGAAATTTTTGACAACAAGCTAGGACCTAAGGTTACCAGCGTCGAGCGTATTCACAGGATTGGGAGAGCTGATGATCGCAGGCCACGACCTGTGATCTTGCGACTCTATGACTTTAATGAAAAACTAAACCTGCTCCGCAATTCACGTAGGCTGAAGGGTACGAGAATATTCCTATCCGAGGATTTTTCCCGTAGGGTTCAGCTTGTGCGTAGGCAACTCTGGGACAGTATAAAGGGCACACGTACATCAGATGATAAAGTCTTCTTACGGTACGACAAGTTATTTATAAATGGTGAAGCATTTACGTGGGATGAAACAACACAACGCCGAATTAAATTACAAAACTCTGCACCCGCACTACAGGGAAGCGCATAACTAGTTCCGCGGAAAAGGCTAAAGTTAAGAGCTAACCAGTCGAACCTCGATGTACTTCTAATCAACTGTCGGAGCATAAAAAACAAAATCGATGAGTTTGCAGAACTTGTATCAACAGCAGAACCGTCCATTGTAATAGGTACCGAATCTTGGTTATCAGAGGCTATAAGTGACGCTGAGATCTTCCCTGAGCAGTATGTTGCCTATCGCAAAGATAGAAATACGCATGGAGGCGGCGTCTTTGTTCTGGTCTCCAGTGCCCTTCAGAGCTCGGAATTAAATGTATCCCGCCCAACTTGTGAATCTGTCTGGTGTAAAATTTATCTGTCCTCTGGAGAGACTCTAGCTGTTGGTTCATATTACCGGCCATCTGGATCAAACAATGAGTCACTAATGTACTTATCTGAAATACTATCCTCTATTGCAAGTTATTACCTAGTATTGGGGGGCGATTTTAACCTCCCTGATGTTACCTGGCGTGATGGCCAAGTTAGTAACTGCAACTCTTCAGTATTGTACTCCACATTTTCCCATCTTGTTTCAAGTTTTGGACTGATTCAACACGTTACGGAACCGACCCGAGCTGACTCGAGGCGCTCGAGCACGCTTGACCTTCTTTTTTGTAATTCCCAGACAGCTATATCCTCAGTCACCCACCTTCCAGGAATCAGTGATCATGACATAGTAACTGCAAGAGTGAGGTGCAAGCGTGTTATGGCGGTACGACCATGCCCACGGAAAGTACATTTTTATAACCAGGGAAACTATGCTGATCTTGCAGATGAATTGTTCGACTTTTTTGCCGAATTTGAAATGAGCTCCTACGAGATGGATGTTGACAATTTGTGGAAACTCTTTAGGTTTAAGCTCATAGCTCTAATGGACACTTATATTCCGAACAAAGTAATTAGACCCAAGAAGCGAAACCACAAACCATGGATAGATAAAAATCTGCGCCGTTTATTACGTAAGAAGCAACGTGCATATCTAACACATCGCAGAACGTCTAATGCAGCATCACTGGCAAGGTTACGTAACCTAGGGAAACTATTTAAAGTCAAACTAAAAATCGCTAAGAGGATTTTTCATAGCACTCTAAGTGACCGCCTAAAGAGAAGTCCCAAGGAATTCTGGAAGTTGGTAAAGAGCAACAAGAAGGACCAAGTTGGTATCCCGCCGATTGATGTATCTGGTCAGACCCTGCACGATGGCCAGGAGAAGGCAACTTGTTTCAGTAGTTACTTCCAGTCGGTATTTTCTCCATCTCCTGGCTCAAATGATTGTCCCGCTATGACCCCTACCGCCATCCCGTTACACAATATGAAGGAACTTGTGCTTAACTCTGATGGTCTAGTTAAACTTCTACAATCACTTAACCCCAATAAATCAACTGGTCCTGATGGCATACCAAATAGGGTTCTCAGAGAATGTTCAGGTGTGATTGCAATGTTTTTATATGTCTTGTTCACTAAATCACTCTCTGATTGTACTTTGCCTAGCGCTTGGAAAGATGCATATGTAGTGCCCGTACATAAAAATAGTCCCAGAAACAAAGTAGAAAATTATAGGCCTATCTCGCTCCTTAGCACGTCCTCCAAACTGATAGAGCACGTCATTTACACCAGCATTGTACAGCATTTAAACGCTAACAATTTCTTCAGCCCTTTCCAACATGGATTTCGCCCGGGATTGTCTTGCACAACCCAGATGGTAGAATTTTTTCACGAATTGGCACAAGCATATGACAAGGGCCTTCAGACAGACTGTATTTTTCTTGACTTTCGGAAGGCCTTTGATCTTGTACCACACAAATTTATTCTCCATGACTCAAGCAGTGGTAATTAACGGGAAATTGTCCGATTCTACCCCAGTTACCTCTGGTGTGCCCCAGGGCTCCGTGTTGGGACCGCTTCTATTTTTGATATTTATTAATGACATTGTTGAAAACGTTTCATCTTCTATACGGTTGTATGCAGATGACTGTGTTATTTATCGCGCGGTAAGAGATTCCGATGAATGTGCTGCCCTCCAGGGGGACATCGATCGTATAGCGAGCTGGTGCTTCACTTGGGGAATGGAATTGAATGTAGCGAAATGTCACTTTGTGAGGTTCACGAAGAAACAAAAACCTGTAATTACCACGTACAATATAAACAGCATTGTAATCAACTTGTCACTCAAAGTAAAATACTTGGGCGTCTACTTCTCTCATAATCTTTCGTGGAATCACCACATAGAATATATGACAGCTAAGGCAAACCGGATGTTAGGTTTCATCAGGCGTAACTTCAAAGATTGCCCACGCGAAGTAAAAAATACCCTTTACCTCACGAACATCAGGCCGATTCTTGAATATGCCTCCGAGCTATGGGACCCTTACCAACAGTACCTCATAAACGACATAGAAAGTATTCAGAATAGGTCTGCCAGTTTCGTTCTTAACTCCTATAATTGGCGTCAAAGCGTGACCGCCTTAATAGAGGAGCTCAAGTGGGAGCTTCTCCAAACTCGCCGTAAATGCCTTCGATTAAAACTACTACACGCGATCCATTACGAACTCTCTGGAATTGATAAAGGAACATACTTACTTGAACCACATTTTATTTCCCAAAGACGTGATCACTCGAGGAAAATTAGACCTTTCTCATCCAAAACTGACATTTTTAAACATTCTTTCTTCCCGAGCACTATTCAGAGCTGGAATGAATTACCGGAGGAATTAGTGTTAGAGAAAAACAACTCAAACATTTTTCAAGCTCTGCTTTGACTTTAGCACTCAATGTATGCTGTCTTCGTTATGTGTTATTCCTTGTTACGTGTATATTGGTGCAACAATGAGCGCGTTTCTCTGCGTTACATTTTCGCAGGGCTGGTTTCATGTTGTTCTATGCCTTGCTGCAGGCTGCGAGTGCTTTTACTTAATGTTCTGTGACGCCCTTTGTTTTTCTTCTTTTTGCCCCTCCCTCACTATAATGCCTTCACGGGCGCTGTGGGGTACATGTAATAAATAAATAAATAAAATAATCCTGCACACAACTACGAACATGCTTAAGAGTGAATAGTGTTACCTACCTGTCAGGCATGCATCCAGGATCTTGTTTCACAGGGGGGAGCAGGGCAGGGCAGGGCAATGCAGGGAAGGGGCACCTATGACAAATTACCGCATATGGGGAGGGAGAGAGAAGGTCCTAGCAGAACCGCTGATTTTGGTGGATACGTGCTTGCAACCTCTGATTATGTGCCTGATGCCGGGTACTGCACTCATTTCAGTGAGCAAGACAGCGTTTGTCCTGCTCACAGAAATCGTGCCCGTGACCCGTGACCCGCCAAACTTATAACTTATACGTCAGCGGGCTCAGCCACATTACGATCGCGAAAACATCACGTCCACCGCCGTAAAAGAAGAACACTTGCTCCTCGCGCACACAGTCGCCCCTGAAGAAGAAACCAAGCAGGTTTCGAAACGTTGGGCTCCTTTTTATTTTTGGTTGGCGTTCCTCCCTCCTCTTCTAACTTATAACAGGTATGTTGCCCCCCCCCCCCCCCCCCTCTTCTATTTTGTCGGTGTGACATATTTTAGCGCAAGGCGGTTAATGCTGACACCCCTCCTCCTCCTTCCCCTCATTCCCAAAGTCTTTTATATGTAGCACTACTTTCTTGTTATCTAGGCCGCTCGTGCTGGTGATGAGCACTGGAAAGCTGTATGCACCAAGTCAAGGTCATGACATCACGCCGAGTCGGTGGCGCTGCCTGTTGATCGGCGCAGAATTACATAGGCCCCTCCTCTCCTCCACTTCCTCTCTCCCGCTGCTCTCCTCTCCTCTTTTGCTTGCTTAATTGCCAGTATATAGAAGATCTAATGCTAACGCACTGTCAAGCCTTCATGATCATTAATTGTGCCCAGAATTTGTATTTTGAGCGCGAAGCGATTAATACAATTGCAAACCACCCCTGGATCTTTCATGACGTCGTTTGGCTACAAACCCTTCTCCTCCTCCTCCTCTCGTAGGATATTTCGTGTCGTCGTCTGGATACAGAACCCCTCCTCCTCACCTCCTCTTCTCTCCCCCCCCCCCCGCCCCCCTTCGACACATCTTCGTGCCTGTTCACTTCGTCCCGGAAGAATGGCCACATTTGTTCTATTCCAACCTGTATAGTAGCGAAAACGTAACACAAAAAATGGCCAACGTGCTTAGAGTTGGGCAAATAAACCTTCACTGATTTCCTACCATATGCCAAGCAGCAAACTGTTCTTTGTTTTCATCGACGTCACCACAAGAAAATATAAATTCAGGAGAGAATATTGTGGCATGAGGAAAGAGGACTCTTAAGGCTTAGTATTCGTAGCGGGGTTTGCTCAGCTAGGCATAACCGAAATTCCGGGAAGTAATGTTCGAGCGTTTTGGGAATGTTGTGGAATTTTGTGGACGTTAGGTTGTGATTAGCATTTGATCCTAACAGTTTCTGCTGGAACTTGTACCTCAGGCGCTAGTCATGACGAACATCCAGTTTTTCTCCCGCAATGAAATCGCCAGGAAGCAACATCGTGCTAAATATTCCTTTTATCCACTCGTTTTTGCTCTCTTGGCTCTTGGAAAACAGTCTCGAAGTGTATGTAGGGAGTTTCAGAGCCGAGAAATTCCTAACTCAAGGACATCCTTTTCTGCCTGCTCCTTTAACTTCCCGAGCCGCTTCGCAAGCCCCTCCACAATTTGTCGCGACCCCCCGGGGTTCAAACTCACAGTTTAGGAAACACTGTTCTAAGTAATTTTTCCAACATAAAATGAACATCGTTCAACGCTAATCTGTTGCGCGTCACTCACAACTTATTTGTGCATATGTTTTGATGAAAAAAATATTTGTTCACTATTTTATTATGCACTCTACACTTTTTAAAAATGAATCAGTGCAGATTGCTGGGCGAGTTGGTACTGGGTATTCGAAAGCATTTTAATACATCACCCGCTCTTTGTCGTGTGTCTGCAGTCATTATTCGCAGAAATATGCAAATTCCTCGGCCGTAACTCGAGATTCTTTTTTAATTTGCTGCAGGTGCCACAGCATTTCCTCACTCTTTTAAGTGATATAAGATATTAAAATTTGTCAGCAGTTTATCTTCCACTTTTAAATACAGATATAATGAGGCCATACTTCAAAAAAGAAAAAAAAAAGCTTCTTGAGCTGGCACATGCTATGTTGGGCAATAGCGGGCTGCCATTGACGTACACCCCGTGCTCAAAAATTGTTAATTAGAGGCAGCCCGGGGGAAAAGAAGGTCGTCGCGATCGAAGGGATGAGTTTGTGAAACGTCTCCGTGTGTAAGTGTTTATTTTCACTGTTAGGCTGGAAACAAGAACATCGCATGAATTCAACTGCTTAATCAGACAAGCTCGAGTCTCAGCAATCTATGTACCCTCGACAGTAATTGCGTGATAACGCACTTGCATAGTCCACCCTGCAGAAATCGGAATTCATTCTATGTAGCATTTAGCTTCACTTGCAGTTTCCGAAGTCTAAGCCAGTTCTTGGGATGCCTTGAAAAGACTTCTTTTTTTGTTGATGCAGAATGGTGATTGCATATCAGTTTTGATAACCAAATCGATGCTGCTCATGTGAAACATATGTGCCGCACTGGGGGTACAAGCTTTCTCGCCCTCAGAGTCATCAAATTTTATATCTGCGGAGTCAGGCCGCCGCTGGTGTCTTCTGGCGATTGTCCCGGTCCGCGTAGCCATGATAGTCCTGCACACTGTCGGGAAGCCGAACTTCAATACATGTCGGGCGTCGAAGCCGAACTCCTGGGAACTGTCGCCGTCAGCTTGCCCAACCATAACAGCATTCAATTCGCCTTATTCTTGGTATAGGTTGTGGAACTTAAAGCTTTCCGAAATATTGTATTGTTTTGGCTTGTATTGTATTCGTAAAGTGATTTAAGCACTTTGGCATACTGTAGGGAGCTTGGCATCTTGGGAGCCACTCTCCCGTAAAGAACTTGTCCCCATGTTGCCACCCGCGGATTCCATTTCTTATCATCTGCAACATTGTTTTCTTCAAAATATGCTTTGAATATTATGAGAAACCGTTCCACTTATTTTGTTTGTCATTAAAGGGGGGTAAATGATGGCTGGTGCTTGATCTGTCGCCACATATCCTTGATTGCCCTTGCACAGTCATCTTGTCAGTCCGCAGCTTGTCTTTGTTCACATCCTGGTTCATGTGGATGTTTGCTACGGTTACAACTTTTCCTCAAGACCGTTGAAAGCAAGGCTGGGCGTTTGGTGTTGGTGAAACGACTTCACGCTTCATTGCAGGGCGATGGTTTATACACAGTGCAATAGGTGATAACGCACTTGCCAATACAATAATAACCCAGAAATAACAAAGTATGGCGATAAACAATGGTCTGGCACTGCTAAAGCTATTTTGCATTATCTGTTGGCCACTTTTATAAGCAATATGAATTAAATACTTTCATTTTCTTTTCGGATTCGCGGCAGGATATCCCATCATTACGTCATGATTTTGCGTCACGACTAAAGATTCCTTGGGACTGCCTTAGCCAAGATGTTATGGATGCCTTGCAACAAGGGGTACCGCTGTCTCCAGGACACCCGCAGGAGGTTTTGCCTATGGCTGCAATGGCGTGTCAAAAAGTCAAGGGCAGGCTGTGCGCACGCAACATGCGGAGCGTCGAAACCCACCTTGTAGAGAAATACCGAGGACCTCTTGATGACCCCGGTTTTAGCTCATCTGCTTCACTTCCTTCAGTTGCCGTAGCTTAGAAGCTCGAGACAGTAATTGAAAACAACCGGCGAGGGCACAAGCGTCTCACGGACGCACTTGTCGGAGGCATTGTGGAACTAATGAAGCAAACGTCCTATTCCGCTTAGGATTGCGTCGACTTGCAGCCAGTCTAGCTGTTCTGCACCTGACGAAGTGGAAGAGTCGAAGAAGTTCTTAATGGACCTGGGGTTAAAAGCCCCATGTGAGCAGGACATTTCTCGCCAAAGAGAGGCCATGCAACAGCAGAGCCGTGTATTGGGAGAGTTTGGCCAATAGGCGGAGCAAAGGCCGCCGCCAGCGCCGAATATCCTCCCCGCGCTTAGAGCGTAAACTAAATTTGTGACAACACGTTGACCAATCGGCGAACCGCGACGTCACAATATTGAAAACGACATTCAAATCGGGAAGTAGAAACGTTCAATCTCGCCGTCCCGTTGACAATGGCGTCAATCGCAAGTCAGCAGCAATGATCTTTGGGTGACCAAGGCGTGGACGCCTTGACTGAGGCTACCGAGAAACTATTCAAATCGAGCTAATAATCGAGACAGTAGTCCCGCTTCCGAGCTTCTTTCTGGATAAAAATACGACCGGTGATTGAGCGCGAACCTAATCGAAGAGAAGACTTCGGGATCTTCGCTGACACCGGGTTTCGCAGAGCGCAGTGAAAAGAAACATGCAACTCACTGGTGTCATGCTATCCTGCGAGTGCGAGCACCCCGCTTCTGTTCCCTGCTCCGCCGATGAAGTGTTCGTACTGGGGAAGAATCTTTCGAAGCTACCAGCTCGCACTTGTAGCCTCTGCGGTTAGTCCATGTTTGGTCGAAGTTAAATGCCATTTTCCCGTGTTGCGTGTTTCTCTTGCTTGCCGAAGCGGCAAGTGAAGGAACAACGAGCTAGGAACCGTGCGAACTGTTTGGCTTGTGTTTGCTGCGCATGAGGAGAGTCTATCGAAACTTGTTTACGCACGGATGAGTGGTACGAGAAATGGAGTCGCACAAGCTTGTTGTTTGGTCCCGTCTAATTTACGCAGTTTCCACTGGGCCAGGGGTCATCCGGCTGCTCTCGTTTCGTTTAAATATAATGGGTGTGCCAGCAGAGAATTTGCTGTTTACAGACTTCTATTTCTGACGCATTGACCGACTTGACATACTTCCTATGGAGCTGTTTCAGGCTTTTTACACTTGAAATGAGAGCCGTTTTCGCATGCTACGATGACACTGCTTTCATTATGTTCGGCAGACTATTTGCGTGAACAAACCTGGGGCAAAGAAGCTGGGATTAGTTATAGTTCCCTAAAGATTAACTTTTGCATAAATGTTTCACCAATTAGGCACTCCACCGTTTAGGATAAAAAAAAAAAAAAAAAAAAAAAAAAAACCTCTTACCTTTGAGCCAGTGTAGAGTTCGAACTGCTATCTCAACGCCTGGGTGACAGCAGTTATTTTGAAATTTACACAAGGTTGGTTAGTTCATCATAGCAGCATAAATAGTATAGGTTACGAGATTGTGGCGCTAATGGCAATATATGTAATAACTGAAGAATGTATCTATTTGCTATTGCAATAAAACATTTTAACTATCAGCAGTCAACATATTAAAACATGTTGACTGCTGATAAAACATTTTAACTATCAGCGCCCGTCCTGTCGTCTTCGTGTCTTTATTGTCCTTGTTGTGTTGCGCTTTTTAACCTTTTAAACCAGTATGAACCAACTCGCCCAAACACAAGTTTTAATTCAACATATTTAGCTGGTGTATTATTTGGATGTGCTTGCACAAACTGAACATGAACAGAGCACATATATTTGCATATCAGACTGAAAATTAAATCTGTTTAGGCCAATAAGAGGCTCGTGTTAGATGTCTTATTTCTTTTTTCTTATAGTGCTTTACCTTACTCTCATGTGATGGAAGTTGCGCAGTTCATTTCCTAATTACCTTTTACGTTTGCCTTCTGTCCAAAAGGCGGGATGGGCTGGTAACTTTCCACTAACACATGCCTAGTGGCAGACATTTTTTGTAGCACCTCCATGAAAAATGTGCTCCTGGCTCTTGAAAAAACGGTACATACCTAGAGGGGTGCCTGCTATATTAAGAATCAACTTCTAATTGCCTTGCCCTGAGTGTTAGGACGTTGCCAGTCTAGAATGCAGTGTGGCAGTATGAAGCAGTGCCACACAAATAAAAACACAGTAGTACCAGTACACACGTTTATTTTGAGTCATTCACAAAAGGTACACAACATATTTTGAGAGGAAGAGAATTACTACATAGCTCAGACAGTATCAAACGAGTACCAGTCTAATATAGGCTACTGAATGGGCTAATATACTCATCTCGAGTGCTACCATCGGCATCCTTAAGTGTCCCATAGCTTTCATGTGCCTTGTTTTCCGTTTCCTTTTTCACTAGACTCCAAGTATGCCGTTGTCCTATAGACACCTCATAGAACTAAAAGGCCGGGATGAAGATAGGCATATCCTCCAAAGCGCTGCAAACATACAGTCTATATATGTAACGTGCCCAACCAAAATCAGATCTAGTAGAAATAGTAAACCTGTCCACAGTATTTAGTGTTTCCTGTGGTTTACTTTCGAGGGCTCTTCTGCTAAAAGAAATAATTCTAGGGGTGTGCAAATAGAGATATTTCATACTGAATCAAATACAAATTGAATAATTTTTAAATAGCTTTCGAATAGTTGATACATTGTTTATTTACTAAGTTCATTCTTTACTAAAAAGAATAAAATATAATATGGTTTTCTAGAAGCTGTTGTAAGAACACAAGACTAGGTGAAAATGAGTAATTAAAGGGTGTTATTAAATATAAAACTTTCACAATGTGGATGTTTTCCAGCCACAGCAGGATCTTGGGATCACATAAATTGCCAAAGGAGTACATGAAGACAGCTGCTTGAGAACAGTGAACAGAAACTAGAACTCGGAGATCCTGGGTTCAATGCTCGCCCCTGCCCGTTTCGATCTAGATGAGCATCACACCGGCGTGCACTCGTGTACTGCTACTGCGTGGTGCACGTTAAAGACCCCAGGCTAGCGGTTGTGCTGCACTGGCTAAATTGCTCATCTAGAGCGAGGTACCCCACAACCCTAATTATTATTATTATGAATAGAAACTATGCGAGTGAGACAGGAAAACCAATAGCTTTAAAATGCAGATTGTGAGATCAAGTTCTATATCAGTTCTCAAAAAGCATTGCAACAAAAAAAATTAGTGCTACTTTTAATCATCTCCCTGCCCACAGACCAGATGGGGACACAAGCAGTTAAAGATTATGATCCAAAACGTACAGGAGGCGTTTTGTGAAAAGTGGGCAGCTACAAATGAAACAACACTGGTTTTGCGGTTCCGGCTATTCAGAAACTTTTAGCAACTATTCGATTCAGACACCGAATCTAATTGGTCGATATTGAATTCGTTATTAAAAATCGAAAATATAAGCACACCTCTAAATAATAATTTATCAAACAAAATAGGGGTGAACGGTTCCGACATTTTCTTCTTGATTGGAGTACCTTACCTTTGTCGGCTTGACAATTCAGACGTCCCTTTAGAGTAGCAGATAGCATTAAGACATATATCACATCACAGCACAAAGACCCTGGTCACTAGCTGCCCTGAAGGTTATTATATAAATACACCAAAATTATGTGCCATGCACCACAGAAAGTTAAAAACATGAATACTTAGCAGTCATTACTGCTTTAATTAGGTAAATCATAGTAAAGGTTATGAAAGACATTTCAGAATACACAATATGCTTTCTATAATTCATACATTTTGATTGGGGCTTATATACAGGTCCAAAACATTTCAAACACTATTGCATGTCAATGTAAGGTGCTATGAAGCCTCTTTCTTTAATCATGATGTAGCAGATAGTGATTACTCCAGTCACTTTGACAAAGTAAGATGCATTATAAGATGCAAAAGAAGAGTAAGGGTACATGCGAGATGGTAGATTCTAAGCATTACTAAACCTGAGAAGCGCGAAGAGAGGAGACACAAAATAAAGTGACAACACTTTCTAAGATGGTGTATGTTGTCCCCCTTATTCTGTGTCTCCTCTGTCTTCCTGCGCCTCAAGTTTAGTAATGGTATGAAATGTTCGGATCAATGCATTTATTCTTAGTAATCTACAAACTGAAAAATACAACATGTAAAAGCACGCTGCAAGGCTTACTTGTCAGTGTTCTAAGAAACTATGGTGCACACAGGGGCCAAAACAGCAAGCTTAGGTCTTACTCCTTCAAATCTTTTAGAAATCGAGGTAGAATGAAACTTGTGTAAAGTGCAGAACCAGCCAAAGCCTGGATTGAGTGTTTCAGCTCAAATTGTCCGAGGAAGTACCCATTTAACTTTTCAGGCTATCCTTTACCCACTTAACTCCCAACTTTTCAGGCTATCCTGTACTATCAAGGCCAATATTAGCTGAAATGCCACAAGCATGCTCAAAAGAACTATCTGCAAACATTGATGCATACTGAGGCCGAGACAAATCTTTCCTATCCCCATCTGCTCTTGTCATGCCACTCTACATCGCCAGGTCTTCTACTAAAGAACATTGGTCGGTGAAACCGTTTTGCATGAGTACACTTTGCAGCTCTATGCTTGCAAGGAAAAATATTCGAGGTTACATCCTCAGATCCTTTGCTTTGCACGCGTCTTGCAAGAGCAACGGATGTTAAAATGCGTTCTTACATGCCATACTTTCCCGCGCAATTGCACATAGTGCAGATAAACATATTTTAACCGCAAAACCTCTCTTATTCTGTGATTGTAGCATGATTACACAAGCATCTGCATGATTAGCCCCATTTTGGACCTCTGAAACTATTTTTTCACGTGTTGCGGTCTGGTTAATTTGGTAGATTTGACAAAGCCCAGGTTTCTTGTATTTGATAACCAGAAGGAATTGACTCAAAAAGAGTTGGCTCTTTACCCTCGTAACCCGTAATTATTTATTTCGGTGTAAGAAAGGAAACTTCCCTTTAAAAGATGCTGTCATCATGCGTTGTCTTTTGCAGTTTGACTGAATTTTTCATGATTTATTAAGATTTATTATGTTATCACCATGCAAAAATGCTACTGATATCTCCAAACTTTGTCCTTCAGAAACATCAGTTATCTAATAAAGTCTTCGGCATTATATATTGCTTTGAACGGGGCTTGCACATTACCGTGGTCTATAAGGCACAGCCTTGGTTACCCAAGCCACTGCACAAACAGCTTGTTATTGTTTGTTTATTTAAAAGGCTCCTGTATTTTCTAGTTTTTCCAGAAGGTTTTGGGACTCCAGCCGAGGTAATCATCCCCACCCTCAAAAAATACAAGGACATGAATGCATGATCCATCATTCAGAAATGCTACTAACTACTCTTGAAGGTTTCTTGCTACGACTGTGAATGTAGGCCAACTTATGCTTTCTAGTTCCCAATCAATTATGCTAACACGAGATGTGTCAACAGGATAGTGTAAACAAACCTTTGTTTGCTAGGTCGATATCTCGGCACATATCAAAATGACTTCCGTCTGGATGATCAACATAGTACAGGTGAAAGTGCCAGGGTTTGAGATGTGCGGGCGATTCCTTTTTTTAAAAATGTTTTTTAGATATGAGCGACATTAAATATTTTTCATCTTATTTCGTATTAAAGAAGCGCTTGTGAGACTATTTTTGAAGTTTATCATCCAGGAGCTAGGAAACATCACTGTCACACCGCGGTGCCACCATCGTTGAAACTTGCTAATCCTGGCCTACCATCATGTTATAGGCAGTTCTGCAATTGTTCATATAAGATATTGCCACCCACGTTGCCGAGCAAGCGCGTGTGTGGTCAATTGGTTACCGTGTTTGGCTTTTGTGTGGAGGCCCCAGGTTCGATTCTTGGGAGTGGTACGTATTTTATTTAGCCTTTCAATTTAGCGTTCCCGTAAGTTCGAGAACCTTGTTGTCTGATCGAGGTACGAATGCCCTATGCACCGAACGTTCTACGCCGAATATTCTAGAAACCTATGCGGGTACATAAGGGACTCTGCATGACGAGCCGGAGCCAGTCTTGCCCCAGCGTTCAACCCTGCTCTTTTGCCGCCGTCGATGCTAGCCTTTTTTTAATTTGCTTTAGGCACAAGTTGACCCAATTAAACATTTAGTTTCTTCAGTTAATTCACTGCCTCATCATTTGTCATTCGTGACATTTTGGTGGAGGTGCAGGGATAGCATTCTATGCCCGTAAAGCGTATCCCTCTGAAGACAGCCCAGCCAAGTGAGGTGCTCAGCCCCGGAAGGCTACCCTTCACCGAAGACTCGGAAGCCCCAACAAGCAAACGTTCCAAAGGGCAACCCCCGAAATTCGGAATCCTACCGCAAAGGCTAAAGAAGAAGACCGCGACGATGACCACTCCACCTGTTGTTGTCCTACGCATTGCTGCCCGTACTCCCACATCCCTGCATGGAGAGCCTCATGAAGATGACGAGGACTGGCTACAGAAGTACGAACGAGTGGCCCAGCACAACCGATGGACGGACGAACAGCGCCTGCAGAGTTTTCACTTCGCGCTCAAGGAACGGCCAGGAACTGGTTCGAGAATCGCGAAACTTCCCTGACCTTGTTGACTGCCTGCAAGGATGCGCTGAGACGGACATTCACCAACCAATATCGACGGGAAAGGGCCGAGGACCTTCTTTGAATGAGGACCCAGGGCGCAAACGAGACTCTCACCAGTTTCATCGAGAATGTTCTGTGCCTGATCGCTCGTGTCGAACCTCAAGCCACCGATGAAAAGAAGCTGCGGATCCTGATGCGAGGTGTAAAGGATGACATCTTCGGTGGTCTTGTTCGCAACCCCCATCCACTGTCAAAGATTTCGTCACGGAAGCCACAAACATGGAACGTGCCTTTGCAAGAGCCAGCGACTACCATCGGCACTCGAGCATCGCTGCTTCTTCCGCATTGGGCTACGACATCAGTCCTAGCATCCCCAGCATTCGCGACATCATCCGTGAGGTCGTCCGGAAGGGTTCCACAAGATGCTCCCCGCCGTGGATAAGCCCGTCCTTACTATCGCTCACCGAGGTTGTCCGAGAGGAGGTTCACTGAGCCGTCCAGCTTACCGAGCCATCCAGCCTGAAGTTCCCATCAACACGACGACGCCAGAGGAACTGACGTTGAGCTACACTGCCATGGCGCGACTATCACGGCAAGCTAGCCACCAGGCCACGGCTACACCCTGATGAGACCCTCCGATGCCGCAGTATCCTCGACGCCAGGAAGGACGGGTCCAGAACGTCCACCCGGAGCTGAGGAAGACCGACGTATGGAGGACAGCCGATCGACGTCCGTTGTGCTACCACTGCGGGGAAGCCGACTATATCTACCACTGTTGCCCCTACCAGCAAAAAGGGCTGCATGGCTTCCACCCAAACAACCCATGCCCATGCTACGGTGAGCCACTACAGGAGATTGAAGGGCACCTTCGACAACTTCAGTTTCCTCCGCCTGCACCTTGCCGCTGGTCTCAGTCACCGCCACCACAACATCCAGCTTCGCCGATGCACTGACCCCGTCGTGAGAGCTTGTTGCCCTTGTTTCGCCGGGAAAACTATGCGCGGCAACTCATGGAGGTAAAGGTGCCGTGGACGGACGACGTAACGAGCCTCCACAAACGCCTGAGCGCTCCCACTCTCCTGACGCCACGCATCACGACACTCTGGCAACATATCCAACAACTTAAACATTGTTATCGACGGCCACAGTGCATCGGCAGTCGTGGACACTGCAGCAGACAACTCAGTCTTGAGTGGGAGGCGCTCTCGCAGTCTTCAAAAAGTGACGACACCTTGGGATGGGCCACAGATACGAACCGCCGGAGGACACCTCATCACGCCTGTCAAAAGGTGCACTGCTCGCGTCAAAATTCACGTCGAGACCTGTCCTGTGGAATTCGTCGTTCTACAAGACTGTGCCAGAGATGTAATTCTCGGCATGGACTTTCTGTGTGAATACGGCGCCGTCATCGACCTTGGAGCAAACCAGTCGACACTGGGGACACCTGTTCCACCTTCAGAGAAACCCCAAACAGCGTCAGCGAGTCGCTGCTTCCCACGTGAACCTGCTGCCGCGATCAAGTGTTGTCGTAACCGTTATGACCGATGCAGCTACCAGCGGTGAAGTTGTTCTGGAAGGAAATCTTTAATTACTCCTGGGAAGAGGAATAGGTGTCACAATAGGAGTAGCTGAACTTCAGGATGGGCGCACTGTGGTCCTCGTGACAAACTTCCGAGAAGAAACGCAACACCTTACTGAAGGTGCAGCTGTGGGCCACGTCGAGGAATTCCGAAACTCTGCCGAAATCGCCACAATTATTGAAGAATCCTCGCTGCCTCAGCAAGACGTTACGTCGCCAGCGCAGCTCGACATTGACCCTCAGCGTCCAGGCCCAAAACAACGGCAGCTGAGTGACTTCCTCACCGAATACAGCGACTGCTTCATGATGTCGTCGAAGGTGTGCCAAACTACTGTTGCGAAGCATCGCATCGTTGCCGAGGACGACGTGCTCCCTGTGCATCGATAGCCATACCGAGTCTCCGTAAAAGAAAGGGAGGTCATCCAGGAGCAAGTGCAAGAAATGCTGAACGACGACATCATCCAGCCTTTAAGCAGTCCGTGGGCCTCTCCAGTCGTATTGGTTAAGAAGGACGGAACGCTAAGGTTCAGCGTGGACTACCGGCAACTGAACGGGGTGACGAAGAAAGACGTCTACCCATTCCCCCGCATAGACGACACGCTAGACCGGTTGCGCCACTCTCAATATTTTTCGTCGATGGACCTGAAAAGTGGCTACTGGCAGATCGAAGTCGACGAACAGGACCGAGGGAAGACAGCCTTCGTCACGCCGGATGGACTGTACAAGTTGAAGGTGATGCCCTTTGGACTATGCATGGCACCAGAAACTTTACAGCGTGCCGTGGACACCGTACTCACTGGACTGAAATGGCAAAGCTATCTCGCCAACATTGACAATGTCGTAGTATTTTCAAGCGACTTCGACGAGCACTTGCGACGACTCCGAGCTGTTCTCCAAGTTATACAGACCGCTGGCCTCACCCTCAAGCCATCCAAATGTCCAAATGTCGGTTCACCTATGACGAACTGAAGTTCCTAGGCCACCCCATTATCTAATGTCCGTTGAACTCCACAAACACAGTGAATTGGTAGCTCCTTAACTCTCGCACCCTTTTATTTAAAATTCTGTTGAAATTAAAAAGGTTTGGCCTGTAAATTGCTGAATATTTCCCAGTCGGTGCCAGATCTCCACAACCTCATGATGCGCCCACCTGAACAGTACTGCCACCTCGCTAGCAGACGACACAGAAATGTAGAGTGGTGCAATGAGCAAAGGGTCCGATTTGTCTCAGTCTGATCCAACGGGGTAGAAAAACTTAAAGGGATAAACTGGTATCCCGTTCATCAGGCAGAAAAGCGTCCCACGCCAGCAACCACCATGTTGCACATTTTCTTGAGTACTTGTCATGTGACCTGACAAAATATGTGATGATGGCCACACAAATATTTTGGCACCCAGCAAGTTTGCTTTTGATATACTGGGCCCCGCCATCTTTTCGCTGTTATTGTCACAAAATTGGTTGTATGGTCACGTGATGAGTAGACAAATGTATATGGCAGTGGCCAGGAGGGGTCGCATCCAGCTGCGAGTTTAACACTTTAAGTCCCCCCCCCCCCCCCCCCCCCACCTCGTCGGCATCGGCGTGCATCAAAGTTAGCAAAACAATACGACACAGGTGACTCCGATATTATGGCACAGTATACATCCTGGCGTTCCAGATCATATTGGTCATGATAGCACATATAATAGTGCAGGATCCAAAAAAGAGCCTTTTCGTTCAGCATTTCATCTAAGGATCTGGTAATGTTTGAATCTAGCTTGCTAGATTCATCGCTATTACCCCAAGAAATAGCTGTTAAGAACAGGTAGATAACATGAATGCCGTGGAATGACGAAAAGCTTTGAGATTCATCCACCTGAACAATCTACAAAGCTTTCACCTCATTACAAAAAATAAATGCAGTCTCACTAATGGATTTGGCCATCAGGGTGCCAGTGTTACAGAATACTTTCCTGCCCAATGGCTGCGGGCTTTGTCCCTTTCAGCCTGCCGCCTTGTGACCATGTAACAACGAACAGCATTGTATGACACGATCATGTTGGTTACTCCATAATAAACCAATCCGTACGTTTCCAGCATTTCAGACAAGTTTGAGTTTGGGCGTCAACAGGTTGTTTACCTGAATCACCAGATAGATAAACTTCGTCAGTCAGAACAAAAACGGGAAGCCATCATTCAAACACCACGGAATGAACAGGCTTCGTTCCTTCCTCGTGTTCACCAGCTACAACTGAAGCTTCCTGCCTCAAATGTCCCAGCTGCTGGCTCCACCTTAAAACCTGCTCCGGCAAAATGTGAAATGGAGCTGGGGTTCAGAGGGGGATGAAGCCTTTAACAAGACAGACCAACACTGCTGTGGTCAAGTCGTCAGGTGCACTACAACCCCACTCAGGAACTGATCCTGGGATGAACACATCTCCAGATGGAGGTGGAGCAGCGTTGTCATATATACCATCAATGTAGCCAACAAGCGAGTGATTCAGGTCCACAACATTCATCAGTGCAGAGAAAACAAATCCCTACTTGAGAAAGAGGTCCAAGTATTAATTTTCAGAGGAACCAAGACTCATGACTGAATAGTAGGCAGAACTTTTATGCTCAAAACTGATCATGAGCCCTTGATGGGAGTTTTCGAAGAGTGCATGCAGACCAAATCCAACCCTGCAGCTGCCAAAATACAGTGCTGTGCACTCATGGTTGTGAAGTACTGCTAAACATTTAGTATAAGCCTGGACAAGCAAACAAAGATGCAGATCCACTAATTCAGCTGCAACAGGAGAAAACAGCAGATTGCATGGAGTGCAGACCTCGGATATTTTAATCCAGTTTCCCAAAAGCAGCTCGAAGATCTAACTACAAAAAATCCTCCTCTAGTAGCACTTCGAGAGACAATCAAGAAAGGTTGGCCAAGAAAGATTCGAACATTCAGTCCTGCAACCCTTCTGCCAACGGAGGGACATATTTACCTCAGATGGTCTTCACATTCGTACAGAGGAGAGTGATCATGCCCGAGAAAGTGTGGGACACCTTCCTCAAAGAACCCACTGATACACAGGCAATACTCTAATGGCCAGGTATTGCTAAGGCGACTGAAGACGTTTTACAAGCTTGCACAGTATGCCAACAGCCTCGGCCAGAAAGCATGGCTCCGTGAACTTGAATTATTCTGGACCGTGCTGCCCTATATAAGGGAGAATGGTGCTAACTGGGGTGGATAGTTAACTATCTGAAAAAGCCCTTTGTTCAATAAGACCTCCTGTTTGCCTGGTGCATGATAAGAGAAATGAACTGTTTACACTGTTCATTTCTCAGAATGAAATCCGCCATCTAAGACACCTAAGGACTGCACCCCGCGTCCACTGTCGGACGAAGTCGCTGAGAGGGCAGTTAGTATCGTGGTACACTGTCTGCCACAGGAGGACAATCTGCAGCAGAGCTGATGATCAACTTTTCTCTCAAGTTTGTTGCATGGATTTCATCACTCAGAAAAGCAAGGGTAGACCTGTAGAGATCCAGCAACCTCAAGCAAAGCAAACTTCTCTTTGCAAGAAACTTCGGAGCTGTAGAACATTGGGTGCCAGGACGATCTCCCAGATTCTGAGAAAGCGCAAAACTTTGGTACAAATCCATCACGGCACAATGAGGCGTCGCCTGGAGCATGGATCAGTTGTGCCCAAGACATACTAACTTAACTCATTGCGAGTTGTGTTATGAATGACCCCACTGGACACTTTCTTGTTTGGCAGTGAACCAGCAAAAGAACTAGGCTATGGACCAGGAAACAATCAATACAAGCGGTGCAAGGATGCCCCGCTCGGGCATGGAGAGCACCTACCCAGATGAACCTTTAGCTCGCATGGGGGAGTGTTGGATCCCGCCATCAGGAGGCCAGTGTTTCTGGAGACTTTCCCACGCAACAGCTGTAGCTTTGTCTCTTCTTAAAAGCCTGCTTGTGACCATGTAACGGACATGTATGATGCAGTCATGTAAGTTCTTCCATAACAAACCAATATGCATGTTCCTTGCACTACACAGATTTAACAACCACCAATATTTGAACCGTGGTGTTGATAAAGGCAAAACAATAAAGAAAAAGAGCTTCTGGCTCACAATTGCACTTGATGCATGCACATGATTAGCCACCAGCCTCCTTGCAACATCCTGGAGCACTGGAGCATAAGAACATTAACACAGCTCTCGCACTTGCTGGACTGAGTACAAGCGTCCAGACGAAAACTAACTACCAGAAACGAAATGGCTGCAGTTAAGTCTACTGCAAACAAACTAACCCACCAATGCTCGACAATTAGTAAGTCGGCAACCACAATGAAAAGAAACGAGACAGACCTAAAAGCTTCAAGCGATGACCATGGAGCTGACGTGGGTCTCGTGCCACTGCAAGAGAAAACACCAAAACTGGAAAATCCAAATAGGTAGGTGGATAAAAGAAAGGGTCGGAGGCGAAGTGCAGGTGCCGAAGTGTAAGGGTCTTGCACGGTGAAGGCTCACATGCAAAGCTTGCGAAGCAACAGAACGGCCTGCAAAAGTTTTGAGCGGGTGCAAAAGAAATGAGAAACATGTGAATACAGAAAGAGTGTGCTAATTACAAGAAGAAAGCAAACTGAAGAACAGGGGAAAAGACAGGCTCACATGGCCAAGTCTCTGCATCGACTTCCATGCAAGGAAGCAGGAACAAAAATCAAAGTCAAGCAAAAGGAGCATGTAAAACATGAACAGCATTCAGAATAAAAGAAAAATAGACAAAGCACAAAAAACGAGACACGAAGGATATTCGCATGACAGCAGAGGCTTACATAAGCTCACATGCAAAGCACACAAACATTCAAAGCCATAGAAAAACAAAAGTTCAGCCAAGAGCTTAGAACAAAAGCAATGCGCAAACCAAATAGCAGAAGCTGCACTATACAGAAAGAAAGCAAAGCAAAAAACAATAATGAAAGCAGGGACAGCAGTCACCTCACTTGAGGGGAGCGAAACACTAATCCCTCCTACGCGGTACAGCCATGGACTTGCTGGCAAAGTCCCTGTGTTCAGCTGCCCTAGCTGCCAACCTGCGACTCTTTTCTCGCAGGAACAGTTGCAGCCGTGCTGAGACAGAACCGCCTAATAAGCTTAGTTTTTATCTCATGGCACTCGGGCAGCTGAATACGTTGGCTCTCTGTGGCCATCCTTGCAGACAGGCTGTTCAAGATCCCCTGCGCACTCATCAAATCTTGGATGGGGCTGCGAAACACTCTTTCACAAATTGTGAAGGGGGCGCGTGCAGCCTCAGACGGACAAGTCAGTGCGTCTGGGACATAATTTTTGAGCCTGATGAGGCTGTTTGCAGGTGCTGTGCATTCTTGAACAACTGCAGCACAGGTGTCACACACAGCATTATTTTTAATGACTGTCCTCACCACGTACCCACAGTAATAGTCAAAGCTATTCTCTTCAGGATGTGACAAAGTTAATTCCACTTCCTCCAGCAAAGTGTCAGTGGGCACAGTGGGCAGTACATTTAGGTCTGCGAGGTCTGTAATGAAGCATCGTCCAGTTCGTAGGACCCTGCCTTACAAACCTTAAGGTACTCTCACAGGGTAATAATCTTAAGGGCCATCTTAAACTCCAAGGCAGTTGGCAAAGGATTTCCCTCTCGTACCACTGAAAACAGGTTTTCCAGGCAATCCTGCGTGAACCGGGATGTCAAAATAAATGAAAAGGAGTTCCTCTCAATGAGATTCTGCTGCAGGTCCAAAATGGACTTAGTTGACAGCATTACGCCCGCTCGTACAGTTTTAAACACTCCATCCCCGATTGTCACACGGAGCAGCAGGTCCTTAAAATTGCTCAAAAAGTCCAGTGTGTCTTTGTAGCGGGCCTCATTCTGTCTACTAATCGCAAGGACCGGGTGCCTGCTGCTCATGAGGTCAAACCACTTATTAACCTGTTCGAAGAACCAGGCCGTGGTGAGGAAGTCCTTGCTCCATCCATGGTTCTCCACCAGGAAGCGAAGGGCGGTGGCTGTCGAGTGGCTCAGCACCCGCAGAGCAGTGCTCACCTACAAACAAAGAAATGCAGAGTTTTAGATTTTCAAGCCAATGCAATGTGTGGTAAACTCAGCTGAAGGAACGAAGTCTGACGACACCTAAGCACTTCTTATGAGTTGTGAATGCGAAAGTATGAATGTCGCTCTGCTCCCTTAGTTCGTCTGTGGTGTAGTGGCCTAGATGGCCGAGTGCGTGCTCTCGTGAAGTGGCCGCGCCGCGCTGAGCTCGGCCGTGCAGCCTCTCCAGGGTTTGCCTGAGCAGGCTGCGCAGCCAGGCCCGCACCGCCGCACCTCTTACCAGCAGCCGGGCCGCTGTGTGTGCTGCACCGCCATAGAAAGGGCTTCTCTGGTGGCAGCCCTTGGAACTACGCCGCGCCAGGGCAAATGGGAGCCTCGTTCATTGATGATGCGCAACAGCCAATGGCAGCCTATCCATCAGATTTCTGTTACAGACGACAGGCTTTGCTCCATTGGGACAGGGGAAGGTGCCACTTGGCGTGGCTTCAAAGCTGATGACGTCGGTTCGTCTATGGAACAGTTAATGCTTTTGCATTAAAACCTAAAATCTGGAAACTGCACCCTCAGCCAGTCAAAGAACTGCAGGGGGACATATGGAGGTAAAGGTAGACAACTTACGCTTGTATTGTCCACACAAATCGTTTTTTTTTGCACTTATTACGAGTTCTTAAGACGCTCTTAAAGTTGTTGTCACTTGATGAGGACAACGCTTTTGCATTTAAATTTACAGTGTTTCTCTGTGATCAATGCCCACACTGCAGTAAAGCACACACTCCATTGTCACTTAGGTGGTTGTAGTGCTACAAATGTCACTTACCTCGATTTCAAAACCACTGTTTGATTTTGTTGAAATCATTTTAAAGGGATACTACAACGAAATTTCGGCGCTTACTTTTTGGTCTATACTTGTTCAAAGGAGCAGTATCACATTGGACACGCTATTATCTTGTTAAAAAAGATATGAAAAGAAATTTTAAGACAAATTAAATGATTAGCAAAGAGCACCTGGTGGATGTTACTAAAGCCTTGTTTGTAATTCCCGTCTAGGAACCTTGACAGGTAGTGACGATAACTGTCTCGCCTAGAGCTATACATGCTTTGAACCTGACATCATCCCAAAAGCCCTACGACCGGCTCAAGAGAAGAGGGGAGGGAGGAACTCCCCACTCAACCGGGCTCTCTTTTGTTTGTCCCAGACGTCGCTATTCTCTCTCTACAAGATTATAGAAGATTAACCCGTCACTCGAAATTCGTAGGAAAATAGCTTTGCGGTTAGTTGCGGTGACCCGATCGTGGCGTGCTTCGACCACTTCGGTGGCTGGAACGGCTAGGGAATCCTGACGTCAGCCTCGCCGCAGCTTTGCTCATTTCGAGACAAACTATGTCACGATTGCACCGGATGTGATGTGCTCTTTGCTGGCTGCTCTCCGAGCGCTTGCCAGATCGGGCCGTTTAAAACGATAAATACAGACATCAGGCTCAAAATACAAACGAGCAATTGTCATTTACGGATAACGTGGATCATATTCAGCCAATTTCTGAACACGACGGGTATATTTTCAATTTCGTTGTAGTATCCCTTTTAAGGGTAGCCCAGCTATTTTAAATGTGATAGCATTTCCAGCCCCCTGATTTCTTGGCCTTGAGCGTGTCAGTACAGTCGCCATCACCAATACCGGCGGGGACATGTAAAGCCATGTTGCTAGATGGCTCCGCACCGGTCTGGAGATGCTGCATGGCCCCTGCTGCCTGCTGTAAAGAGTGCGGTGGTGTTGCCTCGGGGCTACGCAGATCCCTTGAAGACACTTACGTAGCACATCCCGCTGGTTGCCGTAAAGGGCGTCGTCCCAAGACAGGTTTGCAGGGTTCCCGAGGTCCCGGCTGCTGCTCCCTGCAATCATGGCATGGGAACAGAATGATGCTCTGCGTCACAAGATCAATCCGAACCGTGCAGGAACCATGAGACATACCCCGCTGGTGAAGGCTCCGTCGCTAAATGCCTTCACACCGGTCTGAAGGCGCTGCATGGCCCCTGCTGCCTGCTGTAAAGAGTGCGGTGGTGTTGCCTCGGGGCTACGCAGGTCCCTTGAAGACACTTACGTAGCACATCCCGCTGGTTGCCGTAAAGGGCGTTGTCCCAAGACAGGTCTGCAGGGTTCCCGAGGTCCCGGCTGCTGCTTCCTGCAATCATGGCATGGGAACAGAATGATGCTTCGCATTACATGATCTATTCAAGCTGTGCAGGAACCATGGGACATACCCCGCTGCTCGAGGCTCTGCCGTGGAATGTTTCCGCACCAGTTTGGAGCTGCTGCATGGCCCCTGCTGCCTGCTGTAAAGAGTGCGGTGTTGCTACTTCAGGGCTAGACAGGTCTCTTGAAGACACTTACGTAGCACCACCCGCTGGTTGCTGTAAAGGGCATTGTCCCAAAACAGGCCTGCAGGGTTCCCGAGGTCTCGGCTGCTGCTTCCTGCAATCAAGGCATGGGAACAAAATGATGCTTCGCATCACAAGATCCATCCAAGCTGTGCAGGAACCATGGGACATACCCCGCGGCTGGATGCTCCGCCGAGGAATGTTTCCGCACCAGTTTGGAGCTGCTGCATGGCTCCTGCTGCCTGCTGTGAGGAGTGCGGTGGAGTTGCCTCAGGGCTACACAGGTCCCTTGAAGACACTTACGTAGCATATCCCGCTGGTTGTGGTGAAGGGCGCTGTCCGAAGACAGGCCTGCAGGGTTCCCCTTGAGGTCCCGGCCGCTGCTTCCTGCAATCATGGCATGGGAACAGAATGATGCTTCGCATCACAAGATCCATCCAAGCTGTGCAGGAACCATGGGACATACCCCGCTGTTGGAGGCTCTGCCGTGGAATGTCTCTGCAGCAGTCTGGAGCTGCTGCATCGCCCCTGCTGCCTGCTGTAAAGAGTGCGGTGGTGCTACCTCAGGGCTACACAGGTCCCTACGTAGCATATCCCGCTGGTTGTGGTGAAGGGCGCTGTCCGAAGACAGGCCTGCAGGGTCCCCCTTGAGGTCCCGGCCGCTGCTTCCTGGAATCACGGCATGGGAACCAAATGATTCTCCACGTCACAAAATCAATTCAAGCTGTGTAGGCACCTTGGGAGTACATACCTTGTTGGTGGAGGCTCCATCGCTAGATGGCTCTGCACCGGTCTGGAGATGCTGCATGGCCCCTGCTGCCTGCTGTAAAGAGTGCAGTGGTGTTACCTCAGGGCTACGCAGGTGTCTTGAAAACATTTGCGTAGCACAACCCGCTGGATGCCATAAAGGGCGTCGTCCCAACACAGGCCTGCAGGGTTCCCGAGGTCCTGGCTGCTGCTTCCTGCAATCATGGGATGGGAACAGAGTGATGCTTTGCATCACAAGATCCATCCAAGCTGTGCAGGAACCATGGGACATACCACGCTGCTGGAGGCTCTGCCGTGGAATGTTTCTGCACCAGTCTGGTGCTGCTGCATGGCCCGTGCTGCCTGCTGTAAAGAGTGCGGCGGTGTTACCTCAGGGCTACACAGGTCCCTTGAAGACACTTGCGTAGCATATCCCACTGGTTGCGGTGGAAGGCGCTGTCCGAAGACAGGCCTGCAGGGTTCCCATCGAGGCCCCGGCTGCTGGTTCCTGCAATTCCAGCATGGGAAAAGAATGATGCTCCACGTCACAAGATCACTCCAAGCTGTGCAAGAGCCATGGAACATAACCTGGTAGTGGGGGTGGTTCTCATTTTAACCTATTCACATTTTTTGTTCTTGTATGTGCCTTCACATTTTAACCTTCTCAAAATAACTTTTGTATTTCTCCTTTTCTCATTTCGACTCTTCTGAAAACAAACTTTCTCATTTTATCCCCTCTCAATCTCAGTTTTACAGATCTCAGAAAAATTATTTAATTTTGATCCTTCTTGAAACAACTATCATTTTATCCCTTCTCAATGAAACTCATTTTTACAGTCCTCAAAAAAACTTTTGCAGTCGGACCCTTCTCAAAACAACCTTTCACTGTTTATCCACTCTCGGAGCAACTTTTTTATTTCAGCGTACTAATTAATTTATCTTTGTGAATGGGAACTTTTGATACTGCTATTAACCTGGATTTCACTATTCAGGCGAACAGGAACGGCACGCATTTGTCAGCAGGGTAGTTTGTTCTGGCGGGAAGACTGACTGAGGATATCGTACATGCAAACTGACATATCACATACCGGTAAAGAGCATGTTCTTTAATCAACTGAGAGTTCCCATCGACAGCCTAGTGAGAGTGCCACTTTCATTTTATTATGTGGACTGCTGTACAGAGAACTTGTAGAAAACTCGTAGCAATGGCATTCATGTCTCTGAGCAATTAGCGTGCTTGGGCATACTTACACCAAAATGGGGGCTCCCTTGCTGTCCACATTATTATATCTCTACTTGTCTTCCTTGAAGCCACGGTTACGAGTAGGAAAGTGCTTCAAAATTGGAATCCCGGAAAAAGGGGTGCTCCGACAAACAAACGGGGAAAATCACGACACAACAATAGTGTCATGCCCGAGAGGGTAAATATTAGGTTATTTCCTTAATTGTACTTACCAGAAAAAGTGAGGCCCTAGCCGTGATCTATATAGGGTGTCCCAGTTATCTCGAACCAAGATTTTTAATAAAATGACTAAGTGCTCTATGCAAACAGAACTAATGTTCTTAGTAGGCCTCTTGGCGAAGAGTCACAATATTTTTATTTTGCCTAATTAATTCATTAAAACAAATTAGAAGACCTTTAAATGTTCATTCAAGGAAAGGTGTAAATTTGCAAGTTGTAGAGAGCACGCGCTCGACGTGTTTTAACATATGGTATGCTTTGCCTGCTTTTTATTCCAACCTTCAAAGAATGCCTATTCGCGGCCCACCTTTGCGCCATAATTGGGTGTTCAAAAATAGCATGTTGTCTCGTGGTACCATATTTGATGGTCATTTCGTAAGGGCTGGACAAAAGACACACACAAGGTGCACTACGATACAAACACCTCACTTCCAACTGACATTTGTGCCCTTTTATCAATATTTTAAAGTTAGGTCAATTTCTCATTAATTCTTTAATTAGAATCAATGAAAATTACTGTTTTATAGAAAAGGTGACTACTAACAACGGACAGTTGGTTTTAAAGCACTCCTTTTTTGAAAGCTTGGTTCGACATAGCTGGGACACCCTGAATATGCGCATTTATAACAAGTGGAAGTTCCAGGTGTGGCAGAGGCCAGAAGTGGGCTAAGAAGAACAGAAATGTCTCGGACATACTGTGCCACTTGGCGACGCAAATTTCTTTGCGTGATTTTCTAAAACAAGACTAGGGCGAACTCTCTGCTCCAACTCACCATAAGTGGGCGAACAACAAAGGTTACGGCCCACGTGAGCCAATCAGTGCGACGGTGTGAAGCATGGGCACTGTTTCACACAGGGGTAATGCTCACTGACGGCGCAATGTCAGTGGCTCGCCTCAACGATCAAATAGGCTCGTCTGGGAAGCAGCCTTCATTCTTTGTCAAGTTACACTGAAACAGAGTATAGTAGCCTGTTTATTTGTCTTTTTGAAGCCGTTTCTAACCTCCTTTGTGTTCATTCTATCTAAAAGTTGTGAGGGGAAATGAAACTTTAAAATAAAGGCTGACCGAGCATGCCGCAGCATTGGACAAAAGCACATCATGATGCTGCAGTGCTCTGCAAAACTGTTGGGATACAGCTGATTGATAACAAAGCTTTCTGTAAACAGATCTGAAATTTAAGAAGCATTTGCGGAGAGATTAAAACAGGACCGGTTCAAATGCAAAAATGTTTTTACGAATAAGTTGAAACGGTAACGGTCAAAACGAAAAATTTGAGTTTAAATGAGAAAGATTGTAACACAAAGGGAGTCCCTCGAGAATGTGTTGAAACAAGAAAGCTTGAAATGTGAAGGGCGTCTTGAGATGGAGTATAGATGAGAATGGTCAAAATAAGAAGGGTAGAATTGAGACGGAGTTAAAATAAAAGTTCAAATGCAAAGGGTTTTGTTTTTTATCGACATACACCTGCTGGCGGTGCCTGTCGCTGCATCACAAGGCAGCCGAGTGTGATGAGAACGTTTTGTGTGCCACTAACAAAAACAACAGAATAAAACTTTTCATTTGCATTGAACCACTGGTCGTCTCCAAAAAGCCGTAGTTTAAGTTACATCAGGCTGCAAAACTGATTGGTGTTGTATCATGCACTCCTCCACGACCATCACTCAGAATTCAAAAAGGGTCTCTATTAGATTGCAATGTCAATCAATGCCACAGTATTCATTCCCAGTAGTTGGTCACCTGTGTCTTTAAAACCACATCAGTAGAAGATGAATTATTTATTTTCAAAGTTACTCTTATAATTACTTGCTTTAAGTTACTCTCATTATCCAATACCTAATCACCATTTACACTAATGAACCACACCTGATGAAGGTGCAGATTAACTGGAATAAAAGTTGGGTTCTTGCCACAGGCACTCACTTGGCTTCTTGACTCTGAAAAGATGGTTGAAACAGCTGTTGCCTTCAGCTTCCTCCAGCCGGCAAAACGCCTTGTCTGGTATTGCGAGGGCTCGAAGTGGTCCTGTAGCGGATAACGTTTTGGGCGACGTCAAACATGGGCATGCGGAAGCTACAGTCGAAGACGAGGCTCGCGCACTCAAAACACGTAATGGTCACACGGGCGTATTCGATGAGCGAGTCGCTTGTCGAAAACATTTGCTCCGAACGCCGATTGCCTAGGCCGTTCCGCGACTAGATCGGACCGCAAAAAGCGGTCAGCTAGCAACTGCTCAAACCGCGTCGCCTTTTTTTTTTTCTCTTTCTATTTTTGCGATGGTCGCTTTTGCAATGAAAATTATCGCGTGACTCGATCGCATCGCCGGTGTGAACGCGCCTTTACAATTCCACCGTAGCGCCCGATAAGTACGACGCCACAGGTGGACCGCTCGTCTTTCTGTGGTGCCGCGAAAGCCCACAGACGCTTCAAACGCACCAGACAATGTAATGCAAAACAAATACTTCACGGTCTATGTCGGAGCAATTATTTCGCTGCTCTCGCGTGACAATATTAGCAATACCTTACCTGGCAAACGTACGTCCAGGCAGAGGGATTCCATCCTGCGCCACGTCCTATTCTATCCAGCCACAGCTTCCTCCTCCTGGGTGATTTCGGGAGCTTAAACAGCCGAACTCTCGCAGAACTTCTGTTCGGGCACTCCAGCGCACAGCAACCGCCCATTTTTTCAAATGAGCGCGGGAGCGCCAGGCCCGCTATCAACTTTTTTTTTTTTTTTCTTCGTCACTCGGGCTCCAGTCGATCTCGCCGATCTCGCCGCACCACGCAGTTCGCTTTGCCTGGTTTGAAACGCATGTTCGTTTATTCTACCGTTGAATATGGACGTGACGACAAACTCACATGCGCCACGTTTTCAGTCACTGAGAGTCACACCTTTTCACTCCAGCGACGCTAAAACGGCTTAAATTAGTCGTGTCACAAATTTAGAGCACACGACCACCGCTAGGGGCAGTTTCGCGGCCTGTGGTTGGCTCCGAGATGATCGCCTATTCAAACCAATGTATGGCCAAACTCTCCCAATAAACGGCTCTGTGCAACAGTGCTACGCCCATATCAGAGCCTTCATAAACTTATGTGAGCCCCAGCACTCAGCTTTGGACATTAAAGCTGGCCTTGCTGTTCGTAAAAGAGCACCTTCTTAACGACTTCAACAAGTATACTTTTCTGTGAAAGATTTTTCATGAGTTAAGTGTATAGCATCTTACGCTGTTTACGTAACAAAATTGTTATATAAGCCTGTAAACTTATTGGGCGCATTACGAAGGAGGTATGTAATTTTATTTTGAAGAACAATACATTATATTTCTGAACACATTGAACACTATGAAATTTAGGCTAAAAATGTATGTTATAGCAACATTTTCTGTTATACGAGTAAGTATACTTGAAACGGCATATTGATACTTCAGACCGATGTTGTTGTAAAAAAAGAAAGAAAAAAAAAGCTATTACCGAACCCCGTTTTAGAAACATGCTTTTCATATAATGCTTGTCAATTTATGAGGCGCTGGAGAAAACCAGACTTCTGCGTCAAGTCCTTATTTTGATCTCTTTACGAGTTCAAAATAAGGACTTGATACGAGGGCCTCAGCACGCACCTCGTATCGCCGTGCAGCAGTGCTCTTCCATAGCCTAAAGGCCGTCTGCTTTCATTGCCGTCACCATGGGAACGAACGCCGGGTTTCCCGAACGCCGTCTGCTAGCCTAATCTTTTTAGTTTTGTAATAAGCAGGCGCAGACTGTCGCCGCGAAGTGTCGTGAACACAGAGGGGGGGGGGGGGGGGGGGAGGGGGGAGGGGAAGGGGAGGGGAGGGGGGTTTAACACGCTCTCCGGGGATACATGCGCTGTCCGAAAAGATAATTCGGCGTTCGTTGCCATGGTGACGGCGATGAAAGCAGACGGCAAAGAAAGCATGCGGGAAGGGCTCCAGCACGCACCTCGTATTGCTGCGCCGCAGTGTTCTTCCGCAGCATAAAGGCCATCTGTTTTCATCGCCGTCACTATGGCAACGAACGCCGATTTCCCGAACGCCGTCTGCTAGCCAAAGTTTAATAGTTTTGTAATGAGCAGCCGCACGCTGTCGCCGCGAAGCAGCTTGAACAAAGGTAGGGAGGCGGGGGGGGGGAAGGGGGATTAACGCTTTCCCCAATGATACATGCGCCGTCCGAAAAGATAATTCGGCGTTCGTTGCCACGGTGACGGCGATGAAAGCAGACGGCCTTAATGCTGCGGAAGAACACTGCGGCACAGCGGTACGATGTGCGTGCTGAGGCGTTTCCCGCATGCTTTTCAATGGGCAGAACGCGAACGAAAAGGAGTTCGAAATAAGGACTTAACGCAGAAGGCTGTTTTTTTCCAGCGTCTCATAATTTGGCGAGCCTGACACGAAAAGCATGTTCTTTAAGCCATCCGCGCTCTGTTCTTTTTTTTTTAAATTTGTAACATGGGTTTGAAGTATCAAATTGCCCTTGAAAGAAGGTACGGATGTACCGTCCAGAGAGCTCTGGTTTGTTTCCACATCTTTTTTAATACATTTGAATCTTGTCTATACGTTTTCAGTGCCAAAAAGGAGATGCCCCCCCCCCCCCCCCCCCCCCCCCCCTGCCCTTGCACTTTGAGGAGCTATGGATGAAACAGGGAACCAACTTTCGAAAAATATATTGCACTGCTGTGGAGATTTGCTATGTTAACTCAGTAGGTTGTGATTAATTTTCAACTCATTTTCTTTTAAATCAGCAATCAACACATAGCTGAAATGAAAGAATGTGAGCCTTACAGGTATATGAGCAAAATGTTCAGAGTCCATCGAATAAAGTTAGCCCGGATACTTCCCCGCGTCAGCTGCTGCTCCTGAAACGCCAGTGCAAAGTAGTGAAGCTCGCCTTGTGCATTAATAGGAAGCAGTGAAGTATAAGTGTTCTGAACGCAACAACCGCGAAAACCTATCAGCGGGAAAACATCTACGAGGTCCCACTATATACATGATTATGAATCATTTACAATTTAGCGTAGCGAATAATATTATTAAATCAAACTCAAATTGTGAGTTTCATCTTGCTCGAAACTAAAAACTAGTCGGGTAGTAGTTTGTTCACCCCTAGAAAAATCAGCATCAATATTGAAATGGACTAGTAAGCAGGACATGCCTCGTTCCAGTCCCAAAAGTAAATAACAATGGAAGAGAGTAAATCACATGAATATTCTCTGTCTTTTAGATTTCTACACCTCACTTAGTGTGACCAGATGGTATTACTATGTTGTATGATAGGAGTGTCACTACGTGCAAAAAAATAAAAGCTGAATTTTTGCGTGTGTAAAGGGAGCCTTTTTCGTCCTTAAATCAAAATTATTCTTGAATTTTCTGGCAATTACGGCACTAAACAGTGGTCAAGTTAAGTTGGCAAGCCACGGGAGACCCCTACGGTCACTAAAACTTTTATTAGGCGCTTTGTCGAAAAATTCAATCTTTTTGGCAATCAAGCTAATAATAAGTGTACATCTCTCCTAGCCATTAGTAGGGCATAAGCGCAGTACATAACGTGCGCAGCCAGCTGCAAATATATGCGGGACATGGGAGCGCCAGCCGAAAGGCATCACTGCGCCATCTGACAGCGCTGCATGCTGTCGAGACCAGTGCTCTGCACTGTCAGACAATTCATCGTTGCCTTTCGGTTGGCGCTCCTTCCTCCAGCAAAGTTGCAGACGATTGTACCATCGTGTTCAAATGAATTGGGAACAGTGATGGAACTTGGAGTGCACTACCGGCGTAGCTTCCAAGCTTGGGTTGTGTTTGGCGTGGTTCAAACACATTGGAGTAGAGCGCTGCGAGTTTGTGCTTCCCACTCCGATGTGTTTGAACCTCGCCAAGCACAACCTAAGCTTGGAAGCTGCGCCGGTAGTGCACTCCAAGTTCCATCACTGTTCGCAATTCATTTGAATCCGATGGTACATGCATGCCATTTATAATCATATTTCTGAAGGAATTTTGAAAAAAAAGATGTGGAAATAATAGTAAGAACATATTCTACGCCATGATATTTATGCCATATTACTAACAGTAAAGGTACAAAAAAAGTGGCTGTTTATGGGCTTCGTGGAACTTCAT
This sequence comes from Ixodes scapularis, assembly GCF_016920785.2. NCBI lineage: Eukaryota > Metazoa > Arthropoda > Arachnida > Ixodida > Ixodidae > Ixodes > Ixodes scapularis. The sequence continues at coordinate 7,532,708 of NW_024609836.1, read as the reverse complement.
TCAAGGACTGATAATCTAGTACAACAATATTTTGAAAACTTGTAGAAGTTTCCGAAGCCTTTTCTGGGATGCATGCTTCGAAAACAATTTCCAGAAATGTATCCCTGCAGAAAAAGGAGGCCGATTTCTAGTTGTTTACAAAAATGACTTCCCTCAAGTAAACTGGGCAATACTGAGCTCATAAATAAGTACCTGAAAATTGAGACAATGTTGGTCACTGCTTCTACTCAGTGGTCCCAGCCTCTTCTTTTTCATGGAAGAAGCTGGGACCCACAGCTCCTTCCCTTGGAGCAGCAATTTAAGGCTTGCAGGTGTGCGCTTGGATGAATAACTGAGCACGCTAGAAGAAGATATGCTCCTGCTGATAACATTTCTCCAGCCGAGCCCCAAGAACGATGCTGTCTTGGGGTGGAGCCTAGAGATGAACCAGGCTGAGGTCAAGGTCAAAGAACAAAACGCAGCAGCCATCTTTCTTCTTCTGTTGCTTGCATCCCACCTTAGGGAGGAGCTTGAAGAGCTCGTCCGGTTGCATGGGGTAAGGTGTTCTCTGTAGAAGAAACCTTTTATTACAACTGCACATCTTTATGATTCCTGTGAAAATAACCTCCTCGAAGTCGCACAAAAACAGACAATCTTTTTGAAATCCAAATAGGATTATTTTTCTTATTTCTATCTTATTTTCTTATTATTAGGATTATTAAATAGGATTATTTTTCTTATTTCACTGTTACAACCGCAGACTGCGGTTGTAACAGTGAAGCCTGGTAGCACGTCTCGATAGATACATTACTGCTTGATTCTCGTGGTTCATTAGGTCCTTACTGAGAATTAAGAGAGCTAATGTTAATTATGTTAGCTATTATACATCTGCTGGAATAAATATATACTAACAGCTGTATGGTTTCTGACTAACATGTCGTGAATTCATCATGTAAATACAGCTATGTTTTATATCTTAGGCGACAATACAGATGACGGAGAAGTTTCGTAATGGCCTGGCCGCCTGCCCCATCATTGTCGCATTGGGTGATTTTAAGAGGCTTTTTGCTTGCTAGACTTTTGGTTCTTACAGATATTTTGTATTTCATAATTTGTACGATACTACTATAAAATGACACTCCAGAATTTACAACTTGATACGCAAGCTTTAATTGTTCTCAGATTTATAAATTGGGGTACATAATAACTGAAAAATGTGCTTCAAGCATATTCGTAGGGGTGCGCGAATATTCGTAAGTTTCGAGTAACGAGTCGGATATTGGTGTATTGGACTCGTCATCCTAATCGAATTGTCTTTTTTTAATGTTTCAAATATTTTTAATAATATCCTAATTACCTTGTTTCACCTTTTTTCTAGAGGCCGCCATGACCACCAGCACTGCCCCAGGTCTCAAACGACCCTCTTTCACGTTGCCTTTTCTTTTTTTTAAATTTAGCGTAGCTAAAAAAACAAAACAAAAAACTTTATATTGTGTACCTATGATATTACTAGAGAGTTTTAGTACTCTGTTCTTGTATCCCTGACCCTGAAAACGGGACTTAGTACTACTTCGGCACCTTTGCTTGTGTGGTATTATTATCAGGCATTGTTCAAGAGCAGAAAATTGTCTACTGAAACCCACTGCTGTATTGCCCTTGCTTTTAATACCTGAGATTGGCTTTTCAAACTAATTATGTCTTATTTCGTAATATTTTGCTTTTGATCTGTTGGTCAGTTAGTCTTTCAGTGCTCCTGGCAGTTGTATGTGGGTCACAAGCTCATGATCGAAAATGTGAGCTTCGTGCAGGCTATGTAGCTTCCTTTTGCGCTATACTATTGACTCAACATTAAGTATTCCAATGGCACAGGGACGACAGTGGAGTTTATTCCAAGGAATGCTTCATTTCGTCCATTTTTTTTTCTTTATTTGTTTTGCGGATTTCATTTATCCGCAGAGGGGGCAGAGATAAAGGCATGATGTCTGACAGCGCCTCTGCCCCCTGCAGTTCATGCAGCGGAAATATTATTTAAAACAAGTCACGGTGATAATAAATAACAAGACAGCCATTGTCATAAAAACAAATAGAAACAATTATTATAGAAATATCTGAAAACACATGAAATACAATGACCCAACTCAAACAACTACACAAGCGGCGCAGCTTGAACAATGTGCGGCGATATGCTTTTCTTAACCCAGAAGTAAAATGAAATAAAAAGAAAAAGAAAAATAGCTCGCACAGAAGACACTGAACTTCCCGAAACGCCCACATCCTCAGGTTTTAGAAGCACGTCATAATGCTGCAAATCGAGGGGTGGGGAGAGCTTCCAGAGCCCGCCCTGCCTGCTCTGAAAGATTATTTGAAGAAAACTTGTTTGTGAACTGAATAACGCATGGCATTTCTGCCCGACTTGCGTCTTGTGTAAATTGTGGATTTTTTTAAATATTTTTTTTTAGTTTGGCTTCTTATTTGGGTTTAAACAGGTCACAAATATTACAAGACAAACATGTTTCAAGTTCTGCCATTATATACATATCAAACAATATATTTGTTTTATGGGCTACCAAATTACAAAGATGATGGCAACTCCCGAATTCTTATATATATATACGTATTGTTTGATTATAGTGTGAAGGCACTGCTAAACATTTTTTTTTGCTTTAGTGTTCATATTTGTTGAAAAAAATAGAAATTGTGATGCGGCCCAGAAAATCTAGCTGTGAAAAAAAAAGAAGAACTGGGGTTTCTGAACTCTGGTAGTGCCTGGGAATCCCTAAGATTGTTTCTCCCATGGTGGTTATCGTTTTAATTCTCAGATGTGCCGAAGGTGGCTTCTTTCCTTTCATTTACGCCGAAGTGCTCAGCCTGCTATATCCTGCTACAGTTCAGCAAAATTAGGAGACTGCATCAACATTGCGCCAAAAGTTCATTTCACTTTCTCAATGCCGAAACTATACAGGCCTCACCACCAAGCCTATCACTACGGTAGGCTTGAGTGGATGTTCGAAACTTTTGATTATGGCTTTGAATGTCGCACTGTTTGATTAGATTTTCGCATTGAATTCTGACAGTACTCAGACATTTTATGGTATTCCCCATTGCCCCTTCTAAGAAAATGAGTGTGCTTCACACCGCGCTTCGGTGCACAGCGGTGAGGCAACATTTGTGGCGTAGACACTAAGATTGCACGCTCCTCGCTTCCTCTTAGTGCAGCTGCGTGCTTAGCGGAAAACTACTCCTCCATAGCGGGTATGGCGCGTGCGCTTTCCCTGGTATTTATTTTTACAGAAAAAGAAACCTTTTCGTTTTTCGTACAAATGTTCAATCTTGAATGGAAGTATAGGTGATATACCGTGGTTATGGTTCCTGAATGAGGCTCCGACTGGTGTGTTGACATCGACACTAATGAGTGGTAGGAGCGAAAAAAGAAAGCCCAGTTTTAAGTAAGAGGCAGGCCTACCTTAGAATCTCATCGTGCCATTTGCTGAGCAATGAATGAGAATAAGGTGCCTGCTCCCAATGTTCTTGCTGCTCCAAGATAGGCTTTTCGCTTCTCCAGAGGCTGACCCAAAATGATACGAACCAGTCAGATCACTGTGTAATATCACAGCCCCGTCTCATTATTGCACATGACTGAGGGAAAGAAAGCGAGGAATTATTTTAGCGGCCCATTTTTCACCTTTGGTTTTATGGCGCAATAGGTGGAATGTGAGATAAACATATTTTGTTTTATGGTTGTTGCCCTTTATGATTTGTGCTTTGGTGTAGTTCGGAGGTTACCTTATAAACATTTATGCTCATAAATGTGTATGAGACGCAGCTCGTAGAATTCACCCACGAGTTATACACTAATTTCGAACCGAACCACCAAACAGATGCCCTATTTTTGGACTTTTCGAAGGCTTTCGACCATGTTGGCCACTGTCGCCGGCTTCCCAAAGTTTCATGCCTCGGAATCGACCCTCTCATTCTCTCCTAGATCCAGGATTTCCTCTCCTCTCGCACTCAATTCACCACAATTAATAGTTCCTCATCCACCCGGGCTGAGGTTACCTCGGGAGTTCCCCAGGGCTCGGTTCTTGGTCCCCTACTTTTTCTGATCTTTATTAATGACATTCCAGGCAAAATTTCCTCTGACATCCGCCTCTTCGCCGACGACTGCGTCCTATATCGAAGGATGGTTTCTTTTGAAAACCATCTTCTTCTTCAAAGTGACCTGAACGAAATTCAAGCATGGCGCACCAGGTGGTTAATGAGACTAAACAAATCAAAATGTAAGTTAGTTCAGTTTTCACGAAAACGACAAGAATCTCAGTTCTCGTACAAATTAGAAAATAACTTAGTCGAAGACGTCCTGTCCTATAAATACCTCGGTGTGACACTAATTAACGATCTCACCTGGAACGCTCACACCGAGCTTATATGCGCTGAGGCGTCTCGCTGCCTCGGTTACATAAGACGAAATCTAAAATCGGCCCCCCCATTCGTGCGAAAATTGGCTTATGGGACATACATTCGACCCAAATTGAAATATGCTGCGGCCATTTGGAGCACTCACCAAATATACTTATTAAATCATCTCGAGGTAGTCCAGAACAGCGCTGTCAGGTTTATTTTGAAGAAATATTATTAGTCAGTTTGCGCATCCGCCCTCAAGAGCGAACTCGAACTTCCTTTACTAAAATTTACTACTACCTCTCTGCGCTACGAGACCCTCTCCTCCTACTCCCCTGTCGATCTTCATCATGGCTAAATCACTCGTGTCACATTTCCCGCATCCCAGGCAGTACAACCTATTTTAACTCGTCCTCCTTCCCTCGTACTTTTGTGGACTGGAACGATCTCCCCTCACTTAGTGTAACCCGGACGGATCCCACCGCATTTCGCACCACTCTTTGTTCTCATTTCGGTTAATCCCCACTGTGCCGTTCTATTTGTTTATCTTGTGCTTAGTGGCTGCCATGCATCAATGTTTTCGTCACCTCATGCTCCCCATGTACCCAGACTAATTTGTGTATTGCCGTTGCTTCTGGCGATGCCACGTTGTTTTGCAGCACCCCATGCATTCGCATATTTCGTTGTTACTGTTTTATGCTGTCGTGTCATGCACCTTATGTAATTCCCTCAAGGCCTTTAAGGGAACTTGAATAAATAAATAGATAAATAAATATGTACAGGTGAGCTGTGTACATATGGGATTTTACACTTGTGCTATAAAGCTTGGTATTCAAAACTAGCCTGGGGAGTAAAATATAAGCAGGCACTGATTTAAGGGGATACTAAACCGAAGTTTGGATTTCACTGAACAAGTCCACAGAAGCATCCAACAAGACTCCACACACGCAAAACCATCGCTCACACGGCAATATCTCGAATAGTGGCCATATTTTTGGAAATGAAGGGCCTCTCGCATAAGAATCGAGGAAGATAGGAAGCCGCTCCCCTGGTGCGGCGGCGAGACGACGAGGAGTACGACATGGCGCATTTCGTGCCCAACCGCGCCTTTTCTTTCCAGAAACCCGGTTATCCATTTGGAATATTGCTGAATGAGTGACGTCTCTGAGCTTATAGTGCCGCGCCTATCACTTTTGCCCTGTTTTGTGAGATCCTAGTTTTAGTTCAAACCTATTTTAAAGATGGTTCACAGAAAATGCCGTTTCACTTCCTCAATTACTTTCTCAGATCGGACCTGTTGCATATATACCTCATGTATTTTCAGACACCAAGCTGGTATCCCAGGACGATTGGATGAGACAGGATGCCTTAAGTTCAAAAGGAGCAAGAACAAGAGCCCTACAGGTTGTGGGGTACCTTGGAACTTTCAAGAAGAAATAGTGTTATGTGAGTATATATCTTGTTTTGTGTGTTACTGCTTGTTACGTCTTCCCCATAAAGTAGGCTAAACTATGTTTTTGTTTTGAAGTCATCTGATGGTTATAGATCGAGCAGCTTTATATTTCTAGTAATTTCTTTCACGTTCACCAATATATTATCTTAGAACCTGTCTTTGTTTGCTCCTTTTTGCACACATACGCTACACTCAGCTTCTATGATGTTTCGGGAAAATCATACAATTTGTGCTTCGACAGATTGCACACCAAATAATTTGGCGACATCATCACTGGAACCATTGTTTACTCCACAGCTCAGTTACCGGAGACTTATGTCAGGGTTTTGTTCCACGAGGATGCAGAACTGACTGGAAAGTGTTTTATGACGTTGCGGAATCGTACTAGGCTAACTCTTGATGCCAGATGTTTTCTGTAACCTTCAGCTATACTACAGAATCTGTAGGTGACTGATTACATTCCTCTTACCGTACACCAAGCATACGGAATCGTACTACGCTAACTTTTGATGCAGAGGTTTTTCCGTAACTTTCGGGTATACTACTGAAGTTGTAGTTCACTACCTACATTACTCTTACCGTACATCAGGCATAGGCTATCATACTATGCGAACTCTTGATGTCAAATTTCCGTAACCTTCCGTTATACCACTGAAGCCGCAGATTCCTATTTACATTACTGTTAGCGTACACAAATGCACATGGTAGCGGTAAAATCAACTGTGAGCTGCGGCTTTGGTGGTATTATAGAAGGTTACAGAAAACATCTGGCACCAAGAGTTAGCGAAGGTCGATTCTGTACTATGACGGGACTTTTTTTAACAGTGCAAGACAAGCGAAATGTCAGCTGTCTTCCTGGGGAGCATTCTGTTTGCCTTCGGGGACTAAAACAAACAGATGCACCAGGAGGACTTATGACTGCTTTTGCTTGCGCACGCCTCTCGGTTAGTTCCATCCAAGCGCAGTTAGTCCCCAGCCTTTCTGCACAGTACCTAGCTTGAACAGGAAGGTCTTTTTGGGGAGCAACTGGGAGTTCAGAAGATCAGATGCTGCCTTTAGAGCTTTAAGACCATCTATTTTTCTTAGAGTGATACTTCAAGAGTTCCGAGGTGACGTGCTGATCATGAATGCCTTAGGCGCGAGGTCCATATTTCAAAGCAAGGCCTTACTTTTGAAGTAAATTGAGTCTAAAACGATATGGTCAGCTAGCATTAAGAGTAATCGAGTATAAGACTGGACCTTTTACCCATAAACACTGATCACAAACATATTCTGTCGTCGTACGTTATACTGCAACGCCGTTGGGATGGTAATCGTAAAGCCAGTAATTAAAATACAGAAATAAAATACTGTGTTCTCTAAGGCACGAGCGATATCCTTCAGCCTTTTATTGGAAGCAAGCCTTATTAAATTTTGAACTAACAGTTCTCTATTATAGTATTTGTACAACAATATTTTAATGCAGTTTCATACTCAATATCAATTAGCTTTTCTTTATGTTGTGGAACTACAATAAACCTGACAGTTTCTTTTAAATACATTTCTAAATTAAGAGTGTTAAGCGGACCGTTTCCTATTTTGCTTAAATGACGCTATTTTGCTGTAAGAAGGACCATCAAATGAGACTAAAAGTAATACCGTACTATTTTGGAAATTAACTTGCCGTTTCGGAATGCGGTAAGTTCTAAAGTTTATACTTACTTTCATTTTCACTTGAGGTCGTTGGCGCACGTATTAGCACTAGCTACAGGAAGTTCTGCTTCTAATTATTGTTTGATGTTCTAGATATATCCTAAATGGCAAGGACAGTGTCTGATTTTTTTCTCATACTTAATACAAAAGGAAGTGGGTCATATAGTTTAAATTTATACACACTCCTCAGTTTAAAACAAAAACAAAAAAAATGTGTGTCTAAGTAGACAGCGCGACACTGTGGGCATGACCAAATCATCGCAAGGTTTTATCTTTTTTTTGTCATGCGAATCATTAACTGTCCCATGAAGCAAGCTGACGTCATCAGTCTTGAAGCCGCGCCAAACGACTCCTAAACTTCTTTCTCCGAGTGAAGCCGGCTCCCAGCTTTGAAACCACGCAAAAAGCCTAGCCAAACAGCACTTAGTTTCCCCGATCCCAAAGAAGCGGAGTGAAGCTTATGGATTTCGGCTTCCGTCCCATTGGATGGCGCGCGTCATAGTTTCAAGAAACGAGGCTCCCATTGGCCGCTGCGTGTCATTTTCAACGACCGCCACCCCATGGCGCTGCGTGTCCGCAAGGCAGCGGCGCCATCGCTCCACGCCCAATGTAATTGCGCCGAAGGGAGCGCGCGCCCTTGACCGTCGACGCAAGTACGTTGCAGACGAAATAGGGGAGTGGAAGAGCAACGTGCAAGCTTTCGCATTTATAACTCATAAGAAGTTCTTGGGTGTACCTCGAGTATTTTATTTGTGACGACGACAGCGTAGCCATTAACACTAGTTGCGTGCTGGAACAGGCACGTCCGTGGCACCAACATCGGGCTATAAAAATTGGGGTTCCTCAGTATTATAATATCTAAATGATAAGAAGAAACGTCGACGTTTACGCTTTACTGTGTGGCGCGGTGTACTTTCCTTTCATATGGGACATAATATGTTCCAAAAATACCAAGTTACACAAAGGTACGGTTTAAAGGGCGCACAAAAAGACAGGGACAGAGTAGAGAAAGATGTAGACGAGAAACATGCGCGTTTACGTGTTTCCCTTCTTTGTCCCTCTTTACATCTTTCTCTCATCTGCCCTTGTGCTTGTGCGCTACTTAGATCATGTTTAATCAGTACCAACTCGCCCAAATGACCACTTAATACAAACGCACCCTTACTACTTGGTTTTGGACTGCTAGGCGGCAGCAAAAATTATGAGTTAGGCTAGTTGGTTAATTACGTGCTGAAAGCGCCTACAGACAGGGAGAGCCTTAAGATTGACGGCAACAAAATATGCGAGACTTGTGTTGTCGTCAATGTTAACTTTGCCTGTTTCTTTTGGCACTTTTATTAAAATAGGTGGCAGCTTTCATTTTACATTGCACATTGTCACATATAAATCGCGCCCACGTTTGCGACTGAAGATAAGCGCACAGATTTTTTTCTCGTTTGACGTTTGTCGAAGGAATAACCTCCCTTCGGATATACATTTTGCTTAAGATAAACGAACTTTCTCGAAACATTCATATTTGAGCGTGCTCATTAATTGTGATCGGAATATCTATCAAAGTCAGTGACGTCATACAATACTGCCCTTAGTTGTTGCTGTAAAGGGGACAGCGGTGGAGACGATGCAAAAGCACTTCGGTCCTGGCATGTCCTTCATCACTGTGCCTACGAACTAGATAAAATATGTATATGTAAAATAAAATATGTATGTATTAAGTAAGACTTGATTTGATTTGAGTAGTTCTTAAATAGACTGCCTAAGGACCGGCCGCGGCCGAAACATGTCGGCACTAACTCAGTCACTTTCTCCTTCTCCTCAGCAACTATGAGCTATATTGTTCGATAATATTACCTCCGAGGGCAGGTTTTTTTTATTCCAATTAGGAATTCACAGACATGTTCAAATAGCACCTGCCATCGACAACTCTTGTTGATGAATGCTTGCGCATAGACTTGACTTGATAAGAAAAATACACCATGGTTAGATTGTATTCTTCATTATTTTATTGCAGTTCAACTTTTATACATACTTAAAAAAATGAAACGTTGAAACAGGAAACGTAACAACTGGGCAACAAAAAGCATCACAACAAAACGAAAGATCGCACGTAACAAGAAACAACATACACACATGCACTAGAAAACTGCTTTCAAGCATTGACATTTGGCCGTTTATCTAGTCAAGTAACAATGCGGAGAAAGCTTCGATAACATTAAATCAAATACGCAGAAAAAAAAACGCTATAGAGGACAATTATTAGCCAGAATTACAAAAGAAGAGCCTAAAATTTATTACCTGTTGCTCGACGAGAACCTTAAAAATCCCAAAGTGTACGTCAAAATCCCACAAAGACACCGAACGCTGCTTGAACGATTATTTTAAAGACAAGAAACAAAGACACAAGGAGTTTGAAACAAACTTTCTCAGCCAGCGAGATGTTGTTAGTTGAGGTGAACATCGTTATGAAGACGAGTAATGCCACTAGAGACACTGGACAGTGAAAATCACGACCATCGGAGTCCGACACCACCGCAGGATGGGTTATTGCAACGCGCACTGAAGTTTGTACAAGACCCCATAAAGACTTCCATGAAATAAGTTACGTTCAAAGATGTGAGAAATAAAGAGCGGAGAAGGAAACGTAGTTAGCGTTAAACATAGATGACAGGGATCAGCCAATCAGCTGTCTGAGTGGTAGACTCACGTGACTGCAGGTGTCTTTCTGTTTGGCGTATGAAAGAAATCAAAGACTTCTCACGTTTCTGCGTTTCCGTAGCATGAGTAGTCACATGGGTTTTAGTACATTTAAAATGATAAAATAGAAATATCTAAGAAATAGGCAAAACCCTTGCTTATGCACTGCTCAACTGGAATTGTCACTCACTTGCAGCAGCGCACAAGTTACAAGGGTAAAAGCAGAAATTAATAAACCGTTTCAAAATCTTCCACAGATCCTGAGCCTGCGAACTTCGCAGTTGGACTACTTACAATGCAGCTAGCTGAGAGGCTTAACAAACATACAAATATTTACCACGTAACCTGCAGTTTAAAATTGAAAAAAAAAAAAACAAGTACCACAGTCGTGCCCTGACAAGTGTTTTGGGGTTATACAGTGCAACAAAAATTTCGTCCTCGTTTTTTTTTTTTCTAAACATTGCCTTTTGTTGTACTGTCACATATGCCTACCTTCCGAGAAAGAAAGAGACCTTTAGCCATGCCTCCAGATACCTGTGAATGCAGTTTAAAACGTGCATCTAATACAACTTTCTTGTGAATGTTATGTCTTTAGGTAGCACGTAACTTTGTCAATCGTACAGGCTACAAGACAATAAACTATTCACCGAACCATAGCGAACATCGAAGCAAGATCTCAATAGCTCTTACTTCTTCAGAGCGGTATCACCTTCTTACCAGGACATAGGACGACCTCGTCGCTAATTGTTTGCTGAGTAATATTTTTAAGCTCCCCTAGCATGGGCTTCAGTGCATAGGCAGAACAGGCATAGACGACGTAAGTTCCGCTCCAAAGCGTAATGAAAGTAAACAGGGACACCACAACTCTGACGGTCCAGTTGGGCGCGGTGTTTGGCGTCAAGTGAACAGAGCTTCGTTCATTCGGTGTGATTTCTGGTTTGTGATGGTGGTTGGTGGTCATCTCGTTGGTCATTGATTCTGATCGGTCGCAGCCATGTTGAAAGAAGAGAGAGGTGTCTGAACAAAGCCAGTCCAAGCGGCAAAAGTTCGCTCGGGCTTCATGAATCTCCCGGCAGGGGCACGACGGTTTAGGGGCCTTTGCATTGTCGCGGCCTTGTAAACGTGCGCACTAGTAAGGACGGTTCCTTGATATTTGATGCTCCTTAAGATGCCCCGAGAGATGTTGCGACATCTCAAGGCGTTTGCCAGAAATGCGAGCGGACCTTCGCCACCTTTGCTCCATGGCAAGGCGGCATCGTTCAGAAACATTTCTCTTTTTCCACCGTGGTGGCAGCTATCTTCTATTACTTCTTGCTGGCGGCGGCCGCACGACCGCTGAGACGCGCTCCGTAGCCGGAATAGAGGGCCTGGCCACGGGCGACGTCGTCGTCGGTGAGGAAAGGCGCGTCTTCGACGCCGATGTTGTCGTTCACGTAGTAGAAGTCCCTGGCGTTGCTGCAGGGCACGGCCTCCTCCGGAAAGGCACACGTGAGCGTGAGCTGGTTGAACACCGTCTGGTTGCCACAGAAGAAGCTCCAGTGGTTTTGCTGCGTCATTGAGGAGAAGAAACGAAATGGGAGACTAAGTTGGTGCTTGATCAGAACGACGAAACTAGATTCGGCACTCAACATGCATGACGTTCGACAAGCCGCTGGGCCCAATTTTACCAATATTACGGGTATAATATTGCTTTTACTTGAGAACCCACGTAAGTCAGTGTTTGTCGGGACAACACCAAAACATCAGTGTAGTGAGCGTTAAGGCCTTTGCTGTGGGACTAAAACAAAACGATGTCGGCGAAGATTTCATGATAGCCTATATTAAGGGAAAGCGTCCAACCTGCTGTCCAATTAGTATCTCGTATTTGTTCAAGGCATCCTGGCCTGGGTTTCTTGCACAAAACGGCCGGGCGGAACATGAATCATTAGCGCCTAGAGAACAAGCCCTCGGCATTTTCTTGTTTTACCTAATCACTTATGGATCCACGCAAAAACGCCTTGCTCGCGGTGACGTCGCCGCAAGTACATCCCGCAGCGCCACCAAGTGGCACTTCAAATAAAAGTTATATCTCTCTACCACAGCGACGGCATTGCCAGCGCACGATGACGGTGAGACGCTCAACTCTGCCGCTTGGCGGCGTACTCTAGTTGAGCTTTAACTTGTCTGCCTTTTGGGAGAGGTCGGTAAGCCGGGTGTCTGTCACAGTCTGTGGGAGGTCAAGAACCCAGTTGACGCTCTGCCTCCAGTACATGCCCGTTGCCTCCCGCCGGGCTTTGGCTAAGCGTGCGACAAAATGTTACTAAAGGCAAAAAAGCTCAAGCTGGAAACGTGGCATACCACAGGGCTCTTAACTTCTCATAAATGCACGACCCTGACGTCTCCCCTCTGCGGTGGCGCTGTTGTCGGTTCGGTGCGAGTCTGGTTTCTGCTCACGCGAATTGCCTACACCTGGTGTGGGCGAACGCTGACCAGTCCGTAAACAGTGTCCTAGGTGGTATCACGTCAATGCAGTTGTGTTGTGCGACGTCGCGTGCTCGCTTACCTGCTTAGTTCCGTCGGCGAGCACCTGTTCGTGGCAGATGTGGAAGATCTTGCACTCGTTGTCCGTGTCAGCGTAGTAGCCGTACCTCAGGCCGTCGCAGCTGAACGTTGTCTGGTAGCTGCCCACGATGAGCTCTGCGTCGGCCGGGAGCTCGTACGCTGCCCGCTTGGCACGGCGGTTGTCCTTCTGCGTAGGGAACAGTTCAAAGAATGTTTGACGCCGGGCGTCATTTTAACGCAGACGCCACGCACGCTCCGCGAGCTCCAAGGGAAAGCATTGGCCTGTCACATTTTCGCAACTACTCCGTTTCGCGTTACGCTAGTGTAAGGCTATTAACCGATGGTTTGGAGCAGGGGATTATAAGACCTAACCTATTTACAGCACGTAAGTAGAATTCGCACTGTGGAAGCGTGAAACGAGAGCGTTGCTTTTTTATTCGAACTTTTGTTGCCCCCTGAGGTGTGTAAAAAAACAAAACAAAAAACGTTTACTTCGCGAAAGTTACTATACTTTGTTCTCCGCCAAGCTGACAGGGCGACGAAAGCTGCGTGTTCGTCCGTCGAACCTATCGCTTACTTTTCATTCTTTGAGTCTGCTCTTCGCTCGAGAGTATGGGTAAAGAGCGTAATCACGTGGTGCAAGACCGACAATTGACTAGTCGAACCAGCACGTAGCTTTCACCGCCCTGTCAGCATAACGATGAACGGTGTACTTAAAGCTATCGCATATGGGAAAAAGAAGATCCAACATGCAATATTAGAAGAAAAAAAAAAACACTCAAGATTAGCACCGCTTAGCACATTCTGCGTTTCAGTTCGGTATTCATGAGAAAGCGAAAGTTACGCTTTTGACATAACCTTTGTACCAAAAAGCGAAAATTGACTTTGGTGCAGAACATGGCTGCTCTGCAATGAAGCCAACGTTTTGCAGTGTTGGCGCTTGTTGTATCAGTATTTAAGTTGAAACGTACTTAATTTTTTAATATATGTGCCAGTTGTATACTCATAATGTCAGTTATGTAAAACTAATTTTTTTTTTAACACTGATCGGTATTTTCGCAGACAAAACGAAGTTAGTGTGCACACACAACATCGGAGGTTTTATTTGTGAAGCATAGCGTAACAGAGCACCGGCTGCTTTCGTTAACACTGTAGGCGATAGTGAACCACGCTGTAAGTTTACATCAACCTAATAGACTATCCTACCTATTATTTGGAGTTAACGCGCTCAGAGAGCGATGAGTAAATCTATGATCCCGGTAGGAGGTTTAAAGGCAGCGGTTTACAGTTCCTTAGATATGTGCTCAATAACTCTAACATTGCTTTCCAAATCATATTAAGTGCTAAAGGCGTAAGCCGTTAACTAAACGCAAATGACTATTTAATGGTACGGTAAAACCAAGCGCCTTTTCCCACATGACCAAAACAGGCGTTAATATCGCTAAATTGACTGCGCTAATCTTGGCGCAATCTCGCCTAACTACTTGTAAGAGGATTGCATACCAACCAAATGGCTTCTCCTTCTCTTCGAGTAAGGATTTACGTTTTGTTTGTTTTGTCAAATATCATACGTTTTACTTGGCGGAAACCCAAACGAAACATCTAAAAGCGAGCCCCGATCCTCAAGGTCATCAGATTTCCAGTTTTGCTTCTTCGTTTTTTCATTGTTGACCTCATTGAGGAAGGGAATGCTCCGTCGCCTAGGGATTGCGTAAAGCGAGTTGCAAACGACGAGATTCACAGCGGTGTTTCAATGCCTTCTACACACTCGCCGAATCAAGAGACTGTAAAGAAATCATTTATTCTTGCATGGATCGCTAAACATCTGTTTTGAGCGTGTCCATGTAAGTCGACCATTTGCGGAGAACGTTTACTATTACGTTGTGAAGCCTGGTGCAAAGGGAAAAGAACAACGAAACAACGAAGAAGACATACACGCAGGCGCCACCCACAGCATATTTGAAAAATGAAGAAAGGAAGGAGATACGCATCTCGTCACATTCATCACGTCCACACATGCGCTTGGCCGGGGGATACACGGCCCCGGCAGAGCGCAGACATGAAAGCGATGATGAAGGAGGCGAGATAAGAATTTCTTTCTTTTCTGCACTTTTCCAATATAGTGAGCGGAGCCTGTGTAGGTGTCTTCTTCTTTGTGTCCGTTGTTAGATGCGCCTTGTAGCATGCTTCATGGCGTTCACCAACTAGCACAATTACAATTTCTTCTACTCTTTCGAATCGAAATTGCAAAGACGGCACCAAATTCTGGTTAATTTGGTTAATTTGGTGCCGTCTTGAAACAAGAAATATGAGCGCTAGCTCGGAAAATGACCGAACGCAAACTCATAAAAAATGTAATGTTTACGGTAAACGACCTATATTTCGCGAGGAGTTGATTGGCGCCCATTTCGCCAATTGAATGATACTGACGACTTCGACACATGATTATATTCATAATATATCGAAACCATTAACCGATTGATTCCTTAACGCGAAACCTTTCTCCTGCGAAGTGTTAGGAAAAGATACTCGTTGGTCACTCGGGTGGACAACAAATCCTTGAATATAACGTCGTTTACACTGGGGGAAGATCTTGAAATCCTTGTTAATTATTAATGCAGACGACACTGTCAGACGTGTGAGCCGGAAAATTTTAACGATTAGCACGAAACCAAGGTAACTAGGTCCAACTACTTCTACACACTGCATGGTGCCGGCTGTGGCTTAATTTTAAGCTGTTCGAAATTAGTAAAAAATATAACGTGACTTCAAAAAATGGGTAGTATTTAAATCTGTTTATATCAGAGAGGTTATGGTCGGATAGCTTCTTGCAAGGCGCCACGAAAACACAGTACAATGCAGATCAGCATGTGACGAGACAGCACGAATCAAAGCAGCACGGCATCAAAATAAACCAGCGCCATGCTCTTTTGACGCCTCTTGTCACGTGTTGTTTTTACGAGTGCTGTTTTTTTATCGCGATTTTTCGTCGTGTGCCGTCCAGTCGCGCTACCAGCCAGCACGTCTAGAAAGCTGGCAGTGTGCCGTAACTTACAGGAAATGCGCCTGGCGGCAAATGTGTGTCATGAATATCCTCTGGGTGAGCGACACCGCAAGACTTTGCTCGTAATTCGCGTGTTTTTTTTACATTATATTGTGAGAAGACACTTACGCTTACTGTTGGGACGGCAATAGCCAGGGCTAGGCACGTCAGACCTGCAGAAAAAAAAAAGTACACGGTGTTGGTTAGGATGCTACAACAACGCTCCTTGAGGGTTTAAAAAAAGTCCCAACTATAGGGAGTATTCACTGGTGGCCATATCTGTGTGCGTGGTTGCCGAGCACGTGCTGACGGCGAGCTTCCGCAGTTCTTTTGGAGCGTGCATTTATCACCATCAAGATTGTCGGTCTTAGCAGGCTATTAATGTAAGCTCGTTCTGAGCATGCGGCCTTAACATCGCCCTCAAATATGGCGTCCAGTGAATGCGCCCTATACTTGGTTTCGGCTTAAGTCGAGACGCAACCAATGGTACTAGCACGAGCTCCGGGCTTTCGCTTTCATCGTCCCTGCCAAGCACGCGCGCCCGCGCGCGCTACGAGCACTGTTGAGGACAACATTCTCGCACTTGCAGCATCGGCTGCTTCTGGACTTCAGCTGAAACGAAGTGTGGTAAAGCGCCTCGATGTGTTTGCGATTGTCTTGCAAGTATAGACGCTTTACAGCAGTTGTGCATGGCCGCCGCCATAACTGACCTTCAGTTTTTGTTTCCGCCTATTTTATTTTCTTCACTTCGTCATTACCATAGCAGTCAAGGTTTTTGCCATCTTAGATTCCATTGTGTCCTTCTTCCCGGCATTGGCCTTTCTGGAGGCTCGTCAACACCCGTTCCAGCGGCTCGGTATCTCCGTCAAGCGCAGGTCAGCAATGGCGGCTGCATTCTGGCGCGTGTGTAAAGCCTCAATAGCTTCAAATGCGCCAGTGCACGAGACCGGTGTCTCGAGCGGCCCTTGGAAGAAAATGGCGGCGCAGCACTGAGATTAGTGGCTCCTGGAAGCGAATGGCGGCGGAGCGCTCACTCGTAGCACGTGTCTCGCGCGTTTCTACAACGATGGTTGACGATGCTTGAAAGCGTAAATTTTATCAAGGGACTTTATGTAGTGGATCCTCGCAGCGGATCCACTACATTCGGTCTTATTGGCTGAATGAAAGAAAAAAAAAATAGTTTGTAGACCTTGAGGCATTTAGTTGAGGTCTACCCATTATCCTTCCAATCAATGCCAATCAGAACTCGGCATCATTCTGACGTCGCCGCAAGCCCTGCGCAAGAAGCAGACTTGCTCTACGCACAGCATGCGGCGACGCCAAAACTGGCGCGTCTTCAGGTTTGCGCCGACTCTCGTAGAGCTTCAGGGTGCGAGCCCCTTAGGGCTGGTCCACCAACGATGACGTCATCCGACAGCCTTGTCTTTTAGGTGGCATTGGCGGGACGACGTTCTACTTGCAACGGCTAAGGCGGCTGCCTCACGCCTACATACTATGCAGTCACCATACGCCGGTACGTTCAGACGGGGCCAGTTTTCACTTTATGTTAAAGCACTGTATTCATTAGCGAAACAAATAAAGTCTTAAAATATGCCACATTACCGTCTTGCACTTCCTCATATAAAGGTGCGCACGTAACTTTCGATTCGGTTTTATTACGCGTCGTTCGACGCTCACTGCTGCCCTGCCGTGAAAAGTCATTCCGTATTCAAAGGAGCCGGCCACCACTCTGAGGTAACGGACGAATATAGCCCTCGACGAACGATAAGAGATACCCTACGCCATCTGCGATTGCGACATCCAAGGCGAGTAGCGAACGCGCGTTTTTACGAGGAACGTAAGGATCGACATTCCACGACGCTTAGTTCAAAGTGTCGTTGTTTTTGTTCTGATCTTTACCGCATTACCTGTGTTATATCCCTGTTTAAAAGCTGGTTCGGACACTTGCGACTGCTTACGACTAGGTGTCTCAAAACCTCTTAAAATCTGGTACGACGAGAGAACAATCTGGCGCTATCTGCGTGGTAAACTTGGCATTTCCGTGTTTTTTCTATTTTTTGTCGCATCAATCTTTTTTCCTTGGTTCAAAAAGCTTCTGACGATGTTAACAAAGATTATTTCTCATCGATGGTAAATACATTTGATCTCGCAAATACCGCAAAACATTCCCTCTAGCGAAATGCAGCTCCGGGGTCACCTCATAAGTGGCGCCAGCGTGCCAGTGTGTTCCCTAGAGAGCCCGGATTGAACAGAGGGCTCATCACAATATCATGGAAAGCGTTTGCAAGTTAATGGCGGACGCCTCCCGCGCCGAGTGCTCTCAAGCGCGCATCCGCTGCGTTGTCGCGTGGCGCGGAGGGGAGCAGGCGGAAAAGCGGAAGCGTTCGCAGACGATCAACGCGTTCGTCGCCTCCTCGGAGCTCGTATTGCAAATGCGGCACATAAACCACGTGACTCCGATCGTGCAGTTGGACACTCTCTGCAATATAGGCTCTCTGATTGTTCTCTCCTCGTAAAAGACCGCAAGAGCTCGGTCGTACGTAAACACAAGTGTGCCAACGGGTCTTTATGTGTTCAACTGCACCAAAGGGGTACGAAACAAACCAACGTTACCCGCCATCACGTCACCAGGTAGCTCGCTGCATTTCCCGAAGTGATCGTGCGACCTTGATGTTCAGCGGTTTCTCAGTTACTGGCTTGATCACACATTTGCGTTTGAGTGTGACCGACTGATTTGTGACCGCTTGTGACTGGTTATAACGAGATGGTTGCTATGTCAACCGAAGTCCGCGCAACGCTTCCGCTTTGAACTTTCCACTTTTGCACACCTCCCCCTTCTCTATATCCTCTCCACTTTTTACCTTGTCCCCACTTGGCTCTCCTCGCAGCTTAGATGGGGGGAGCGCTAAGATTATCTTCCCTGCAGAAAACCGAGGTTGTACGTCTGCCTTTAAAGTCAAGCTGATGGGGTTCTTGAAAAAGAAAACCAGTTAGAGGCGAATTCTAGAGTAATTTTATCTTGCGAATCTGAATATCCTGTTCGTTTTCCCCGCAGCTGTAACTAAACTCGAGAAAGCACGAAAAAGTTCCTACCAGTCCTTACGTCGTAAAAGGACCTTTCGGCCGTCAAGCACGTGTGGCTCGTGTGGGCAGCGCCTGCCCTAACACCAGTCGTGACGTATCCTTCTGACCTTTTTGCAGATAGCAAGAGTGTGCGTGCATAGCTTTCATCGGCGCTGAAGATGCGAGAGAGCGAAGCCAAAACTCCTTTTATGAAGTACCGCTGTTGGAAGGAGGGACTTCAGCGCTAGTTTGAAAATAATTTTCTGCAGCCTCCGTGCACCAAATCGAAAAATAATCTCGATATCCGTGATCCTGGAGGTCAAATGAATGCGATATAAGTGTTCTTACTCAAGTACAGGATCGCTTCTGCTTGCCTTTAAATGTCTTTGTTTAGCCTCAAAATTTGTTCAACACACTGTGAGACACCATCGATCTGAGCCAGTTACCGAAATTTCAAGTAACAATAATAATTTTTTTTCGCGATATCACCGAAAATTTAAATAAAAACCTCGAAGAATAAAACCTGGATAATCCGAAAACGCGTTTGGTTTGGGGAGCTCAAGAAAGCTCCTTGCACTCAATCCGTCACGTTGAAAGGCGAATCCCCGAACCAGCCTGAGGGTCCCTCGCGTGGTCTACAAGGGGAGCGACCCTTTCTACTGGAAATTACGTTTCCTGTTTTCTCACGGGAGGTTGACCAACTCTCGGTATCTCTAGAGCAGGTCGGTAATGAATTCGGAGCCATCACCGCCATGATAAGATATGCGCCGAGAATGTTCGAATGCGAGAGCCAAGCGCCAGGTGCTTGCTTTCCGCGTTCTAACGCTTCCGACGACTGCATTGGAGACAAAGGCTGCTATAGCTTTCGCTCTACCCACTAATCGTTCCAACCAGAGCTCGGCGCTTCGACGTCGCCGGTCGCTCCCACCTCGTTCTCTCCCTCAATTTCTCGGCGCATAGCCTACAGTTTGTCGAACGCTGTTCGTACCATAATCGTATAAATCTTGTTTACGTCTTTTTTTAGTCTAACAGAATCGCGTTGGCAAGTTGTTGAATATACGTATATCTAGCAACTTGTGAGCACCAGTTATCTCACCTATGTCCTTTCGTACCCCAGTTTTATTATTTCGTCGCGTTTCGGTAATTCTTCCAACGAGGCGCAATAGCTTAATGTAACGCTAAACCATCTTAGAACGCGTTCCAAATTTCCAACCAAAAAAGGAAACACAAAATTAAAGAAAAAAAGAAACCCTACAGAAATCACTTTTATCAACGCCCTTGTTAAAGCAGATTTTGACCAGTTTACTTCTATGTTTATCTTCTGAAAATTTTTCTCACTCGTTATGTTAATACTGGTCCACTTTAAATCTCTCAAGACTTACGCGTCAGTAACTTGAATCCAATAATACGAATTCATCACTAGCGCGGAATCGCCGCAACATAATTACGAGCTTCGTAATAAAACGCGCGCGCACACACACGCACGCAAGACTCAAGAATACCCGAAGGCGGGTGTTCTATTTCCCCGTAAATACCGAGGTGTACGAGCTGACCCGGAAGTACTTTGGATATACGCGCTGACGCTCTAATGCGTCCCGCCAAAAAAAGCCCCCTGGGCGAAGCCATTGTTTCGCGTGAGCCTTCGGCGGCGATGCCGGCCCGACCGACGAGCACGTGCTTGGCTGGGAGTAAAGGGCATGCAAACAGCGATGGCGTTTCTGTTCGCGCTGAGCAGTGTCGTGAAGACGTATGACGTGCTCGGCATGTAGATAGAAGGAGGCAGCGAGTCGCCGGAGATTTGTTCCGCCATTTTTGTGAACCGGCCATCCGAGGTCTCTCAGGGGTCAGCGTTACCGACGCGGGCATTTAGTCGGTGAATTTTAGGCTAATCTCATTTCGTAAGGTCTGACAGCGATCGCCTTACTTTTTTTTCTGGCGGAGTGCTTGTTTTTTTTTTTATATATTATGACCTTCTTGAGAAACTGTGGGAATAAGCAAATATACGACTCGCTTTTACAGTTGGTAGAAGTGAAAGAGTACAGGCGAGCTGGTTAGGTAACTAAAAATTAAAAAAAAGAAAGGCGAACAGCAGAAGAATGAAAGAAAGGAACGCGTACGCCAAAGACATACGCCAGTCCTTCTTCTTATGGCAAACACCACCAGGTGGTGCTCCAGTATTTGACCTCCCATAGAACTTCCGGTTTATAAAAAGAATGCTTGAAATGTCGATGAAACGTTTAACCATAAATTCTCCAGGTGAACGCCCAAAGGGCGAAGGAGTGCGAGATCTGTTAAAATGTTTCGAGTATTCTTGAAACCAACTTGCCTCCTCCAAGATGTAATATTGTACAGCCGGAGGCCCTCGTTAAATCTTCAACTTTGTTGTCCGTGTAGCATTTATGCTTTCTAGTACGCAAGCTCGACAGGCTCGCAAAGACAGTGCGACCGGAAGTCGCTTGGGACGCAAGCGGCAGTGCAAGTTTGTAAAAGTGAAAGGATCTATGTTTGTACCTTTTTCAGTCGTTGTCGTTCGCAGTATTCATATTGTTTTTAGTATGAACTAACACGCCGAACGAAGAGTCATGATCCCTAAGAAACACCCTAAAATACCTGAGACAAGGAGAAATAGGATAACGGACAACACAATGTTCGTTATTTTATTTCTCCATGTCTCAGTGTTTAGATAATGCAAGTTTCATGATGTTTTCGCCTCTAGGACATCCGAGTCAAGTTTCGGTCGTACTACGTACGAGATTAGTTGACGTTCGCAGTCTTCGGGGACAAAATATCTCCTTAAGTCGCTTTTTCCTCTCACAAATATTAGACGATCTTTCCGGTCTCGCATTGTAGCCCGATGTATTTTGGAGCGTAGGCAAGTTTACGAATAGTTCTCACGTCGTATCGTACGGAACCGCCACCAGCGATTTCGGCTGAACAAGGAGAATCAATTCAGTTTCAAAGCAGAATACGAGAGCGCGGCATGAGGCGCCGGATTCATGCGACATATCCTCTCAGATTACAAGGCCGTTATGTTGCCATTTCTGCGTCACCCACTGGAGGCCAGCGCTGGGACTCGCGCGTAGCCTGTGTCCCTCCCACCCTGGTTATACAGTACATGGCGTAGAGAACCCGGCCCGGCGGACTTGGTGTCTAGGAGGGGTTGATTCGGTGTGTTAAATATTGAGGAGCTCGCCTGGCTGCTCCACGTTGCCCGTCTCGCTCATACTAAATAGTCTCCGTTATTTAGGCCGCCGTTGCAGCCGTTACCAAATACCAAACGAAAAATCATCTACTTACGATACTCTTTACTTCCAAATAAATAGAACGCGTTACCAACCTTCGTTATTTTAAATAGGAGGAACGCGTTACCTTTACTGTTGCTGATAAAGAAAAGTAACGCACGTTGCTTTTGTTCTACTTTCTTTTCTTATGAATTATTACGTTATACTGTTTTGACGTTACACGTATGCATGTTGGGGTTTCTTTCAAAAAAAAGGGGAAAGGTGGGGATGTTTACGTGGGGAGAAAAGGGGCAAACTTTTTACGATATTAGTGATCAGTGCAACAATTAGTACGACTTGGCGCCTCATAACACAAAAAAAAAGTGAAATGTAATTTTTATTTTTTACTTTGGGACGATGTAATTAGTAACGTAACTAGGTTACATGTTTCTCAAAATAGGTAACGTAAGTACTACGTTATCCGCTACTGTTTTGTAAAATGTAACGAGTACGTTACCACGTTACCGAAAAAATTTACGCGTTACCGCCAACGCCGGTTTTTGCACTTTCGAACATGTCTACTCTCTTTCTAGTCTCAGAAGGCGCTTGGGTGGAGCAGTGGTTACGAAAACCTGAAAGTTCGTACAGGCACTTTGCATCCCCATAACAAGACGATAAGTTTTTTTTTTTTTTTTTTTTAATTTCTATTTATACATTTAGTTTTCTTTTTTTATTTGATGTTCTGTGTCGTATTAGTAGGACATTGAATAGAGACGTGAGCCGTAACTAGAGGCCGATCGTGGCCGTGATTTCGAGATGCGCGCGAACCGGTCAAAGGAGGAAGAAACGTGACGTAAACACGTCGGGTCAAGTGCGCACTTTCCGAATGTGACGTGATACGCCTTCCGCCTTTATCGTCTTATCTGTCTCGGTAGATCTCGATTGAGCGTGACGAAAAGTTAAATGACCAACTGTGCGGAAGTGGCCGCGCTAAAGAAAAATACGAAGTTTGCTGACTCGCCCGGGAACTCGTATTTGACCAAGATGTAGTGTCTCCCATTTGCTCAAAATTTTAATCCGAGATTTACCGTGCGTATGCGCCGTAAAACGGCTTTGCTTAGTTTTACGGTCATTTTTGTTTTCCTTTGGAGGGTTCTAACCAGATGTAAGCGTAAAATCAGTAGTGGGAACTTGGACGAAAATGTTTACATTCTCTTTTCGAGTATTGCGAATGCAAAACTTCGCTGTCCAGGCATTACGTGTGGAGGTTCTAGCCGCGCTAACCCCAAAACAACCACGACCATATAAGTGTAAATGTTAAGGGTCTATTATTAAATATGTATGGAACTATACACTCCGTGCGACGCGACTAGCGCGCCGCCGCGCGGCCGGTACCGAAGGTAGGCAGTGAGCACCTCAGAGAAAACGAAACCGAAACCACGCCGCTTACGTTGGTACGCGTTGAAGTCGGAGTGGTCCTGTTGCGCTGGGTTCACAGCATGAAGTGCTGCCTGTGCTGCGTCATTAAGTGCTTCAATAGTTATGCGTCGTATCTCGTGGAGACAAAGTTTCACAGTTTTTCACCTCGCCGATGTTTTGTGGGACAGCGACAACGATGGAGCCGTGCCGTACGACGCGAGAAATTTGGTGTCCCGATCATGTCTGCCACTGTGTCGGCACGGCTGACATATTCTACATTGCCGCTTTGCGCTCTGCGTTTGCTTTCGTACCAGTTACGCCTACATGTGTCAGCGCCGATTGGACGAACTGAAATGCCATCCCACACTCGCGGGTATGCAGTGCCAATTTCGTTGGAGGAATGCCCTCCAAAGAAGTTTCGTCCCCATCGTACGTGTCGATGATATTTCCGGACAAATATGACACGAAATCTGTACTTCATGAAGAAAGATTTGAACGGTAAAAAAAGTGACAAATATAAATCTAAAGAAAACAACCATAAAACTCGGAATCACTGGAGAATCGGCGTTTGAGTATGGAAGTTTATGTGGTGTGCTTTCTTTCTTGATCAGCCTCCTTTTGGATGTGGAAACACTGACACCCCGAGTTCTGTAGACAACAATTTTTTTTTCTTGGCTTTAAAGCCACCTATCGCAAAATGGTTCAAACTGGAAGTACCGTTCCACTGGTCCCTTCCTACCTGTAAACTGTGCACCTCCCACGATGAGTGGCATTTTCTGACAGCCCTTGACGGTCAAAGCCAGTTCCCATTTAGTTACGCCGCCCAAACTAAATTTCCACCTGGTTTCGCTGTGCCAACTATTTTTGTTTTAATAAGTGTTGTGCCAAGTGACGGTCATGTCAAAGTACCTGTGGGCCGAAAATCAGCACCTCGCACAACAGGTTATTACACAACAGCTGACCGCAAAAGCCCTTGGCGGCCAAACCGTGTGTTGGCCGACAACTTTGTTTTCTCGGCTTTAGAACCACCTTTCGTAAAGTTGTTTCAATTGGAAGTACAGTCCACTGGTCCCTTCCTACCTCTGAAGTCTCCACCTCCCCCGACCAGTGGTATTCTCGTGACAGCCTTTTCATAGTCAAAACCGGTTCCCATTGAGTTACGCCGCCCAAACCAAATTTTCACCTGGTTTCCCTATGCCACCTTTTTTATTTTGTATAATAAGTGCTGTGCCATGTTACTGTCAAGTCCAAGCACCTGTGTGCCCAAATCTGCACTTTGCACAGCCCGCTTTAACACAACATTTTGGGTCCAATATTGGATATACCGTACAGCTTTATTTCTTCATTCATTAGAAACAACTTTCACACCTGCTCTCTTAATGAAACTTGGCCCACTTCGTGCAGAAAAATAGTGGACATCTCACTCGCCTCCAAATATCATCGTTCCAGCAGTCCTACGTTTACAGCGACGAGCGAAATAAATTTCCCACTCAAAGCAATTAAGGTGGCGGCCGTCTTGCTTTTCGGAAAATTGCTCCAACTCCTTTTTCGGCCGCAACTAGAGAAATTCCCCCGAATAACGACTAAAACTCAATATATAAGAAGAGGAGAACAGCTAAATGCCCTTCTTAGGTCTGCCCCAGCATTCATGCAACGTCACCCTCAACGTATCGGCTCAAAAAGCAAAAGTTTCGTCCGTGCGCGCTTTCGCCGCCACAGCTTGGCATGCGAAAAGGCGCCGCCGGCTGCTGAACGCGCCTCACGGTCGAACGCCAGCTCCTCCGCTAGCGGCGCTGCGCGCGTTTTTCAAAGCGCCCCCTATAGTTCCCGCACGGAGTGTATAGCGACAACAGGGACTGGACTAATGTTTCTCGGTCGTTGTTGCTTTTCCGTCGTAGGAATCGTCGACGAAATATGAAGATGAAGCGTCGAGAAAAGAGAATCGGCCATTTGTGTCGTCGGTCGGCTTGTTTCTGTTTAATACTCAGCCTCTTGTTCTAAGTAATTTTCATTAGAAGCGCATGAACGCCACAAAGGTTTGTCGATAAAATAAAATATCTACAGCAAATGTAACCAAAATGACTTCATGTTTATTTATATTCCCGAAATGTATTACTATATAATTACACAGCCCTTGGCAGTATTTTTTTTTTTTTTTTGAGTTAAGTGGAAGTTTTGTGTTCGCGGGACATCGAATGCTGCACGTTAAGTGCAGTCACTATCAAGATCGGCACAATCGCGTTGTATTAAAGAAGCGTGTCACGTGAAGCAGCAGCCTTCTTTTGGCAGTGGCACAAACACTCAAGAATTTTCGAGTACCCTGTCTCACTCTTTGTTAACATTTCCTTTCGCTTAGTTCCCTTGCGTCGCCCACTACTCCCATAAAAGGGCCCTATGAGCTATTCTTATGTGCAGAATTATCACCTTTTATTCGATGTTAAAGTCGATTAATTATCGAAGTAGCTAGTTGAAAAAAAAAGCAATATTTGTAATGACACGAATGATAATTTGGAGAGTTTTTGTGATCGTGCTGTAAGACAACAAGTAGCCATGAAACGATAATGTCTTTTTAATTTTAATAGTATATTTTGATTTAAAATTAGTCAATATAGTTTTACAGGGTTCATGTCTTACGAAAAACGGCCACGCCGGCAATGACGCTCCAAAAGCAAGGAATTATCCAGCTTCGTGTTTATAAGCGTTGAGCGAGTTGGAATGCGAACCCAACGCTCATTATAAGCAATTAAAGGGCCCAGTGACTCTTATTGAACAACGAACTCTCGTTTGACTTTTCCTTGTCGGGTGCTAACGGGAAAAAGAGGGTGGTAATTACGGACTGTTTCTCGGACGGATGCCAGCGGATCCGAAGCATCGATGACGGCGACCTCAACCTAAGTCAGCGCTTTGCAGTCAAGGCCGCCTAATCGACCAATTAACGGTCACGCCTCGAACGCCTACCGAAAGCAAACTATGAACAAGCAACATAAGCGAACAATCGTATATTGAAGCTCATCGGGTGGACTGCTGCAGGAGTCAAGAGATGATGACACCACGAGCAGATTGCCTGCCCCCGATGAGACTCAGAAGTTGGACGGAAGACAAAAGGTGGACTCTCCCATTGTCACCTTCTTCTACATCACGTGACTGTTTAACCGCGCTCTGATTGGTCGACGGCCTCGTTTAGAAAGGGAGAGGGCGAAGGTCCGCCGGCCGCTCGCAACAATTACAATTGACCGAATGTTTGGCACTTAAGCGTGTCGTGAGAACCTCCGAGTTGCGCCAGGGTACGCTGGACGAACAATGACAAAAGTGCCGGTGCTAAGATTTCAGCGGCCGCTGCGTGGCGCTCGCCCTTTTTAGGTCTGCTTTTGTTTTTCTGGCAATGTCGTCCGTATTAAATTAGTTTGCTTTATTTTACCGCTTCCTCGGAGCGTTACGATAATCGTCCTACGGTGACCACAAAACATCATGACGGTTTTTATTGCGCTGAACAACTCGGGTACTCGCGGAATAATTGCGGTTCCAAAAGTTCAGGTGCACACTATTTGGTTGGAATCAATCTTCGTGTATGCAAACGAGTGTGCTTCTGAGTTTCTGCACCCTGTGATTTTTTTGTATTTTGTGTTGGGGGATGTGTATTCGCGTTCCTGAATATTATTTAATGATTGAGTATTGAAAGAACCGTTCGCCAAATAAGCAAATCACCAAGAAGAATGAATGCTGGGTACATAGGTATACGTGGTTCAAGTGCTGACATCTTGAGTATAAAAGTTCTGAAATAAATAGTCAAAATTAGGCTTTGTCAAATGCGCTTCCAAAGTGCCCTTTGTTTTAGGTTTTCCCTCTCGTAGACTTAAGGCCGGTTCAGACACTTGCGTTTGAGTGCGTTTGACTGCGTTGCGTCGAGAACCGAAAGGGAGTCACCGGCACATCTGTGCTTCGTATGAAGCGTGGAATCCAATTCAAGGAATCATCTTGGCACGCGAAATAAGCAGCAGGGATGTCCTGGTTCCTCGCAACCGCAACACAGTCAAACGCAACTGTCTGAACCAGGCTTTAGGCTATTAGACGCCATCACGTGCAGCGCTTGTAACCAAACTTGCAGCGTACTACTTGGTGCTGAGGTAATTTCGCGAAAGGCCAATCGGGGCGTGTGTGTGTGGAACGAAATACGGACGTATTTTTGTTGCGACATCGAGGCAACCTAGATCTTCCCAATCTTTCGCTCAATCTAGTAGTCATTTCGCCACCTTTCAATTGATGCACTTGTTCCATTCACTCAACCACAAACACCGCATAAGTTCGGGATTGTTTTTTTTTTTTGTTTTGTTTTTTTGTTTCTCCCAAGCTGTCAATGACAGGGAAGCTAACTCATCACGAAGAAGCGTGGGAAATGCGGGCTGAGTGACGTTATGTAATCTAAAGGTAGAACCGTCACATTTGAAGTCAGTGTCAACATGTCGATCGATTTTAACATTAAAAAAAAAAAAAAAAAATGACAGCTGAAGAGAAAATAGCGAGACTGAGAGGAAGGAAAGAAGAAACAAACAAAGACACTCGCAGGGCTAAGATCAGAGGCTTGGAGAGTGGTGATGGTAACTTCGTGCATTGCTGGCACTATTTGATTGCATTTTTTTGTGCTTTCTCGTGTATATGAGCTGCCATGCTCATTTACGTGAATGAACTTCCGCACAAAAAAAAACGATATTGGTCGTCAAAGCTTGCTTTTGTGAACGCGCGTTCAGTGCTGAGAGCTTCTATTTACGACAGCTGTCAGCCCAGTAAATACAGATATTTGCCCGTACAGTATAATCGCTTTGAAGTAGAACGATGGCTGCCGTAGGCATCACTAAGTGTCGTCGGGGACATAAACGGACGAACTTTAGGATTGTTTCGTGACGGACCTACTAGAACCGCACAATGCGCTCGACAAACGCTTCAGTCACGTAGACAAAGTGCTCGTGTTAACAATTTTAGGGTAGGAGTGTGAATTAGTGGAACGAGTCGACTAGCTCTTTGTGAATCATAGTCTTCATAAAGGCGGCAGTTTTATTTGCACTGTCGACGCTATGTATGACACTACGCTGCTCGATTTGAAGCATTATCGAAACAGCCGTTTTTTATGTGACGCAACAAAGAAGGGCTTCTTTTGCCATAGCAACCGTTAAGAAAAACCGGGTGGGGCGGGTCCCTTGCACTTGATTATCGCTCCGCAGCAAATAATATTGCGACATTCGAAAATAAAGAATGAATTGCGTAGCGTAAGGCGTCAACATAATAACCCGCCGCGTTCCACCAGCTGTCAGCGACGATGTTCTAATAAGGTCCACAATCTTATGCGCGTGGTTTGATACATAGCGGTCAAATCAAGTCGCCTCAAGTACCGTGGCCGACGCTTGTTCGCGATGCACTAGTCAACATTGTGTCGAGTCGCTCCTCTTATAATTGACTCTCGAGTTTGCCATATGCGCTTTCCGTTCTCGTGTCCAGGGCGCTTCGCAGCTCCAGCGAGGACAACGCGTCTATAGAGACACATTCGGGACGTTCTTGACAGCGGACAATGTTGCCAGGCGTAAATTTCGAGAAAGAGCCTCCATTGTTTCGTCGTCGTTGTGTACGGAACGGAGACAGCTCTAATTAGCGGCCGGGGGATCCATTCTTCTTCCGCGACAGGATCTCGCCGCGCGTACCCCGGTCATCGCGTGACGCTGCACTACTTGCAGCAGCGCCCTTATTATCTCCACGCCGCGCTATCTCCGCGCTGGGAATTAGTTCCTCACTTTCTGCCCAGTGCGCGGCTTCCCTGTTTTCCGTCGTGCCACCGGGGGTGCGCGAATGACAAAATGACGTGAGATAAAACGTCTCCCAACGCGGACATGAGTCGCTCTGCCGCATGCCTATACAAACATGAAACGTTTCTTAATTCCGAAGGTGCACACTGCTTATTCATCACGCAGAAGATTCTGTGTTCGCTGTAGACGTGAGGACAGAATAGACCCCTTTCGAAAGTCACGTGCCGACTGATAAAACATTGCATGCACTGCAAAATGGTGGAAAAACTGACACCACTGAACGTGCATGTAGCGCGAGCGGGTAGCTTCAACTTGTGGTCCCGCTGCACGAGGGCTCGTGAGCTAGGACGCATTAGAACTGAAGAAGCTCGCACTTATGTCCGCAATTGTGCGGGGATTCTACTGCTTCCAATAGAGGGAACTCTTTCGAAAGGGGTCTATTATCCAGTACAATTAATTGCACGCGCATTTGATGTGATCAAATGCGCGTGCAATTCTACTGGATCTTTATACAACCGCGTTCGCAACGGCTTTGCGAAAGCGGATCCAAACGCCGACTGAGGAACTTTATAAAATAACGCGAAACGGTAGCGTTTACGGGACGCCTTATCGCCGAGGCTTTCTCAGTTCCTCGCTGTTAAACCTAGTTTTTATTTCGAGGCTTGGCTTCCACTGCCTGTCGATATTTTAAGTTCATCCCCGTTTTCGCACGCGTAAGAACGAATCTCACGCACAAAAATGAGCTCGAATTGCACATTGGTTGCCTTCCGCTAGACACAGGTCTTCCAGAGCAGCAGCGAGGGATCCCGTATATGAATAATTCGTTACGCATAATTGGGATAAGTGCTGTATGCGGAATGCAAGTTCGTCTGTTTCTTTTGCAGGGATTGTGGTGACGTCAGAAATACGCCAAGCTGTGACTGGCTCTGATTGAAGGACAGTGGATAGACCTCGAAGCAAGCTGCCTTGAGCTCTACCCACTATTTCTCCACCAAAGCCAATCAGAGCTTGCCGTCGTTTTGACGTCAAAAGAAGCAGACGAACTTTCGCTTCGCATAGCATCGTAAGATTCAACCCCTAGTCACCTACTTGCAGTAAATAATAATAATATTATATTATTATTATTATTATTATTATTATTATTATTATTATTATTATTATATAAGAAAGACCTCTGTTTGCGGAGGCCAGAAACGTCTTTGTGATGCCTCAATTTTCTGCCCAAGTCACCGACAAGGTGAGGGTAGGAAGGGACAGATTCGGTAGTATCGCCGGCAGCGCAAGCTTCCTCTCTTTGACGACGTTTCAGCGTTTAGTGCAACTCTAGCGCGTTCGCGCGCAGCCAAAGCACAGCGGAAGCCAGGAAGCGCGTTGGAGGGCGGGCGTTCGAAAGACGCGCCCTGACGTTCTCATTCTGTCAGTGACTATGCGCCGAGAAGGTTAGGAAAACGAGGAGACGAGAGCGCGTGGGCACGTTGGAACGGCGAGCTCTGGTTGGAACGACTAGTGGTTAGATGTAAAGCTATTGCTGCTGCCTTTGTCCGCACTGCACTCGTCGAACGCGTTCGAAATGGAAAGCCAGACGCCGGATGCCGGCGTTCTACGTTCTCAGGCGTTCAACGAGTGTAGGGGAGACAAAGGCAGTTAGCTTGAGGTCTGCCCACGAATCCTTCCAACCAATGCTCGACGTTCTGGCGTCTCCTCCGCTCTCGAGTCTTCTCCTCTCTCTCACTTTTTCTGAGCATACTGTCCCCTTTAAATTCGATCTTTAGTCTTAGGGAACACTGACGAATGAATGTTGTGAGCATTCCATGTGCGGTTGACCAAACTGTTTGTCTCGAGTCACCCGTGATAGATATTGTTCTCCCGTTAACGGAAGTTTCGCTCATGAGAGCTCACATATTAGGGCTGTCTCTCTTATCCCGCGTCCTACCGAAACATTTAGTATAAACTGGATTATGGAACAGAAAATGTAACTGAATTTCTTGCTGAAATCCAGTTTGCAGACAATGTCTGGAAACTGGATTTCAGGTTTCCAGCAAGAAATCCAGTTAGATTGCCTGCTCCATAATCCAGTTTATACTAATTCTTTTGGTAGGGGTGGCCCGTTTTTCTTTCCCTGTAAGTGGCAATGAGACTTAAGCGGGAGTGTAGAAAGTCTCAAAGTATTTCCCGGAGGACACGCGTAGCCCCTCGGATACCATAAACTCCAGCTGAAGGGAGATCCACGGGCTGTACCCGTTTCACAATATTTTCTTGCCCCCGATATGGTGTACTATACTCCACTACTATCAGCAAATAGGTTACCATTATATTAGCTACCATAAATAAGTCTCAGCCTCAGGTCTCCCGATGAATTCTAGATCTTATTGAGCTGTTAACTGTTATTTTGTGAACTGCTTACAAGTTCTAATTACCTACAAGGTGACGGTAGTAACACGTACTTCCCGAACGCTGTCGCAGCCACCGAGTCGTGTGGTGAGAACCAGTACCAATTTCGAGTTCAAGGTAGCGTTCATTACTCGGTCTCCTGACGAGCTTAGTATCAGTTACTGTATTCCTGAGCTAGTAACCGTTCCTAGCTCAACTCTTACTACTCGAGGTTACTAACGTTACTAAGGGGTATATGTGACAAGGAGCTACTATTGTTTGATAACTAAACATCACGAGCTTTCTTCTGAAGCAGCTGTCCCAGTCCTCATCCACCATACAATACGAAAAGCTGTCCGCCGCGACATGATGACAACATTATGTGCTGTGACGCCTCAAGCTTATTCGAAGCAAGTTTCCTTCATGCATATGCATGCTTCGACCACTTCTGCAGATAGTTTTGCATAACCAACGTTACAGAACTCAGACAGTGACTGTAGGCTGTCTTTTGTGACATTATCCAGGCAGTGCAACCGCAGCTTAAAGGTGCAGGCTGCTTGAATCTCTCGTAAGCTTTATGTCCCGCCCCAGGTAGCGGCGCGTCGACCGTCTTACATCGATCCTAAACATGGCTCGCTCAAACGCCTACCATTTTAGCTGACAATGATCGAGCAGCTCGCGCAGATTGTAGATGAGGCTGCTTACCGAAGGCGAACACGACGGAGTTCATCTTGCTCGTGGAGGCGTCGAAGGATTATTCCTCGTAATCTCTGCGGATAGGCTCCTGTTTCCCGAGTGATCGAGGAGGCTGTGGAGGAAAAGAAAGGCGCGTTGGCTCGCGGGCGCTTCATCGGCGTACGGCTCTTTTGACCTTTTTGCCATCAGCGCGCGCCTCCCGTATACCCACTTTTCTTTCTTTCGGGCAAAGAAAGACGAAGCTTCATGGCGCATTCCCACTGGAAGCGGATCTGCGTTCACAGAGCGGTTGCGAACGCGGTTGTATAAAGATCCAATACAATTGCACGCGCTTTTGATGTCGTCAAATGCGCGTGCTATTGTGCTGGATTTTTAAACTACCGCGTTCGCAACCGCTTTGTGAACGCGGATCCGCTTCCACTGTGAATGTGCCGTAAGATTAAAACTACCGCTTAAAGTGGATGTCATCACGACAACTTTGCATGCTTGCATTTCAAAGATTGCCTTTAAATATTACTTCTTTTTTTTTTTTTTTTTTTAAAGAAAGGAATTTCATAATCGAGCAACTGCCACAAGAAATTACCAGCATGTTTCGCCATGGCACCCTACCCCATTATACCTGAAAATGCCTGAGCTAGGGTGATGCGGAT
Organism: Ixodes scapularis; assembly: GCF_016920785.2. Taxonomy (NCBI): domain Eukaryota; kingdom Metazoa; phylum Arthropoda; class Arachnida; order Ixodida; family Ixodidae; genus Ixodes; species Ixodes scapularis. The sequence goes on along the minus strand of NW_024609836.1, from coordinate 7,499,700 downwards.
GCCTACTTATTCGGGAATAATTCCAGAGTGGCAGACTTCCCCAGTCTCAAATTTGGAAAACTAATGAACCTCCCTATGATTTGACACGTCCTTAGCATCTTGCGAGTTACAGATGCAAGTCACGTTCCGCTAATCGCAGTATTTAAGTTGAGATGTAGCGCACCATTTACTCAATTTTCTTATACACTTCTGATGTTTTCGTTGTTACTTCAATCTTAAGGCCCAGTGTCCTAATAGCTTTATGGTGAAAATCAGCGGAGCAAGTTTTAGATGTGACTTACATGGTCCCTATTTGTATCGGTGTTTGCGTGTGCTCACAATGGATTGACAGACCAAGGTAAGAGAGAAAATAAATTGTCTGGATTTTTTTTTCTGGAATAGTATACATACAGTATCACCTTTATAAATTAGCCGGCAGCTCGGAAGAAAACATCGCGTTGTAACCGATCCCTAAACATACGGAGAGACGCACGTAGTGGTGGTACTATCTGAAGATTCGGAGGCATGATACTGGGCCTTTCTTTTTGGAGAGACACCCATAAGGTGGTAGGAATTGATTTAAATTTTCTCCTAAAAAATAGGACAGTCCCATTTCAAAACAAGGGTGGGGTAAAGACAGAGTGAAAGGTTTTGGCACAATATATTCACCGGTCATACACCGCCTCGGGATCGGGCTTTGAAATGGCAACATGAATATCCTATATCAACAATGTGTCGGAAAAACACAGCATTAAACCTTTATAATATTAAAATAGCTAAGCAGAAAAAAAAAAAAAAACTGCGACCTGAAAAAAGTATTCTGGGTCTGAAACAGGTGACACAAATGGGCTAATCCTTGATAAGATGTCAGAATTCTGGTTAGGCTCTATGCTACGCTCTCTGAGCACAATAATTAATCGCGAGCTAAACATCGGACAAGGAATCCAGCCGAACAATGCTACATCCTGACGGTAAACGAGTGAGCACTTAAGGGAGGTTCGGACACGTAGGTTTGAGTGCGGCCAACTGCATTACGTTCGCTTGGGACTACTTACGACAAGGTGGTTGCTATATCGACCGAAGTCCGCGTAACGCGTTGGAGTGGAACGCAAGTAGTCGCTAACGCTCAAACGCATGTCTGTAACCAGCCTTTAAGCTGATTGTTGGATGAACTTCAGCTATCACCGACCCCCTGTAATGTTCTTTAAGGTATTTCAGGAAATAAATAAGAGACACCCGTACGAACGAAATCAAGTATCCACAGCTTCCGAAACAAGCAAGCATTCCCATGCACGCCGGCGGGGCGACGTTGATCCCATAGCCACTGACGACGAAGGTTCGAACCTTTTGAGAGATGCTCCGGTCGGGGTGCTGTGTTCGCGTTCTGCTGTCGAAGGCAGCTGGCCGATGCGGAACTCTGATGTGGACGGAGCACACAAACGACGGACTTTCACACTGGACATCCCCGGAGAGACCGGCGGGCTCTTTTTATACCGCATCTGCCTTCCCTCCTTTCCGGGGCACGTCCTAGACCGAGAGAGAGGAAGACGACGCATCACTCGAGGAGCATCTTCCTTCCTGCGTCTTGCCGACTTTCACCTTCGTCCGCCGCCGTCTTTCCTGCCCTTCTCCCTTCGCTTCTCTCTCGGCCATTTTCGTTTTCGTCGTCCGTTCCTCTCCACTGTCTCCGGCCGCCCGGTCGGCTCACTTCGTTGAGGTTTGGGTGAGGGGCGATTGCAAATGGGTGATCGTCTCCTCTCGCTGCGTCGCTCACGACCAGTTCGATAGCACGCGGCGGGCGGGTGGGCGTCCACCGTTCGGCCTTGCGTGCGTTCGTCTCGTGTGTGTGTGCGCCGTCCTGCCGCGTTTTCGGTGTGTGAAGCCACGGTTGTCTGCCGCCGCCCATCAATGGTTTCACTTGTCTGCCCGCTCGCGACGCTCAGATTAGAAGGGCAGTAGTTTAGCCGGTCGACGGTGGCGGTGCTCTATGCCCGTAAACGTCCCATTTACGAGAGACTAAAGTAAGCCACACTTAAAAGTAACGACGCACTTCAGCCGTCCCTTTGCGTTTGAAACCATTGTTGCCAGTTGTCCGTTGCTTTGTTTGAAATCCCAGGAAGCGCCTTTCCTTCGTTCAGAATTATTTATACAGTCCGATTCAGAATAAATTGATTTCTGCCGTGCCTCCTTACACCCCATCTGAAGCTCGGGAAATTATAGCATTTTCAAATCGTTTAACGTCGTTAATAGACCGATATCAGCAGCCTATCTTGTTACGCCGCCGCTGCAGGCATGGATCCTGGCAACTGTGGTCTTTCTGCACGCGCGACTACACGGGACGGCACGAGCCATCTGGTGCACTGGCGCCTGTCCCCGGTGAACTACAGCCAGGGCGGCGTCACGCTTGCGTGGAACGCTTAGTAAGATCGCTCTATTACGCCCGCTGTGCACTCGTAACCAAAATGGCGGTGCCCATAAGACAACAAAGACATGGAGTGTCAATAGGGGCTATTCGCTGGACGTCATATTTGAGGGCGAGGTATAGAGCGCGTGCTCAGAACGAGCTCACTTTAATAGCCTGCTAAGACCGGCAGTCTCGATGGTGCGGAAGGCACGTTGCAAAAGAACTGCCGAAGCTCGCCGTCAGCTCGGGCTCAGCAGTCGCGAACACAGCTATGGCCGCCAGTGAATACTCCACATGGAGCCTCTAAGTAAGCTACGCTTTAACGTAGCGACACTCCATCCAGCTTGTTTCTTGAAATCGTTGCTGACTGTTATCTGTATCCTTTGCTAAAATCGGAGGAAACGCGTTTCACTTTTCCAGAAATGTTAAAACGGTCTCCGACATATTATAACGGCATAGGCGTCCTGCACTGAAGCTCTGAAGAAACTGTGGCGCACTCATTTTGGGTAGTGCAAGCACACCTGACTGGGCTTTGGAGTACTTATGGCATATTCGCTAAGCTTTTGTCTTTCTGCGTAGTGTTGGAGAACGGAAAAACAACTTTCAACGTCCGAAATTGGCTAGATTTAACACCGAAAGACATGTGAAAGTGCTAGATTTATGCTACCACCGCTTGGGTACGCGACTCTTATCACCGCGTTGTGAGGTGAGTACATCTAACGTCACAACGCTTTTAACATTTTTTTTTGGATTGCATACGGGCGTGTCTTCTTCGCTCAGGCTCTCAGCGTCTTTGCCTTAACCTGTGCTTCGAAGGCGTTCGAATTTTCGTTGTGTCTTTCTATTTTCCTCGTGACTTCGCGTTCCGCACCAGAGCAGGCACGCTTCTACATGGGCGGCAGTATGAGGCGCTCAAGTTTGTACTATCCGAAACTAGAGTCATTGTATGTTGCCAGAGTATCGCATTCAATAGCATCCGATTTTACTGTTTAATTGTAGCTTTAATAGCCAATATGGCGCCGAAACATATACGGTTTCGGGGCTGCCAACCAGCGTCTGCCAAGCGGACGCGCCGCTGATTACCACCGAAGTTAGGACGCGCCCAGGTTGGACGCCCTGCCTGAAATTACCGGCGAGCCATGGTTGTATTAAACATAACATTAATTGTGCCGCAAAACCTTGTAAACTTACATTTTACGTAAACATCCCGCTCCTGTCATTCTGTACTAATCTCTAACAAAGCTTCCTTCAAAAAGGTTTTTTCCCGCTTTTTTTTAGGCAAAAACCTGCTTTCTAAACGCTCATGGTGACCACAGCAAAGGAAAACGATTGAGCCGCCATCTTAGCGCCTCGAGCCTGGGAGTTTCGATACTCTCGAAACGTTCAGTGGCTCTATCCCAGACAAGCCCTAACAAGTTCATTTCCGCAGCACACCCTGGGTAACGCAGAAGGGCTATTTGCCCTAAGTCTTGGACACCATATACCTAAACCTCGGGAAGCCACATGTTCAAATCGTATAACTACCGTCATCTGCGCCCGATCTGTGCGAATCAACAAAATGGCGGCCCCCACATCACCAACTTGGAATGGAGTGTCAATACTCCCGAGCGTTGCTTATTTAGTGGCTCTATACACGCTTGCAAGTCCGGCTTGAGGGCGGCGCCATCTTGCTCGGTTGGATTGCGCTTGGACGCGTCATAAATCGATAACAAGGCCTCGCTAAGGCGTCGTAATCGGATTATGGCCTCGCTTGAGCGCACACCAATCAACAAGACGGCGGCGCCTTAGACTGGACTTGCAAACGCGTATAGACCGAGGCAACTCTCTGACGTCAGTGTACTGCGGCGGCGCTGCTGTCGGAACTGCGCATGCGCAGACGCTTAACTTTACCCGAATCATCAGGTTTCTGCGCACGAGCAATGCCCATACTCCGATGGAGCCAATCGAGCGGCGCCAAAAGTGCACCGTCACGGCACTCCTCGAGTTTGTGCGTTCGCCATGGCCGGCTGCATTAATCGCGCGCAGCGACTGCGCCGTGATCCCGCGCGTTCTTTCGTGAGCGATTGCCCAGTGTTAGTGATAGCAAACGCAGAATGCAACGCTTGATTGTCTCCACCGGATTGCAGAGGCGGCTGCGCTTGGACCTATGCGGAACGCAAGTTCGTCTGCTTGTCGCACAGAGGTTGCGATGATCTCAGAGCGCCGAATTCTTATTGGCTGATTGCAAAAAAAGAAAAAAAAGAAAAAAAAAGTGGTTAGGTCTTAAGGCATTTAGCAATGAGATCTGCCCACTATCTTTTCAATCAAAGCCAATCAAAGCTCGGCGTCGTTCTGACGTCACAGCCACTCGTGCGCATGAAGCAGACGACTTGCTTTCCGCATACAGTGAAATGAAGCATAGCCACGGTTCTTAGTCAAACGGACTGCTTTCGAAACTTGGGTTGTTCACGCCCTAGTAAATTTCGTCACCACAAGAGGCACTGTTAATAGCAGAAAAAAAGTTAAAAATCTGAGTCCCTTATAAGAATACAAAAAAAAAAAAAAAATTCTGGAAACGTTTGGATATAGTTTTATGCGGATGTATGCGCCCTTTACGTGGCGTTTCAATTATTCCAAAATATCGTGAACCCTAGGTCCTAAGTATAAATAACGTATCCAAACAGCGATAGTTTGTCCCCTTTCTTCCGTCCCGTCTGTTTCGCTGCACGTTTTAAATAATCGTTTCCAGTCGTCCGCATTTTTTTGCTCGTCCGCGCGGGGTTTTCCTAAAGCGTATAAAGGTATCCCGTCACTTTTTACAAGGTGGCTCTCGGAACCGACGTTTATCTATTAGGTTTTTTTCAACGTCTGATTGGTTGGCTATCCAAGTAAGTAGCGCGCGTCTGGTGCCTCAGTCTATGCTTATAGACGCTTTACACACGCGCCAGATTACAGCCGCCATTGCTGACCTCCTTTGTCCTATGGAGATACCGAGCCACTGAAACGGGTGTTGACGAGCCTCCAGAAAAGCCAATGCTGGGTAGAAGGACGCAATAGAATTCAAGATGGCCATAACCTGGCCTGCTATGGTAATGATGAAGTGAAGAAAATTCAACAAGAGGAAACAAAAACTGAAGGTCAGTTATGGCGGCGCCCATGCGCAGCTGCTGCAAAGCGTCTATACTCTGTTTGCTGAGAGCGGCTAGGTCAATCATGCTCGTTCATAGCAAACACACAAAGACGACGATTGTCATGAAGGCGCGCTTTTTCGCGCCGCTTGATCGCTGCCATCGGATCGTAGCATTTTCCGCGGTTAGGCTTAAGGTGAAACGGAGTACAGGCAGAGATTCCCCACGGCGCAAAGAAAAGATTCCAGACCAGGTAATCCAAGGACCGCGCACTGTCCTTCCCGATAAAATAAGTATTTTTCCTTTCAGCCGGCAAGACTGCGCCGGCTATTCGCGAACTTGTAGGTGTGTGTTTGTTTCTGCGAGTTTGTAGGCGCCGGGCAGCGGAGTGGGAGGGGGGGGGGGGGGGGGGTTATTGATTGATCGGCATTTAAGTTTACTGCTTCGTTCTTTCCGAAGATGGCACGGAGTTGGCGAGTCAGGCGATGCTTCGACGTCCTTGCCCCTTTGTAACGACGGCCATTGTTGTTTGGTGCTGTTGCTATTATCGCGTTATTTAGCGCGCCCTCGCACGCACATGGTACTCGCTTCCGGTGGCGGCACAAGAGTATAGCGTTGCCGCCTTTTTTATGGAGGTTATCGGTCATTATTATTCCCCAGCTCCCAGCGTTCTGCAGCCGCCGGTTCAAATGTCAGCTCTTCTCTGGAGGTCACTCGGCGCCTGTTGAGCGATTGGCCTTTCATTGGCCACGGTAACTTCGTGATCTTTCTCCTATACGGTAACGTCGGGTCATCTGGGAGTAACAGATTGAGAAAGATGTACAAAAAAGTGGAAACTGCAAACACTTTTTTTCTTCTGGAAACGCCGTTTTTCAAATTGCTCTACCTAGTGCGCCGCCCCAGATGATAGAATCTTCTCATGAAATTCTCAGCATTTCTAAATAAATACATCCTTTAAACCTTGTACCGTACAGAGCCCATCTTAACTGCTTTAAATATTCTTTTGTTTTGCCTCGAATGATAGAAAACTGGAACAACATAAATGGATCAGTTTGTTATCTCGATTTCAACAGATTTGTATTAGAAATACAGTAGGTTCCCTGGTATTGTACCTGTGAATGTACTAGTGAAGTGAATGTGATTGTTTTTGGACTTTTCTCAACTATATAGCATCTTTCACGGCTTTCTTAGTTCTATTTCATAGGGTTTGTACATGTTTAATTGTTTGCCTTTTTGAATGTATATGTATGTTTTCTTTCCACTCCTGCAATGACCTCATCGAAATTGCAGTATCTTGAAATGTATGAATAAATAAAATTAACCCAAAAAGAGAGAAGCCCCTTCAACAATGCATTACCTCGTTCATGATTTGTGCTCTCCTCTCCACTCGCCTCCTCTCAAGCGTTCTCTGCTGAAGTGGAAACAGTGCAGAACTTTGTGGTAGGAGGTGGCCCTGCTATTGCTAGCAAGCAGACTATGATCCACCTTTCTGCCGTTTACGTTTTGCCTTCGAGGAATGGTCATGAATATGCGCTATATTCGTTTTTGGCCCCCATAAAAAAATGCTTAAAAAAACAAACAAATTAAAATGAAAAAAATCGTTGTTACATCAGGCAATTCCACCATATTTCTAAATGGCATATAATACTATACTCGCAATCAGTTTAATAAACCCTGTAGTGGTATGTTTATTCACGCTTTTCGTGATAAATTATTTGTCCTGTTTATTGGGTAAGTGCACAAAAGCACCGCCTGCGAATCAATAATAAGACGCTGAGAACATTTTACCCCATGTGTTTCCTAGGCTGCCGATGACCACAGTGGACCCACACCCGTGTCCAAAACGTAACAAAACGTGAATATATAGTTTTTATAAAACTTTAATTAGATTTTTAATTCTGAGTCAGCCTTTTCCTAACCAGACAAGTCCCTTCCGATGGTGTTTATTTTTAAATAGTCCAGTAATCGTCGCAATTTTATTTCGCAAAATATTTGTACGTGCTAACCTGGCTAACAAATAGAACATAAAGAAATCTGCGTGTCCGTGTGACGCAGCAGGGGTGAGCAATACAAGCTAACATCCTGTCGCACGACGCACTCTTGCAAGCGGTTACAAGACACCTGCTAGAAACAATAGTATTGGCAGTGCAAAGGGCAGTTCAGCGTTGGCTCACGAACAGCCGGAGCGCATTGACACACCTTAAGCGCCATGTTTCGTGCGCCACGAAACTGAGGCCAGCGTGGAGGTAAAGGGTTATCCACTTAGAGGAAAAGCTGCTTCAGACTTTCGCATCGGTTCTCTTTGTCAAAAGCAATGCAAAAAGAAGTATCCGAGTCTTGTACTTCATTGAAACATCTCGCAAAGTGCCTTTAAAGCTAGCAATTTGTTTTCCATGTTTTTGTGGAAAAAATTTTTTCCAAGTGCAATCAAGCAACAAGTGTGTGGAGACGATAACCTTGCTTGGCTTTTTCTTTTATTTTGTACGCATTTTCTTTTTTTAATTCATATTTAATTCAAACATTATTATTATTATTATTATTATTATATAATGTACCACTTTTTAGGCTTAGTGCTGTTTGTGGACATTTTATAATGATAATTAATATTGTTTAACTATATTTTTTGTTTACTGATATAAACATATAGATGATGTTCAAAGCTAAGTTTTATACATTAAAAAAAAATAGTCTCGGACTTTTCGCTTTTGCTTTTGCTTTTCGCTTTTGCACCTAGGTTAAGCTGCCAGGCGGACACTGTGTCTTTTAATCGCTATATTTGGCTATGTGCTAATGTAGGAAATTTCAAAACGGCCGCATTTCAAGTATGATTGACTTTTTTAGAACCCTCGTAAGCAGCACGTGTTTCGAGGTTTAAGTCTGGAAATCCGCGAAGATTTGCGCGAATGTCTTCCACACTGCGATTGTCGGGTGTGAGATTACATACCACAATGGGCGGAGCTGATAACAGTGTTTTCGCCAGCCAAGAGCGCGAGTGGAACTGTCATCAGCTCCGCCCCGTTGTCATACGGGGAATGTTATCCTCTTCATCACCCCGTGGAGGGCTTCTGCGCCGATCTTAGCGGGTTCGAATGCGGAAGAAAGTTGTGGTGCGATATCGTAGGAACCAGGAGAGATACACTGGTGCAGTGCTATAGGCACTGCTTGAAAGGATCAATGTGGCAGCTCGATGACGCTTTTTCTGGCCACACTGAGGCACCCATAGGCTGAACACTAATGCAGATATCTATAGTCACTGACATTTTAAGAAAGGCAAGTCGTGGCACAATATGTTTACGCCTCTTGCTTGGTGATTTCTTTTTTGGCGTCTTTATCGGCTAACGTCGCAATTTCAATGACTGCGGAGCCATGTCAAGATTATCGAGACACTCCCGGCGTTTATTACGCTATTGGTGAAGTTAGTTCAATACACTTACATCGCAACGTGCAGCAATGACAGCTCTACTCTCAGCTGCATATCTGGGTCGCTAATATACACAAACGAAACGTCACAAAGGCGGTCTACTTAAAGCCAAAAGCATTCGTGGCTTCCACATTCATCGTGTCTTTCTTTGGTTCTTCGAACAGTGGTATCATGCACAGCACTATATTACGAATAAACTGCGAACAGATTTGAAAGAAAAAAATGGGCCTCATTTAATATTGATACAACTTCCGTACTTCCGTCCTGCCTAAATCTGAAAAAAAAAAAGTTCGCCTTTTCAAAGTGTCGGTGTTAAAACTCTTGATTTTGAATTACATTATCGTTCTTTCTTAAAGCAAATTAATTTTGTTTAATCTCAGCTTCCGTGGCGATTGGTTTTAAGAGAACGGACAAACATGTGACGCGGACGAGTTCCAGCTTGGGACCACCCAAACGCCAGACTTGAGTACCAAGTAAGCAATTCGAGTACGAAGAGCGCAGAGGCGCCTCCAGTCGATAAACACTTTTTTGTTTCCTTCACGGCGAGCATGTAGGTCGAAAGCGTACGAGGTGAGTGGGAGAACCTTTAATGGCAGGCCGATAGCCAGAACGTTTGCTTTACGCTGTTCAGTGCCTACGGGAAATCGAAAATGTCACGATTCCCGGAATTGCGTTCTGGGAGAACTTCCGTTTGGCCGTCCCCGTCGTCAAAGTTTACTCTCGCCAGACAAGTGTCTGGTCAACAATCGCAACCAAGAGAAGCTTCCGTGTTGTCGTTTTGTTGAATAAAATCGCTTGTCGGAGTTTCCGCGAACAAAAGAACAAGTTCGTTCTCAGGCGTGCGATGTTCTTTTTGTTCGTTCTCCCGGTGTTTACCTATCAGCACTTCTAAGTTATGCTTGAAATCCATCGGCAATGCTTTTCAGAATAGCATTGACCGTGCCGGCTCGTGTTTCTAGATGTTTATCCATATTTTATCCGTCGATTGAAGCAAAATTGCTTCTATTAGTGAGAAAGCGGAATTGTTTGAATAACCTGTCTCCGCATGTTGATGTTTTTTGTTTCGTTTTTTAAAGGGGAGCTTGGAGTTGCATTTTTTCGACTCTTAATTTGCATGTAACTTCTCGACGGATGTGATTATTAGCCTGGACTGCAGTCTAGTTTTGATTTGTGTGCCACCATATTGTGCCGGCTGGTTCTTCTGGCGCACCGAAGAAATAAAGTAGTATTAATAATATTATTACTATCATTATTATTATTATTATTGTGAATGATGTTAATTTTTGTTAATTTTGTTAATGTTGTTTCGACTGTGATTTATCACTCTTCATTTCTTCAGTACGCAGACTATTAAGTCAAAAGTCAAATTGGACGTTTTAGTGATTTATACAGCGTAAGGTTGGTCTGCCAGTAGGGGCGACACTGGTTTACACTGTAGATGAGCAATTTTGCCAGTGCAGTACGACTGCTAACCTGGGGTCTTTAACGTGCACCACGCAGTAGTGATACACGACCGCACGCCGGTACGATGCTCATCCAGATCGAAACGGGCAGGGGTGGGGCTGCAACCCAGGATCCCTGGGTTCCGCAGCGCGAGCTTTCGCTCCACGTGCTCCGAGCTGGGTGTGCGCTTCAGCCCACGCGACCACCGATCCCCCTATTAAGATGTTTATGGATGTACGACAAGACCGGGATTGTGTTCTGCTACAGAGTTGTTCATGCTTTTGAAAAATGGTGCCGTGAGAATGACCGGAAGACAAATAGCTCTAAAACAAAAGTCTAGTCGTACACTCGTAAGACACATAACATTTTATTTCCGTATGTTATTCGGACATACCTTTTGGAAAGTATAAACAAAATCAGAGATCTTGGCGTGGTGTTCGAGCACCTTACACTTCTCCAGTGATGTTGATCATATCGCGAACGCATCTCTACACACTCTCGGGAGTGCCTGCCGCATCACTAAACAGTTTATTAACCACTGCACATTTCTTATACTCTACAGTGCGTTGTGTCGGCCATAGCTTGAATACGCGTCTGCTGTATGGAATGACATTTGTGCCACAAATTCCTCGAAAATCGAACAGGTTCAGAACAAGTTTCTTTCTATTTATAAACATCGTTACTCAGCGTGCATTGTGTCCACCACTACTGATGTCATTGTCCCAGTTCAGCGTAGCGTGGCACTACCCACCCTGCGTCGTAGGAGAAAACTTGCTGATATCGTATTTTTTATACAAACATGTCTACGCCGTCACTGATTGCACGGTATTGACGACTAGATTGCTCTTAAAAATTCCTCTAAAAATCACAAGGCAAAATGCGTCCTTCTGCAATGAGTGTCTACTTAACCTCCACGATCCTATGTCCAGGCTTAGACATACTTATAAGTCCCATTTTTCTCAAAGACTCGATATATTTAACAATATTACGCTGCAGTATGTAAAAACGTCAAAGGAAATCACTTAAGTTTGAACTGTATGCACTAACTTACGGTGTTCACACCCGAATCCCATACTTTGGATTCTTTTTTTTTCTATCTAACGATTCGTGGTGGCGGTAGTACCATCAAGCTTATTCTGTGTTGTGAATTTGTGTTTATTTTTTGTAAATTTTAGTGCATTTTTCTTTTTATGCCTTGTCCGTTGTGTGTGTCGTCTGGACTATTGATTTATGCCGTGTTATACCTGACATGTTTACTCAGCGGACGTGTTCCAAGACCACAAGGTTGTTCCTGGGCACTTAAATAAAAACATTGATTGCGTGATTGATTATTATTATCATAGAGTCGGCAGGTAAATATAACGTTTGGAGCCAAAACGGTGACCGAATAATATATATAGCTTATTTACGGCGCATTGCACTCACGTAATAAAACTTCCAGCTCGGATCACAATATTGGCGTTTAAATGTGTTCTTTGTACGCCCTGCCGTCCTTTCAAAATTTACGGAAATAACTTAAACTCAATCTTCGGTACAGAGAGAGAAAAACAAATACTTCTGCATTCTTATTCAGGCATGACTTGAAATGCTGCGAAAAGATTCTGTTGCCCTCTGCTTTCTAAATCTCCTCCAATTTTGTAAACATAGAAGAGCGCCGACACCTATTACTAGAGGTAGTTTAGCGAGACTCGTTGTCGGGTTAGTTGGTTCGTGGTACTGAGGAAACTTGTATTGGGCCCGCCCTTGTCCACTGCTTCATGTTCGTCCTCTGTGTTCTTGAATACAACTTAGCTCACTACTCGAGACAGCCACACATCTTCTATAGTGACTGACAGTCAGCTTAGCAAATGTAGGCCGTGTTAAGCGAGAAGCATCTGATAATCGTTCCACAGTCCATCAGATTGCGGCATCGGCCGATAGGAAGGCTGCAGAACAAAATTACAAAGTAAGAAACCCGAACTGCATAGGCCACGTCTCTCATACGGGACGTCGTTGTCCTAGGCTTTACAAATTTGTATAAAAGAAGAAAAAAGAAAGGTCACGAGGTTTGTGCAAGTGAGTCGTACGCCCTGCGGGGACGCGATGCAGAGGCTAAACGTTACGATCATTCTGCTAATTAACTATATTTTGGCAATCAACCGTTTGTTTAGCGCAAACAAAACGTACGGTTGCAATTAGAAACTTGCTGAGCGTCATCGAAAACTACTAAAACAATATTTTTTCTTAAAAATACATCGAACACGTGGGAATTGCAGTATTGTGCGTAAAAGCTTAGCCTCTTCTATATTCACAAAGCCTGGCAGTTCGATGACGGAGCCATAGAGTGCCCGGCCGCAGGTTTGGAGCGCGAGGATCTGGTAGCACAGAGCATTTCTCGGGGAGCCTAGTATTCAGCGCACGGCTTCTGCAGCGGCGAGGACCCGAAACATGTTCTTCAAACCCGACGAGAAAAGAAGCGGCAGCCCCAGGAACGCTAGGAGCACGGGCGAACATTCCATCGCTCGGGAGAAGTGTGTTTCGGCGTCTTGCCGCAGCGGGGCGCCCGTTACATGATTCTTGTCTGCCGCTCTACCTCTTCACTTTCGGCTCCCGCGTCTCTCGCGGCGATCTGCCAGGCTTCGTCAGTATAGAGGAGGCTACGGTAAAAGTTACGACTCGTGCAACAGGCGCAACAGGGTCTGGCGGTGAGCGTGAGAAACCGCATGGGCGCGTTATCGCAACCGTAGCGTCGCTCCTGCTGCACGAGAGGTAACTTTAGAGCTTCACCGCGCTTCCCTCGTGCTTCGAGTCTCTCTCAAAATGGCATCGGTGGTTTGCGATAACGCTCAGCAAGCTTGTTATATTATGTTTCTCTTGGCCGTATAACTCACCTGCACAAACAGCATTAATCTAACTTTTAATGCCAGCTAACAAAAAGAACTGTAAAGTTAAAAAAAAAAAATTAATACACTGCATGTTTTTTTTTCTGATTGTGTTTACAGGCATATTTTAATGCAAAAAGATTATATGCCCCATTACGCGAAAATCCGCCGTCGTCGGCGGCGTGACCGAGCGATGGCACCAAAAATGTCCGATAGCGCAGGGAGTGACTGACACGTCAAAAATGCTCGGATTGACGCAAATTCCTCGGGGAGGTTTCTGTAAACAAAATACATTAATGACTTTAAAAAGAAAATTCGATACATTTTGTTTGGTCTTGGTGGGAATCGAACCTGGGGTCCGGGGTGCGAGACCAGCAGGCTTCCCCGACGCCACAGCGGCTCCACGGTTCTGGCTGACGAACCGCTCCTTCACGCTGGAAGCGGATCCGCGTTCGCAAAGCGGTTGCCAATGCGGCTGTATAAAGATCCAGTACAACTGCACCCGTTCTCGATGACATCAAGTGCGCGTGCAATTGTACTGGGTCTTTATACAACCGCGTTCGCAACCGCTTTGCGAATGCGGATCCGCTTCCAGTGTGAATGAGCGGTAAAGGTGTGCCTAGTTTGTGCGTACTTGCACACGCACCGAATGAGCAGGAAAAACAAAAACAAAAAAAAACAAACAAAACAAAACGTTAATGCATGTTGGAAACATCAATCGAAAGCATTTCACCAAAGGGACTATAATGCTTTCGCATTCCACACCTAAGCAGTCTTAAGTGACTCTGCCGAATTGTTTTTTATGACCAATGTCTCAAGACCGTCCATACGAGGAACAAACACGTCTCACACAGTTTGCTGATCGTCGTTTGTATAATGTCCTAGCACTGTGAGCCCAGCTTTAGAGAGATTAATTCGCCGAGAAAGTCAGATCTAGCGAAAACAAATGTTCTCGTGGCACAGAGCGACTTGCCAGAAGAGGACGGGATACCATACACGACGCCCAGTTCACTGAGAATAAAGGAGTGTGCGGGCTCGTTCCCGCAGGAAAACTCACCTTGTCTACGACCGGGAAAAATAATTTTTTACGCTACTTTTCTAATTTTTCTCGAAGCCGAAGTAACCGCTCTTGTATTCAGTTATGCTTCCCGAATTATAAAAAGCTAGCCTTGCTCAATGGTGTGAGATATATATTTTACACCGTGCCCAGCTCTCAGTTGTGTCGCCCAAAACGGGACGGCAGATGTTCTCTGTCTTCTGTAGAACATAGAATTCAAGGGGCGTGTTTCATTACTTATTTCGTGCACCTTCTGTCGTAGAAAAAGGCCGTGCGTCTACTGTTATGCAGAGCACTCGGGGGTCTAATCATGACTATATTACCGGCGAAATACAATGTCAGAGCAACGTTTACACCGAGAAGCGACGACTGCGACGTCACTGTCTGGGTGACGTGAACAAAAGGCATGTCACACCCCTAGCTAGGATTTAAATTTAAACAAATGTCACTCTGTCATTCTCTCACATTTGTACGTGTGTCAGTAGACGTGAGGCCTCTTGAAGGAGTTGTTTATACACTTCGTTTCAACCCAAGCCAGACCGCTGTCAAAGACACAATTGCTACCTTTCTTTGTCCCAACTTTACATTTTTATATCGTGTCGAACATTCATAGTACTAGCTGACATTGATAAGTTCACCACGAAGGAGGAGTCAAGCTGTTCGGGGGTCACTGAAAATAAATAAATAAATAAAATATACACATGCAGGCGAAAGCATGTATGTGTATATATATATAAGCAGAGTGCAAACAATGAAAGAATCAACCTTGTCTTAACTTCGTCCGTTTCCCAATGCGCTGTGTTACCCCGAAATGTTCATCAAGCAAATAGTCCGAACAAACCTTTAATGTGCAAATAGCTCTTTGAATCAAGTAGTGCAGCGTCTTTCCCTTTAACACCTCGAAACAAAAGTCCGTATGCCTTTTTTTTTTGCACTATGAAGGATATTGTTACGATTAAGGAGAGTAAAAAAAAATGCTATAGTCTGAAAGGCAAAGTTTAATAAGGCGAAATTCTGCCATAAACGCAAACCGAAAAAGCACCGCACATTTCGTAACGGCGACAAAAGAGCGACTGATTCGAAGCAGGGAGCTGCGGCTGCTCTTTTGCATGCGCTAC
Source organism: Ixodes scapularis (assembly GCF_016920785.2). Lineage (NCBI taxonomy): Eukaryota > Metazoa > Arthropoda > Arachnida > Ixodida > Ixodidae > Ixodes > Ixodes scapularis. The sequence continues at coordinate 7,484,310 of NW_024609836.1, read as the reverse complement.
GCTTACGGAAGTTCTAATGCAGAACACGCGATAATTGCCGAGAATTAACTCGAACCTGTCAAAAAAGCAAAAGTCTGACAAAAAATAAAATAAAATGAAACTACATATATATTCCTACCGGGCTTTCCCCCCAAAAAATCGGCAGAGATGCTTAAGATTCTTTACGTGTAGGAACGCGAAAGCCTTCCCACACGCAGCACATTCCTACAAGCAGCGCGCCACGTGTTCTTTTTTCAGACGGCGCTCCGGCGGCAGCACCACGCACCCGCACTATAGGGAAGCGAGGCGCCCCCGCCGGCTCCGCGGGTTCCTTGACGACGCATCTCCGTTGCTGCGCTTTTCTTTGGGTTTTATTTCTGAGGCGCGTCCGCTTTGGCCTCGAGCGGCCTCGCCGGCTTCCGTGACGAAGCATATGATATGACGGGCGTCGCAGCCATTGGGATTTAAAATGCCGTTTCCCTCAGCCAATGGGCATTTAGGTGCCGTTTTTCGCTGCTACAGGCAACGGCCACAGACGCTGCCGACTTCGCTCCATGGGAGAGTTAATGCTTTCACATTAAAATGATGTCCCAGCAAACGGGCGCTTCAAGCATTCAAAAAATGTCTAACCAACCTCCGATGTGTGAGATCTCCCCGACAGGATCACAAGTACGGCAGAAGCAGGCGTAGAGTCGGTGACAGGTTAACGGGGAAGCTGAACCCACCTCTTTCCCTTCCTGCAAAGCGAACGCTAGAGAGAAGGAGACCTATTCTACAGTGTTTGCTCTGGTGAAGTGTAAAGAGGCGGGAGGAGCTTCCTAATCAATCTTAGCCTGTCACCGACTATTATAGATGCGCCCTCGTATTTATTTGCAGCCACCGGGATTAGAACTGCTTCCAATTTATTCCAGACAACACCGCCATTTTACCACTGGCTTAGGTGGAAAGTCAATAAGCTGGGGTTCCTCCATTACCATGGGATGTTTTAATAGCAGCGACAACGACAACCGATGGTCTGACAGTTTTCAATGCCTGGATTTAGACACCCAGAGACAGGTGGACACTGGATTGTATAATTGCTTTGACCTCTCCCCCTTCTTCCCCCTCCCCTAACAGGTGCACACAGAAAGCAATACGATTCAAGAGCCACTTAGTAGGTGAGAAAAGGCCAAGTCTTTGATATTTGCCGAAGGTCAGACACAACCTTGACTTCAATCATGGAAGCGAAATGTGCACGAGAAACGCGATTGTAGTACACGTGCGACGAGCGCAACGTCAAGGATACTCACGGTATCTGCCCGTTAAATCTCAAACCACATTAAACAAATCGCAGTTCAGGGAAGGGGGACAGCCGAACTACAGGGGCATTAAGAAACACACGAACGTTTACATCTTATGAACAAATTATTACAAAAGCTAGTATTCCGCAATTCAAATATCGCCAGAACTTCTAAATTTCATCACAGTCACACGCAATGCTGGGACGCTTGCAACGTTGTATTGTGTGCATGTTACTACGGAATGCGCCGCTCTGGGTCTCAGGGTTTAGATTATGATATTTCCTTACCAACTCGCTTGCATAATTTTGCTTCTTTGGATTATTTATTTGTTTTTTAATACGAAATAAAGATATTTTTTAAAAAGGTGAATACCTGATTTTAATTACTTTTGGACTGGGCATCATGCGCAAGGATACTGACTTGGTCTTAGTTTGCAGAACGTACGTTACAACACCTGTCCCGCGTTCACCTTGACCGAAGGCGCGATTGCTTCACGATGAAACCGCTGCCGGAGGTCAAACCAGCCGCGTCTCGCTGCGGGTGTGTGGTTATGGGTGTGTTTATCGCTTAACACACACATTTGCATGAACCTTAGACGAAGAGACACAGTGTGGTCTTGAGGCGTGAATTGCTGCCCACGTAACCAAATATGGCAACGCAACGAGGAAAGTGTGATATGAGCGCCGAGAAAAAAGAAGTCTGAGTCACTCTTTAGATACAATAGCGACTGGTACATTTGTTTGCTGTATAAGAGGAGGGACTATGCCGTATATTCTCACGCATACAGCCCATCTTAATACGAAGTTGGCTTATGGGACTCCGTGACACTTTATCTTAAAGATTCATGATTTCACACTGGGAAATCGGGAAATACAGATACCATTCGAATTCTGGATTCTTAACAGAAAACCTCTCAATGTTATTGCCCAGTGAGCGAGCCTGATCGAAATTAAAGTGTTGCTTATGGTTTTGGCCTCATGTTTAACTTGTGGACCCTGATTTCTGGGTCTACATAAGTGAATGAACGATCCCGTAGTTTATACGGAAAAGCGGGTGCTCAAGTTTTACTTGCGGAAAGTTTGCGGTACGCCCGATGAAATACTATACACGCTATGCTTCCTTTAAAATTGCGATGGGTTGAAGCCAAAGCTACGGGCTGCCACGTTCAACCAGAAGCCTACGAAACTTGGCATTTTGATCAGACTTGCGTTTCAGCGCTCCGTGGTGCACGGCCGCGACCTTTCATTATTACCTTCTTGCTGGCTGGCTCATGACTAGACTTGGCGGCCTTCTTTTTATGGGCAGTCATTTACGAGTTAAAATTGAAAAGTAACTAGAATGCATCACTCGTTACTAGCTTAAAAGGTTACAATGTACGTCACTCATTACCAAGAGACGAAATGAACCCGTTACTGTAGGTCAAAAGAGTGACGCGCTACTTCATCGGTGCTCCAAACCGTCGTTGTTTTGAAAGAATGGTTGCCAATCGAAGTGTATCATTGCGAATGTTTCCTTGTAAAAGAACAGTCACATATCCCACACATAGCATTGACATATGGAACATTTATTTGTCTAAAACGAGTTATGGGGAGGACAGGGCCGGCCTTAGAGCCGCAAGCGCCCTGGGCAAACTGCCCCCCCCCCCCCCCTCCCGCCCCTATTTTCGCAACCAACATCACGTTGTTAGTAAACATGCCAGAGTGACCCAATGCGAATGGTCGCGATTTTGTCGTTGTCAGTCGACAACCACGTCCTAAAAACGAACGACGCTACTCTGTCTTCGCAGGCTCTTGACTGACTATGGCGTCCCCGATTTCTGGTGTCAACCTGCCACCATGCGGGATCCGACAGTTGGTCGCTGGCGGCCTTTATCTCATTCAATGTGTCATCGCCATCTTGTTTAGTGTCACAGACTACTCTGGCAGTGGAGCACTCGGCGTCATCGGGATATTGCTGCGGTGTCTCACTTTCCTTTGTATGGGAAAAATCTTCGCTTTTCGAGGTCGTTTCGCGCAATGTTTCTCCCTCTGCTGGTTCACCGGAACTTGAAGGGCCCTCGTGTACTTTCACATACTTTTTCAGGGCATCTGCGCTCTTCCTGGATTCGGCATCTTGTTAAAATCTTCGTTATCTGTACTGCGCTCCTGGTGGTTTTTCTCGAGAAAGTGGTATATCACTGAAATTTTTACCACCAGACTAAATATAAATTTTACACCAGCCATCCTGACCCGTAATGCATATCATAATAATACTTAAAAATCAAGCTGCCTGGTGGTGATTGATAGTAATAAAAACCCGAGACTCGGGAATAGAATATTGATAGTCTACTAGCCGTGACCTCGGTAGATCCCACAATATTTTTGAGCAGCTCGTGGCACCTGTGTATGCTGTACCGTAGGCATAGCACCAGATTACGTGATACGGACCCCGAGGGTCAAAGTAAACGCAAAGGACAGTGGTCAGACCGATGAAAATTCGCCTAGTTTACATTCAGCAACACGTGCACTCTGAGCATTAACAATTAAAACTCTAGAAAGTCGTTACGTAATCATATGTTCGTGTCACGACAATTGAGTTTAAGGTACTCAGGTGTGCACGCACAGTGATAGGGGTTACGCAGTGATCAGTCCACTGGAATTGGAACAAATGCACTTCAAGATTTCCGTGCCAATATAACGCGAATGGAATTATGCAATGTCTTATCTTGACAAATGAAATGGCCAGTCTTTCACCAACTGGAAACAGCAATGAAAGAGATCGGCATCAGTGCTGCCAGTTTCGCAGTTTTCCCGCAGTTTTCCCGCTGACATCTTTTTTTTTTTTTTATACCACCTGTTGCCACCAGCTTTTGGTCAAACATGTAAAAGAAGAGTACCTTTTACAATATTTTCTATATTTATGCGTATTCTAAAATAACCAAAGATATAAAATGCGTTAAAAGTCATTCTGGCGCAACATTATAAATTTAGCGGTTTTCGGGATTCTTGCGGCGGGTTTCTGAGTTTTGAGATGGCAGTACTGATCGGAATTGCGAGTCCGGAGTCGTCGCTGGTCGCTCACACACACAAAGAAAGAAAGAGCTGCGGATCCAAAGTTCTTTACACATATTATTTTCAGTCGGCGGCCCTATCGGCGCCCCCCTATGAATGGCGGCCTGTGCGGTTGCACAGGTCGCCCATCCCAAAGGCCTGCCCTGGAGGAGGAAATGATGAAACGCAAACTTCCAGAATAGTTTAATCTCTGTAATGATTGCAATATACAACTAGAATCTACATCAAAACAGATTCGAAGTTTTTCCTTTTCTAACACAAGTATGAGGTCATGAGTCTCGAAGTATTAACTTATGATTGTAGAGTGTTTATAGACCTTTTCCGCTTACGCTCGCCCCCGACCGCCAAGTAGGCCTATCCGGCATGGGCGACGAAAAAATATTAAAACGTTTCAACCTGCGAATAGTAAAAAAATAGAAGGAAGAGAAAACTAGAATGGGTGACGGTTACGCCTTTTCTCCTAAATACATTCTGTTGGCGTGGCGACGGCAAAACAATGTTTTCGCCCATACTGGAAGTGACGACAATTCAAGATGGCGGCGCCCTTGAAGAAAAAGTCTATAGTCATTCTCACGAAAAAAAAAAAATTAAAAGCTCGTTGGTATGTTTGATACGGAATGTCTGCGCGATGTGGTGTGCTGTCTGCCTTTTTGTTTTTGTTTTCTACATTGTATAATTGCTGGGGAGGAGGGAGCTCGTTAAGCTGATTTATTTAGCTGTTTTTTTACCCAGCCTCCCTTACCGCTCAGATGGAAAAGAAAGGCATTATTATTATCATTTTTTTACACGGATCCACAAAGCAGCTGTATTCGCATACCGGTGTCAAGTTGACTGGAAGAAGTGTGGCCGAGAGTGTAAGCTTTTATCACACGTGCAAATAAAAACACAGAGGTTGCAAGCATTTTTACGCACTCATGATGTACAGTGCTCCCCAAACTTAACACGAGCAGAAAAATATACGTTTTTGATAAGTTTTGCGATCTTCCTGGTTCTACGCTACGGGAAGGTTTGACTCCTCGATCACAACCCACCCTCGGGAACACACTCCAACGTTCCAGCTGCTGCAGTGATCCATTTAGTTTTAAGGAGCGCGCAAAATATCACCATTCGGTCACCTGAGTGGCGTCGTTAAGTTAGTTTATGAAGGAAGAAGTTAAAAGAGCCGTTCAACGAAATATGGGTAGAAATGTTTCACACTTTACACGTGCTTACAGGCCTTACAGGCACCTGTCGGACCCATGTATACCCGCACGCAACACCACTGGCCAAGAAGCTTCTTTTCCGCCGCGTAATTCCAAGGGTATAAGTGCATTTTTCTATTTCTATTTCTCAAAACTTGATGATTAAATCGTGGGAATCGCATTGTTGGCGTTGTCAACAATGCGATACCCAAGATCTTGTCGGCATGCTTTGCGATCCTCGTGGTGACGATATTCAAACGTGGCCTATACAGCAGACACGAGCGCAGCCAGAGCAGTCGACCTGGGACTCTGTGCTATAGGGGACCACCCTTCCCGCGACTCGCGGGACTGTCCCGCATTGAAGGCTCGTGTCCCGCGTCCCGCGAGAAATTCCCAAATCTCCAAAATGTCCCGCATTTCACACTATAGTAAAATTTACTCTGCAACTCATGGTGCTGCCAAACAACGGGGAAGCGCGGAGGTCACTGGTAATCGTGTGAATCACAATGGTACGCCATTTTCTATCTAAGCATTGCGGGAAGCGATCGTCGTTCTGCAGGAGGCCCGACGAGCATGCGCCGTGGTGCCTCTCCCTTTAGTGGCAAAATATTCTAAAAGAAAATTGCTCCGTTACTGCCATTATTTTTATATCGCTGTTTTAATGGAAAAGGATTGCTCTGGATACCTTTTTTTAGTGAAGACAGCCCCACAAGGCAAGAACAAAAAGAACATATTGTTAACAATTTGCGTATGACCATTTTCATAAAAGTAAGCGTTGACAAGAAACAATAACCCGAAAAAGATTTACTGTTTCCTAATTTTATTTGATGCCTTGAGTGCTGCTGGGGTAGATTTTTGTGCTTTCAAATTCGACACAATTAGTAACCCCCAATATTTGGCATAAAAAGATATATCACTGGGAGTGAAAACTATTTTAGCTTAATTCCTGCAAAACAATTTGCAAGTGTATGAACAGCAAAGGATATGAAATGTGTTAACAGGGTTTTGGTTTGTGATGTGCGTGTTCATAAATTTCCTCTATAAGGCTATAACCCCCCCCCCCCCCCCCCCCCCCCCCTTTGCACTGCGTGTCCCGCATTTCGCTAGCAGGAAGGTGGTCACCCTACTCAGTGCCTCGACATGCATTGGAATGTTGGGCTCGGGTCCAATAGCTGTCGAAACTTAGCAACAGCGCGTGCCCTGTGCTTTGCCAACCCCAGATCATGGCTATCATAAGCACTGGTGCATATAATCGGCTCCAGCCCACGTGACCGCTTGTTCCGCCCTTCAAGTTGAAGAATTAACCAAAGCTCGTTTTATTGTTTTGTTTTTTTGCACAATTTCTATTGCGTGTAGGAAAAAGTCTAAAGCGTGTTTTATTGGTTGTAAATGCAAGGAATAATTCTAAGGGGTATTTACTGAAAGTACAAACATCGTTGCATTGCCCATTTAATGACTGATGTAATGATCCCACGTTTTGAGAACAACACTGAACAGTGATGCTCGGCGTGCCATCTTGGTTTATGTTTGTTCGTTTAAGAGCGTAAATGGTCTTTTATTGATGGGATCGCGTTGAACCCGGATACTGCAAGCTTGGTTCTTTCGTTCTGGATGCGCAGGTCGGGGGCAAGGGTGTTGGGAGGAAACACGACCCAAATATTAATATACAGAAGCCAAAGGCAACGCCAGGGTGTAGCACGATAAAGGGAGGGCGACCTTCGAACCCATTGCGTGGTTTGTAGGACGTGCGTTTGTGAGTTAGTGTTTTCATAAAGGGATCCATCAGCGTGAGACAATTTACGCGTTCTGAATATGCCCGGCACTCCGTATAGTGAGAATTGAAAACTACATTGTTTAAAAGGTTATAAAATATCACAGACTCAGACAACTTCCCTGGTTACACTAGACAGAAAATGTTTGAACAAAACCATGGAAAGAGCACAAAAGCTTCAATGATGAATTTTTTAGCTGAAAGCGTAGAAATGAAAGCCATTCGACACAAAGCGGAGTCGATAATTTAAGTAATAAGTTTGCCTATACTTCGTTTATTTTATTGACAGCCTATCTGATGTTCTAGAGACTGAAAAAGTTGAGGCAAACACATGGCATGCAACCGACAAACACGTTCTGAAAAAAAAAGTATTTTTGCTTGTTACTTGGGCAGAAAGTAATGAAACTACGTTACTCGCTCTTTTTTCGGAAAGTAAATAAATATTTACTTTTTTACCAAAAGATATGCTTGATTTACCTTCTTGATCCAACTGATAAATTTGGCGTACATTAAATGTGTTTCTGCTATATTTTTGGGGCTTGTGGTATACGTTAATTTTTTTTAGAGCATGTTATTTTATTCCAAACTTCGTCCTATTTTAATTAAGTGGGCACGTCTTAGATTTCTTGCTTCCTCCCATAAACGGTTCGAACACGAACGTCGAACGTCGAGTGCGACGAACCAATACCCCCTAGAAGACAAGGCCTGTGTGTGACGTCATCGTTAGTGTTCCAAGCGTCCTGCCCCAAGCGGCAAACGCCACGAAGCATGACGAGAGTATGGGCCACGTTGTAACTACGTCACGGCGATCAAAATGAAACTACACAAAGCTTGGTCTGGTCTTCGTTTTGGGCTTGGTTTTTCTTTGCACTCCACAGTCGCTGCGGTATGTATTGTGGGCTGCTCATTTAGTGGTAAAACGTCTGACTGATTTCTCGATCATATCTAGGACACATTCTGAAAGCTACCGATTCGATTTGAAGCTTGCGGCACCCGTAGTGCGGCCGACGGACACGCCATGACCAGTTCTACAAAACGGTGTGCACCGTTTTATTTTCGTTTGTTTTTGAGCCGATATGGCTTGGGGGTATGCCATCCTTAACACAGCATACCAGGACTAGGTGCTGCACATCCAGAGATATCTAGGAACGCGACTTAGCCCGTTCGGAAATGGGCAGAAACATGACCGGCTGTACATAGCAATAGTTGGTTGTCCCTTCGTGTTTTTATCGGGTGATTTGGCGGCGTTTCCTCTCCTAGTTGTTTCGTTTTATGCAGCTTGTGCGTCGCTGCACTCACAAGGTTTCAAGCGCCAGCGTAAGGCCATATGCTGCAGCTTGCGGCGCAAGAAGTGGCTGGTTCAGACATTTGCGCCGTTTGCTTCTACAGCAACCAAAATGACCACGACATATTCACCGGTACAACCGTCACTCATGATTGCTTCTCGAAGCTACTACTTGCATCGCTTGCCACGCTGCGTACGACAAACTGTTTTCTTGGTGCAGGCAAAAGCTTCTGTAACAACGTGCTTCAAAAGTCTTGGTCTGTTGAGAGGGGCATAGAGACTCTTCCAGTTTTGGTGTCAGTGTACTCTGTTGATGTGACGATGAATCTTTCTTGAAAGCCTACTGCACACCAAATAAAGATAGCAGATTTAACTGTTTCATGCGATTGTTAGTTTAGTTACCCGGGTAACTTTTAAAATAAGCATTTGAACTTATCAATGAGCAGAACTAAATAAGCAGTTGCTGGTCAGGCGTTACAGTGCTAGTTCTGCTCAAGAGATATAGGTGTAGGAAGGATATCTGCAAAACAAAAGAATCAAATAATTATAACTGATACTGTCATATCTTCAATAGTGAGGTTGCAAAGCTGTTCATGTTTCTGCTGGTCCTCATTGTATTGCATATAAGTGCAATGTAAAAAAATCACATGTGTTTCAAGCGTCGCAAAAAGCTAAGATTTAGTACGAATTAACTTTTTCAGATCTGAGAGAGAAAATATATATATGTGTGACGATCAACACGATACATCTATTGGCAACTACACTTCAATTTGTTAAAACAATTTCGGAATCCTCAATTCCGTTGCAGCTGTAGTTGCCGCGTGTTCTGCCAGCTCTGTTGAATAAAAACATATGAAAAACTTCGTTTAACTGTGTCGTTTCACTGGTATGTGTACTTTTATTTATTTGTTTTGAAGTTAAAATGTGAAATCACCAGTTTGGCTCTAGGCAAATGTCTTCCAGATGCTCCAGAGAGGAAGTGGGGATGATTATTTTATCAGTCGCGTTTGAACACGTTATGTAAAATGTGCCGGCGAGCAACTGTATCCTTTCCTAGATCACTGTTCCTTTTTTCTTACGATTGAGACGGCATATTTGTTTTTCGTGTGCGCGTGCCAAGGTGCTTATCTAACTGGTTGTAACGCTTCGTACGAAACGCGGATGTCATGTGATTTGCGGTCATATCTCGACTCCTTGACGTGGTCCCTATACATCACATAAAGCACGATTGTCCGTGTAACTCACTACTGCACCTGTACGTAAGCTCTCGTAACGTAGGGCAATGCAGTTATCAAAACTATGGCGGAATATATGTATTCGCGGCGAGAAGTTTAGGTATCGCCGCCTGGTGGAATTTTTTCACAACCTAGAGTGAAGATACTTCAACTTCCTCTGCTCTTGCAGGCACGTGCAATGTCAAGCTCCTATGCACAATGAAACTGAAAACATAATTTCGTGGGTAGCACGTGCAGTACCCCTTAGGGAGAAAAACAGAAGCGCCCCTAACGAGCTTTTCATCGCGAATAACCATCACGATATTCACGCGTGTCTTTGACTGTCGGGACACAGACTCTCCTTCGGGATGGCTTGCAACTACTGCTGCCTTCATGGTTCTTCCAACGGAAAGGCACAACCTGGTATAGCGCCATGAGACCTGTGTCCATTTGCTTTGCAGTCCTTCGCACAGTATAAGGCATTTTCATTTATGCATTCGACGCTTCACGTGAACGTCTAACATTATCGTCTGCTACTGACACTCGGCCTGAGTGTGTGTTTCATTATCTGCTTGAAAAAGCAATAAAGCAGGCGATGGAGCAGACGATGGCTCTCATCCGAGCTATCTAGGGTGCTCTGAGTGAATCTACTAGTTATGACATTTGGGGGATAAAACGTGCCGGCCTTTTGTTCTAGAAGGTATTTGCCAAATTCGTTAAAACGCCAAACCCACGAACGCCGGCGTCCGGCGATCGCAGTTCGTGTTCGAACAGTTTGTAAAGACCACAATGGTACAGCAGATAAAACCAGCTAGCTTTGCGTCTGCCGACTAATTGGCGAGTTAAAAAACAAATCCCCACTAAGCATTTGACTAAAAACCCTGAGACTTGGTCGAGAAGGAACGGACAAACACAAAGTCTCAAACACAGCTCAAATTTATTTGACAACGAAAGGGCTTAGAAGGCATTGAATCGTACACAAAACACTAGAAACGAAAGAGAAAGAGATTGAGAGAGAGAGAGAGAGAGAGATAAAAAAGGGGAATCCCGTGGCACAAGCAGTACAACAAAGCAACCTTTACAGTAGAACTGAGGAGCAGTGTTTGTTTATTTGTTTGTTTATTGGAACTTTTGACAATACAGAATTGTCATGGTGCTGAGGCAGAAGGTGTCAGTAAGTCGCCTGACCAGGCCCCTAGCACCAGACTACACTTGCAGCAGATGCAGCAGGCAGACTAGTGGTAGAGTGTTACAGTTAACCATAAACAAAAAAGAAAAATACACAGTAGCTAGATCACTACACTACATATGCTCTTGCAATGAAAAATAAGTCGCAATATACGAAAAACATATATGAACTAGTTTACTACAATTACATCTGTACACATCATTTAGAATACAACAGTATTATGCGGAAAGTAAAAAAATATGTTTTTGATTGTTTTCTGAAAGTTAAGAGGTTTGAATTATGATCGATTATATCGATCAAGCCAGGATGGAGGCTGAGAAGATTGGGAATCTGCCAAGATAGTAATTGCGTACCGTAATTTGTTCTGGTTCTGATTTTTATAAAGTTTGTATTTCTAAAATTGTAGTGTGTATCAGTATTAGTACAGGGTGTCACAAAAGAAAATTTACGCTGTCTTTTTTACCGCAAACATAAACTAGGCATCGCCGAACGCTAATTCTCCGCCCAAAGGTAGAGCTAGAGGTCACAACCAGATGCCAAAGTTTCACCCCGATCCGATAACTCAATCAAAAGTTATAAGTGATTTTCTGAAAATTTCAATGGGAAAATGGAGCCCATTTTTGCCCGTTTTCGGTTTCTAGTGCCATAGAGCCCCGTGTGTTTGAAAAGTCCGTCGGCCGCCATTTTCCCATTGAAATTTTCAGAAAATCACTTATAACTTTTGATTAAGTTATCGGATCGGGCTGAAACTTTGGCATCTGATTGTGACCTCTAGCTCTACCTTTGGGCGGAGAATTAGCGTTCGGCGATGCCTAGTTTATTTTTGCGGTTAAAAAGACCGTGTAAATTTTTATTTGTGACACCCTGTATATGTAGAAAGGAATAATTCACGGTCAGTTTTAACTTGGGAGAATATATCCTCAGACAATCGTTGATTATACAGTGCCTCAATATTCAGGACACGATGTTTTCCAAAGTATTGGGATGTATGATTGTGGCTTGATAGGTTTTCAATAAACCGTATACGTTTTTTCTGCATTAAGTACAAGCTAGTCATATTACATTTAGATGTAACCCCCCAGACAAGTAAACAATAGTGCAGTCGAGAATGAACAGTGGTGAAGTAGAGCTGACGTTTTAGCTACATTGGTAATAAGGCGCGAAATCTATTCAGCATGCCAATAGATTGTGCAATGTCACGCTTCACAAAATTTACATGACATGTCCAGCGAAGGTTTTCATGAAAATGTATGCCTAAGAATTTGTATTCGTTAACCCTTTCTAGTGACCGTGACTGAAATACTATTTCGGTAGTAAGGTTTACTGGTCTGTTAATTGAAGAAAAAACAATATATTTTGTTTTGTTAACATTTAGAAGCCGCTGATTCGCATCAACCCACTCCGATAAGTTTTTGAGCCATGCGTTTGTGACAGGAATAAGAGATGATAGGTCCCTGGATGAAAAAAAAAACAAAACACTCGTGTCATCGGCGTAAAGTACTGTGTCTGGCGTATGGGGGATAGTAAAAATGTCATTGATATAAAGAAGGAATAGTATAGGTCCTAATATTGATCCTTGCGGAACACCGAATTTTATATATTCAGTGTCCGATGCTATACTATTAGCTATCACAAACTGAATACGATTTGACCAATAACTGCGCAACAGTTTAAGTGAAATGCCTCTAATTCCGTAGTGTGGCAGTTTATCAAATATAATATTATGCTTGATAGAGTCAAAAGCTTTGTTGAAATCTACGAAGATGCCTATAGTGTAGGATTGATTTTCTATATTGCTGATAAGTTTTCCTCGAATGTTAAGTAAAGCTGACTCAGTCAATTTACCTCTCTGAAATCCACATTGGTTTGCAGAAATTAGTTGGTATTTATGAAGATGATTAATTATTCTAGATTTTATTACTTTTTCTACTATTTTTGAAAAAGTGGGAGTATTGATATTGGCCTGTAATTGCTGATACTATCAGCGGCACCGCCTTTGTGCAAAACGGAAATTCTAGCAATTTTAATTTTTTCGGGAAAGATTCCAGTAGATAAGACCAAGTTGGTTATGTGGCAGACTACGCCAGATATTAAATTTGAAACAGCTTTAATTGGCACCGCTTTTATTTCATCATAACCGCTGGAACAACTATTTTTAAGATCACTTATTAGACTGACAATCTCTGTGGGGGTAGTAGGGTAAACAAAAATAGTATGCGTGAGATTGTGCTTTATGTACTTTTCAAAATTTTCAGTGGTCGTTTGATCGGAGGCTTCAAAGGTTAAAAAATGTCGATTAAAGTCGTTAGCAAGAGCCTTTCCGCTTAAAGTTTCATTGCCTATTTTTATTTTGGTTGGTACACTGTTCCGTGTCCTCTGCAATAAACCTTTGATAGTACGCCAAGTTTTCTGAAGATCATAGCAAATGTCTGCAAACTTATCAGTATAGTAGCGAATGCGAGACTTCTTAATATCAGCACCTAATTTGTTTCTAACTTTTTTAAACTGTTGCAAAATTGATAAGTCTCTACTTAATATAAATGCATGATATAGTTTGCTTCGTGCCTTAATTCTTTGCAATAGGTCTGACGTTATCCACGGCTTTCTCGCTTTTTTACGTTTTTATTATTACAACAGGGAATGCATAATCATAGAAACTGATAATTTTGTTTAGGAACAAATCGCACGCATCATTGGGATTTACCATCTGAAATATTTCACTCCAGTCCACTGAAGCTACAAGTTGACGAAAGTGGTCAATATTTTTCTCAGTAATGATTCGCGCGGAAGTGTTTGTATTCATATGTCTGGCAGTATGTGACAAACTTTTTGGAATAAAACAAAACAGTGATAAATGATCACTTATATCACTTGTGAGTACACCTGCCTCAGTATCGTTTTTATAACAGCTCGTTAAACATGCGTCGATTAGCGTTTCACTAGAATCTGTAATGCGAGTGGGTATGTCAATTACATTTGAGAAACCGTTTGAGTATATAATATCAACAAAATCATTAGCTACGTTAGATTTTTGCAAAATGTTAATATTAAAGTCGCCCATAACTACGACAGGCATTTTGAACGTCGAAAAGAATTCTAGCATAGGCTCAACAAAACGAAAGAACTCCTCTAATGACCCAGAGGGAGGCCGGTAGATAACGCCAAACACAAACGCGTCTGATTTCACAAAAAGCGATTCAAAGTTTTGATTAATAATGGTGTACTCAAGGATGACCTCGTAAACAAAATTGTTCTTTATATAAAGGGCAACACCACCGCCTTTTTTATTTGATCTATATACGACTTTTGTTTGTCCGTCCCTTCTCAGTCCCTTCTCGTCCCAGTCTCGGGGTTTTTAGTCAAATGTTTAACCACCACCAGCTCGTATGCGGCCTAGCCTTTTGTTTACTAATCCTCACTAATTGGCGTAGTTAGATAAGGTCGAACTCTCAATGAATTCCCATCCGCTGAGAGCCCACCAATCGAACTCATCGATCGCCCCGACGGGTTCGATTCCCATCGGGGGGCGCTTAAAATTTCGTCGTTTCTTCTCAATTTAGCATACTCTTGTACAAATTGTCATATGAACTACAAGGTACGTAGTTTGCGATGGTATCCGTAACGTTCCGTCATACTTTCCTCGCAGATCTCCACCATTAAACAGATTCAGTTGTATTCACCAGTAGCAAATGGCGCTGCTTCAAGGTTAGCAGCGGTCTAAGTAGACGCGACCTAAGTGAAGAATAAGCGACCATGGAGCCACTAGACCTTGTAAGCGGGTGACTATCTAGTCAGCAGTAATAAGCGAAAGTGACTTAAAGATATAGCGCACGCATGCGAGTTCTTAAGCGCCACCACATGAATGGGGATTTTTATCATGTAAAGTTAATATTTAAATAACTCTAGCAAAAATACAATGTTACAGTGAGGGCCTGCTTGTCCAAAACAATGTTAGGCAAAGAAAAACAAAAAAAACGCCGTGGACAAAACACGTAAGCAGCATTCCCAGCAACATAAACAAATATAGAAGCTCCCGTAAATGCGGACTATATATGTCGTTGCCCAGGTATGGCTAAACCAACCGTATCCTTTGACTAAGATTTTTTTGTCGCCTTGAAGGCTGTCCGGAATGACGAAGCTCTAACCATGGTCGGCGGATACTGAGTGCTTATTTAGCTGTGATTCCCACCTGCCACGTGATCATTCTATTCAATGACGTGTATAGTTAGCCATTAAATAGGCGCGCTAGTCTCGACTGGTGACGACGGCTGAATCTGTGTAAAGGTAGCGGAATGCATATTGTCACGGGTGGTGACCAAAAATAACAAATAAACAGAAAGAAATAAACGTTTAATGTGGCGAACTTGTGCCAAAAATAAAAGAGTACAAACGATAATAATAGAGCGTCGCGGGCGTCGAAGTCGGCGTGGCAGCAGAGTCGAACGCTGGGCGAGACTGACTCCGGCTTGACACGCGGAGCCGCTTTTGTACACGCGTTGGCTTCTGGAGCATTCGACGTAGAAGGGTCGACGCGTAGAACATTCTAAACTCGAATCAGCTAGACGGTTCTCGAATTCACCAGAACATCTCATTACAGTGTCAACACAATGCGTAGCCGCGGCCAGGAATCGAACCCTGGCCCTTCGCGTGGGAGGCAAGCGCGATAACGGCTATGCTACGGCCGCGCTGCCTACTTGGCGCGCGGCAATATAACGCGACACTTCCGATGCATTTTTATCTGTGGCCGCTACGTGTGTGGTCGCCAAGACCACCTTTTTTGTAATGTTCTTATTTGCTTCTCTAACTCTCATTGAGAATGTATTCTAAGTCGTATCTGCCGAAGGTACGAAAATTGTTGCGCAACTCCTTCAATTCACACTCCGTGGAGGACCCCGCGCTAACCGCTCATTCCCACTGGAAGCGGATCCGCGTTCGCAAAGCGGTTGCGAACGCGGTTGTATAAAGGTCCAGTACAATGGCACGCGCACTCGATGACATCCAGTGCGCGTGCAATTGTACTGGATCTTTATACAACCCCGCTCGCAACCGCTTCGCGAACGCGGATCCGCGTCCAGTGGGAATGAGCGCTAAGTCCCACAGTCCACACGTGTCCAAGTTGAGGAGGTTTCGCGCCCTTCACCCTTCTAAATTAAAGTGTGCAGAATTCAGTATGTGAAACTACTATGTCTAACTTTTCAGGCGGTCACTGTCTCGAAATGCTTCCTAAAAGACTGAATGCTCAGGAGGCAGCTTGAGCGCGGAAACATTGCAAGCTGCCGTCGACGACACTTGGCGCATGTGCTATCCGCGACGTGGACTATGCCTTCCGCTCGGCTTCTCTTCTGCAACCGGGGTCACAGCGCTCATATATCAGTCAAAACACAGTCTGCAAACGCAAGTCACCGCAATATCCGTGGTTCGAATGCCGTGTGCCAAGTTTCTCCTTGAGCGCATTGCCTTGCGGCATTCGAAACAGGAAT
This sequence comes from Ixodes scapularis, assembly GCF_016920785.2. NCBI lineage: Eukaryota > Metazoa > Arthropoda > Arachnida > Ixodida > Ixodidae > Ixodes > Ixodes scapularis. The sequence goes on along the minus strand of NW_024609836.1, from coordinate 7,467,881 downwards.
CTCACGGTGGCTCTTGTTCGAATCGGTATGCAGATTGACTTTTCTATGATATAAAAGCAGTGTAACCCCGGCTTAAGGCTTGGAACCAGAAATTATGCGAAATTCCTTCTGACACGACTGGCCTTTTATACACCTACAGTTATCGAATTCAGAGACCATAGCTGATGCCATCGGCTGATACCTTGTGGAAAACGAATCCCAGAGAAAAGCTCTCTGGAGATGAGCTCACCCACTCTTGTGCAGGTTTGGAGAAAACCTAACCAGTCTTTTGACAGACTCGAAGAAAAAACTCACCTCGAGTTAAATTTGTGCGTAGGTTGGTCTATATAATTTTATAGCAGTAGTGCAACCGAAGTTATAGGCGTGTATCAGGCAGGCGGTAGACTGTGCGACACAGTTAGCACAAAGACTACTTTCTCGTTTTTTGTTTTTCGAAATTTTACTTAGTCAATGTTGTTACCAGCATCAAATGTTTATCGCTTAAGTCTAAATGAGCACTTTCTACCGGTTTGGTATTTTTTTCGGCAGCCTCTCAATTCTAAGACACAAGTAGCCAATCGCTTGCTTGTGTTGACAGTGTGACGCATGCACACATTTCAAAAGGACGTTCTGCTGCAGCCCTCGTCCCTCTTCTATGCCGACCCTTTTCGCGGGGTGAGTTTCGACATACTCGTATTTCATTCTGACCTAGCCGGGATGTAAGAAATACGGCCTTTGTTTGTTTTCTAATCAAAAGCGTTGACAATTGATAGCATTGCTTCTTAAATAATGAAGAACTACGCAATCTGGAGTCTCTACATTATATATATGTATATATGTCTCCCGGCTATTTTCTTATTTAGCGTTCTATTAAATTATTCATTTCATTTTCGTCGTGCAACGTTCTTGGCGTGTTGCATGGCGTTGGTACATTTTAAAAGTAAAGTCCGCTAGTGAAGTGCAGAATGACCTCATGCACAAAAGGCATTCAAGCACACTTTACTGGAGTGAACCACTTGAACTTGAGCAAAGGAACGATTCTTAGAATTGCAGGTGTTTCTTTTTTTCCGGCGAGCTTTTCTCCATTGCCCGGAGATAACAACGTGACTGTCCCACTTCTTGCACAGCAAAGTAGTCCGCTCAAATACTGTCATTACAGGGTGCTATAATCAAGTCTGGCGTATTCATACCCTGTTTTGATTATTTTTAAGTTTATTTAAATAAGGTACCCATAATATAAACAGAAGTTTCGGGGAATGAACTTTCCTCTTCCACAACACATGCATTTTTGTCTCGTTAGTATGGGCGATTCATCGGCGAAATGCATGGTGTCTTTATTGACGAGACATCACTCATTGGCACTTCCCTATTGAAAGCCCCATATGGTTAATGTGAGCCATATTACATGGCGGGATATAAACGAAACAATACATACTATATGCATTTTTCTAAATAGAAAACGACCAGGTCCGCGTGATGTTTGTCCATACCGTAATTCCTCCGTAAGATAGACCATGCAATACTTTGTTTCCTTCAACTTGTTTCTAATAATTTGGGAAAAAAAATTACGTTTTATTTAAATACATTTGGCGAAAATCAGTCGACAATATCTTGCGCGTTTTACGTGTTTGATACGCGTAGGAGCTATGAAACATTACCTCGAACCACTTAAAATTGTAATGTCTACTGATAAAGCTACTTTATTTCTCATATTTTCGCTCAAAGGGGTCTTCCGTGATATTATTGGATACCGGTCATATAGAGCTATATGTTTTTTTTCTGCAATAGGTTTCCCTTTAAAAACGCCGTATAAGCATCATTCATACGTTGGAATGCGGTTGTGGACGGTGGAAGTACCTTGTCGTTATGACTCTCGGCTCTCGAGCAATGCCAAGTAACAAAACAGGAAATAGAGAAATAAATGGAAAGACGTTGTAGAGAAGGAGTTAAGGGTCAGAAATCGTAAAAAAAAAATCAGAAAATGACTAAGAAAGAAAAGGAAACACAGACAAAGGGGTGAAAGAGTGATTTCACGAGCTGAATTCCCTCGGCCATCTCAACCGCCCCGAGGGACGGCGCGGCGTCCTTTAGAGCTGTCCGTCTCACGTGAGGGGCTGGGAAAGTCCCGTGGGATTCCTTGCCACTCGCGTCTACTCGCGCCGGGGTTGCATTAGCCTGCCGGCGGCGTCCTTGTGACTTACACCTTATTGTGAGCGGAATCGAGAGAGGACGCAGCGAGAAATTAAAGGCGAGCGTCAAACGAGGAGGCAGCAAAGAGGGAAGCGATGACGATCCATGGGTGGGACAGTGTTTTTCTTTTTTTTTTCTTACGCAAGGTGTTGAGAGCTTGATGTAGGCGTTCTGTGGCGGATAGATCTCGTGACCAATTAATGGGATGTCATGGCAGAGATAGCGCACGCGCGCTGGCTCCGTTTTATGCGAGGGGGTAGCAATTTGGAAAGTGCCCCGCTGGCGTTTGATCGCCCACCGTGCGTTTCTACTCGTATTGTTAGTCGGGCGAGGGCTCGCAGCAGTCGACCTTGCAGATGGCACGTGTCCTGTAAAAACCAAATCGGCAAAAAAAAAAAAAAAAAAAAACTTGTGGTCTGTTTAGTTGCGGTCACACTGCTATCGCTGTTGGCGGTAAATGGTTAGAAATAACGGCGTTACGTTAACGCGTAAGTTTTCTTGCTAACGTAGTAATGCAGTCGTTGCAATAGGGACTTTTAGAAAATTGTTACGATATTCCGCGTATTGAACTACTGGAGCCTTTGAAGCATGTGTAGCGGCACAGTACACATGTTTCATTGGTCAACATTGGTCTCGGATGTGTCGACAGGACAACCAAGACCATATGTTCCCAAAACGTTCCGGAAACGTATCTTTGAAGCAATTCACGCCCTTGCACACCTGGGAATTCCAGCCACAGAACATCCGATAACTGCTCGATTCATGTGGCCTAAGATCGACGCCGATATCTGCAACTGGACACGCGCGTGCGTGCAATGCCAGCGCGCGAAAGTTTGGCGGCACACGGCCACACCGCTTGGCAAGTTTTCACCTCCCGAAGGGCGCCTCAGCAACATCCACCTCGACATAGTGGGACCACTCCGCCAGCCGATGATTTCCGGTGCGTTTTGACCTGCGTCGACCGCTTCACGAGGTGGCCTGAAGCGACACCGATCAAGTTGATGACAGCAGAAGCCGTAGCACGGGCCTTCGTCAGCATGTGGGTGAGCCGCTTTAGAATCCCAACCACCATCACGACAGACCGAGGAATACAATTCGATTCCACACTCTTGCAGAACCTCTCACGGGTCCTAGGCCTAGGTACAAAGCATATCCACACTACATCCTGTCACCCCATCTCCAAAGGAATGGTGGATCGGTTTCACAAAGAGTTAAAGGCCAGTTTGAAGACGAAAGGTACAGACGCGCCTTGGACGGAATTTCTACCACTCCTCATGCTCGGAATACGCAACTCACTTAAAAGTGACCGGGGATGCAGTACAGATGAAATGGTGTACGGCACGCCTCCACGCATTCTGGGTGAGTTTCTAGCATCTTCCACCACCACCAAAACCACCACAGCAGAAGACTACGCTGGCCGTCTACGTTCCTCATTCGTGAAACTACGGCCTACGCCCACACGACTGCGGAACTCTCGCAGGGTGTTCCTGAGCCCAGAACTGTCATGCTGCACCACCATGTTCACTAACGCAGAGACGCCTCGAAGCGACCGCGGCAGAATTCATGTGAAGGACCATTTAATGATTTAAAACACGGCGGCAAGTAGTTCACCGTGCTCGTCAAGGGACGTGAAGGAACAATTTCACTCGACAAGATAAAACCAGCACCATCTCGAGAAACCCCAAGCACACACAACTCCAACTATAGTACGACGAGTACACTTAAAAGGAACACCTGGTCGTTCGTCTCCTGCACGTCCTCGTTACGGAATGCAGTACCTGTAGCGGCACGCCACAGCGAGTAAAGAAGACGAAGGCCATCAGCACGAGAAAACACCATCACTTGCACGCCGGGATCGAGATGGCTATGCGAAGGGCGACGCAGTCCACATTCCACGACTTTTAGATTTTGACTCTTTTTGTTAATAATGTAAAGATATAATTGGTTAGCAAACGAAAATATCTTTCTTGCTGCACATGCTTCTAAGTGCTCGCCCCGCGATCACGGTATCACTCAGGGAGCGCGCTTAAAAGCATGGTTGAAAGGCTCCAGTAGTGCCGTACGCGGAATACGGTGTAATGCTTTGGTAAAAGTCCCTGCTTTCAAAACAGTAACAGATTGCGTATTAGCGTTCCAATTTTCGAGCAGCAGGTAACGTAATTGCGTTTTAACAAAACTTGCAAAACTTGCAAGGAGCAAGGTTTGGGCCTGAAGTTCACTTTTGAAACCCCAAAAGACCAAACAATCCAATTGTTGGATTTCAGCGTAGATGTGATCCAAAGCCACGTTTGTTGGTGACATCATCCTAGAACCACCAAGAACCTCTTTGATTTTAGATCGGGGCATTCGAAGCTGGTCAAAAGAGGCATTGCTAAATCATGTGTTCTTTCGGCAATTACAAAGTCTTGCTACCACAGAGTGGAACAAAGCCTTGCCGCACAGGTCGGGAGACTAGAAGACGCAGGTTTCCCGGATTCGGTAACCGCCTTGGCCGCGGAAGCAATAGCGAAAATCATTAAGGGTGAGGCGCGGGGAAAAGTAACAAAATAAGTAAAAAAGCAGGTCACAGTTATTCCTCATGGGCACTACATGTCACGCGGCTTTAAAAGAGCCGCCTCGAAGTTCGGGGTAGATGTGGTTTTCTCGGCACGTAACAAGTTAAGCGGTATTTGCTCTGCAGTAGAAGAGCGCGTTAACACGCAAGAAAAACAGGGGGAGGGGCCGTGCGGCATAAAACACCGCATTGAGTTCGTGCCATGCACCTTGGGTGTAGTATACCAGATACCCTTCACGTGCGGGAAGGTATACATCGGACAGACGCCCCGTCTGTCCGATGTATACCTTCCCGCACGTGAAGGTGCTTCAACACTTGCCTGTGGGAACACCTTAGTTCTTTAACAGAAACAGCAAGCTCCCACTTGGCGTTTCACTACGGGGACTGCGCCTGTACACCGTTACTTGAGAAAGCCATTGTTTTGCATGAACACAGAGTCCAAAAAGCTCGAGAGATTGTCGAAGCTCATAGAATAAAAAAGGAGGGGCCAGCCTGCGTGAGTCAGGCTTCCTTGAATTGGCTGGACAGTGAGGTCGAATTTTCAGATCGGGGATGACGCGTATAGAATTGTGCAACAGATAGCACCCGATTTTGTGAGGCGCATGCGCATTTCCATCGGGATTAGAGAGTCGTGTTGTATGTTTTCTTCGTGGTTTCTTGATATTAAACCTTTCGGTTGTTAGTCAGCGCTCGTCCTGTCCAGTTCCTTCCTCTGTCCCTGTAAAATGCGCGCTGTTCCATTATGCCATTAATACATTTTTTTTTTTACTATCAGAAGTAAGCAGCGACTGGGAAAAGAGGAACCCAGCGACCTGGACTTTCCGGAGCTCCTTCTTTTCCGGCGGAAGGCTTCCCCGCACAGCCGTCCCCAGTTCCTGCAGCGTCAGGCCGCCTCACGACTTTCGCTAGGGCAAGGGATCGCTTTAATTGCCGTGATTGGCGTCTTCGCCACTGCCGCGCCGGGCCAGCAGCGCCGGTAACCCGGGGAGGAACCCGTTTCCGTGACCTTTTGTTGCGCCCGGATCGACGGCTGCGACAATGCGAGGTCGGCCCTCCGCCGCGAGTCTCGGCGGCAGCAGCGAGCGTCTCGTCCGAGCGAGCAGCGCGGCCGAGAGTCGCGCCGCACAATGCTCTCAGATCGCCTTCGACTGGTCACAATGCGTCAAGATCGCTCCGCTTCGCTTGCCGCCAATCCCTCGGCCGGAGGGGCGCCTTTCTGCGCCCGGTTTATGTAACCATGCGGCGCTTTTGTTTTCGTGGCGAAACGCTACCCGAGCAACCGCTATGACTACACTCGCCGACTTTTATCGCGGACCCTTCCCAAAAAGGGCCACAGGCTCCCTGTTTGTTTTGTTTCGCTCCTTTTTATTGTTTCTTTAGCCGCGCCCGCGCTGAAGTTGGCGAACTCTCGCGCCCGAAATGGACCCTTCTCAAACTCCAACGGCTCTCCGCCATTGCATTGCTCACATACCCTGAGCGTGGATTGGGCACGAGGGCTACGTCAGCGTTCGGTGTCAGCTCGGCTCCGCTCGTCTTCAAAACGAGCGCTACGTCAAGACTTGGATCCAATCACGCGCTTCGTCTCCAAGAATGGCCGTAGCTTGCGCCACCTAGCCAAACAATGGCGATGGCCAATGTTGCTTGATGAACTTTTAAAAAGGGTGTATTGAGCGAGTCCCGGAGTGCATTTTCTGAGATGAAAGAGGTAGAACGATGGCGAGCTGGTGAAAGATGTTTTTGCTTTCACCCGATACTGGGGGAAAATATAATAAAAATGAAACGGTTAGACATGCACCTTGAACCGTTGAGGACAGGGTGTTTTTTTTTCCAGTTTCTGATTGAAGCACGAATCTTTTGCACCCCTGTTATATGGAGTGCTCCCTTGCAGCCATAGCTGTGTGCGCGACTGCTGAACACGTGCTGACGGCGAGTGTCTACGGTTCATTTGCAACGTGCATAGCACACCACCAAGATTGCCGTTCTTAGCAGAGCTCGTTCTGAGCTTGCGCCTTAAACGGCGGTCTCAAATATGGCGTCCAGTGAATGCCCCACATACGGGCACTTAAAAGCGCAGTGCGTGCAACGATATCAACTACAGTTCCACAGACCACAGTGGTAAGTGGATATCAATAGGGTGACGCTGGACGACGTGATGGGGGTCAGCAATGGACACAGCAAGTTTCAGAATAAGGGGGGGGGGGGGGGGGCAATACACTTTTGAGTCCCCCATATAGCATGGGGTGTCGCACTGCGCATGCGCAATGCGACGCCCCAAGGTGTTTGGTGGCCCGCGAGCTTAAGGACCCCTTGTTCTTAAAGGGATATATCAACGACATTTCATATATACCCGTCGTGTTCAGGAATAGGCTGAATATGATCCACAATATCTATAAATGACAATCGCACGTTTGTGGTTTGAGCCTCATGGCTCCACTTTTCTTTTTGTTAAAAACGGCCCACTCTGGTAAGGGCTCTGAGAGCAGCCAGTGGAGAGCACGTGACATCCGGCGCATTCATGATATCATCGCCTGCCTCGGGACCAGCAAAACTGCGGCGAGGTTGACGTCAACACGACGACTGCAAGCAGGGCATCTGGCCGAGGTCATGTCTCTGGGCGTGCGGCCAAGTGCATGCAATTACAAGCTTTCCAAAGCTACGTCCACACGCACGCTGCACATGCTTGCACGCATGGGGCACCAGTGAGGCTATAGTTCTAGGTGACACAGATATTGTCACTACCTGCTAATGCTCCTAGACAGACATCACAAACGTGGCTTTAGTGACATCCACCAGGTGCCATTTGCTAATAATTTAATTCGTGTTAAAATTCCCTTTTCTGTGTTTTTTCAACAAGAGATTAAGATATCCTATGTTATGCTGCTCCCTTGAGCATGCATAGACCAAGAAATAAGCGCCGAAATGTCGTTGCAGTATCCCCCAAACTCCATATTTAGAGTACGGGCTTGTACGAGCAGGCGAAGACGAGTACCTGTCTTCAGTTCGATGCTAGGGAGATTTTCAACGCTCGCTTATGGAAGGCGGTTTCCATAATACACACTCGATCACCGAGTTAAAGATGCGGGCATAAAAGACGTCGAGTCGTCACCTTTTCTTCAGTTTGAACACGTCTGCTGTCTTGCCAATACTAGAGTCGGTGTCAGGTTAAGAGGTCAGGGATTGCTCTTCCCCTGGACTCTTAACCGGTCACGTGCGTCGAGAGATACGAGCGGGAGTGGAGCCTGAGATATGTATTTGCTCTCGAACTTGTGTACAAGTTGTATTTAGCAAATGCACTTGTGGCTGATGCGTTGTGCTACCCGATTTCGAGCCTGCCGGATTCATCTGCTGCAGAGTGATGGGCAGGGATTTTAGAAATCTGAGATCGGTTGGTCGCTCTCTGTCATCCTTTGATTTTGGATGATCATGCGAATCCCCCCGAAGAAACAGGCCGAGTTTCTAGACGTCGCCTATGGTCACTGCCATTATCAAGTAAGGTAAAGAGCATAGCGATCACCTCGAGCTCTATTTGAGTAACTGTCTAAAGGTAATTTCAGCTCTTCACAAGACATCGGTCACTACCTCTATCCCATAGCTTACGTTTACGGCAATAAAACATCCAGTCTTTTAGAACCGGAAGGCTTCCTTTGAATTCGACAAAACTTGTCGAAACCTTTGAGTCGAGTCTGTAAAATAAACGATCCAGTGAAATAAAATATACAATACAAAATTCGATCTTTAAAAATGGTGTATGACCAGCCCTGTTCGTCAAGCGTAGATCATTCTCCTTTCCTCAGCCTCCTTTTAGAGCACGCGAGGCAACTTTGTGATTCCGTGAACCCTACAGCTTCCTCAATGCTTCTGCAGACGCCTCGCGCAAGTACCGGGAACTGAATTAAAAAGTGTGGCATTGTCTCTCTGCACCACCGCATGCATGCAAAACGTGTGCAGAAAAAAATATTGTTTTATTAATTAATTTTATATTTATTTCTTAAAATGCAGTTCAAATATAATCCCAGATCAGCCAATACTGGCTTGTGCGTGAGATGCGAGAGATGCCTCTGGATTTTTATTCGAGAATACTTTGTGGAACGGCTCATCTTCACCTCACCTTCAATTGCCAGCAACATTTGAAGATGTTAGCAAAGTAAACATGGAGATGGATAGATATAGAGAGCAGTACCTTCTATACTTCGGTTCTGCTTCAGTCCAGACGAAGCCGACGCTAGGAGGTAATGGGGCGAATCAAGAAGCGTTCAAAGCTCAAGTCACTATAGGCCTTTTCCATTTATGTTCGGTTCAACGATAATAGGTCACGTATAGAAACGTGGCGAACACCATGGTAGTGCCCTTTTCACAGTATCTGATTGGTACCGTCAGCCCGTATTGTGGCTGTGTCTGGACTTGAGATGAAGCGAAATATAGATCCTCCTCGACACCACAACTAGTGTATGAGTATTTAAATGCCAGCCTTCAGATTCGAATCGTTTATTTTCAGTCGTATTCATCAGACGTGACTGGGCACCTGTTCATCCGCTGACTTAATGCGTCATCGAATAAACTGATCACGTGGCAAATGGTAATCAGAGCTAATTAAGCACTCGGTATTCACCGGCCATGTTTAGGGCTTAGTCGCCCCGAGCGACCTAGAAGGAGAAGGAAAAATGTCTAGTTTAGCCTGTGTTTACCGGGTGACTACAGAGGCTTAGCGCCATGGCCGACTCGTATCACTGCTTTCCGTCAGCGCTAATGAAGCACTTAAGGCTCATCCACACTGCCCCATTTTCTTACGTTAAGTTACGTTACGTATAAGTGACCGAAACATTCGTGTCTCGAATGTCGCGTGTCATGCTTTCTCCTTGAACTGGAAGCCTCGCTTAATATAGAGCACAGCGGTCGCGGTGACTTCAACGTAGTATTTCGTAACGTAACTTAACGTAAGAAAGAGGGGCAGTGTGAACCAGCCTTTACTGTCTTTGTGTTCTGGGGGACACATACAGAAAGAGTCGGAACAGCAGATATTGTGAGAATAGACATGTTCAGAGGTCATAGATACCACTAAAGCAATCTCAGCAAGGTGCTGGACGACGAAAGAACCCTCATTTACGGGCTCTTGGATAGATGTATATTAATGGCTATTCCTTTTGAAACGGGCGGCAGCTTGTGCCACCTAGCCTGACATTTCGTCATCTCTTAGTTTTTTAAATGTGTATAAATATTGTTCTAACAAGACGTTCCCATTGCTTATTTTTATACGTATTTTCACTCCGCCCTAGATCTTTCCCCCCAATCTTCCATATCTGCGTATGTCGCTGGCGATGCTGCTCCCCAGTTTACTCCGTTTTCTCCGTTTAGCTTTTTTTTTTTAAATTCCTTCGAAAAATTTTGTTTCGGACAATTAGCCTTTCATTATAACATCTTATTATTCGCTAATAAACAATTAAATATAAGTTTTTATACCATCAAATTTCTATTTACGCAGTGGCGTTTAAAGGGGCGGTGCAACGGTATTGAACTGGAATGTTTTTCATTTACACGACGTAACTGGCACTAGTGGGACCCAGGTATACTCGTAGGCAACGCCATTGATTAAGAATCCTCTTTGTTGCGGTGTAATTTCAAGGAAAAAAAGCGGGCGTTTTCTTCCAGTCTTTCCTTCGCAAAACGTAGCGTATAGCACGGGAGTCGCAGTATCCCCAGTGACGATATTTGAATGCGGCTCATAGGTTGGACATTTAATGAACTCTCGACTGGGGCTCGTGATAATCGATAATCAATCCCCACCCCTGCCCGTTTCGATCTGGATGAGCATCGTACCTAGGGTGACCACCTTTCTGCTAGCGAAATGCGGGATGCACGGGACCGGAGGAGGGGGGGGGGGGGGGAGGGGGGGGTTTGGCGGGGCGGAGGGCGGGGGGAGGAATTTACGAACACACACAACAGGAACCGAGGCTCTATTAATACATTTAATATCTTGTTCTGTTTATACACCCGCAAATTGCGTTGCAATAATTAATCTAAAATCATTTTCACTCTCAGGGTGTCAAAGTTGAAAGTATAAAAATCAACTGCAGCAGAGCTCAGTGCATCAAATGAAATTAAGAAGCAGTAAATCTTTTTCGGGTATTCAGCATGGTCCTACACACATTTTTAACATTATTTTTTTTTCGACCGCTGTGAATTGCAAGCTTCTTGCCGTCACAAAAAAAAAAGAAAAAAAAAAAACATTTAGCAACATTTTTGCATTGACACGGCGATATGAAAATAATTAGAGCACTTCATATTAAAAAATTTGGCGAGCAGTTGTCTCTTAAAATATTTTGCCACCAGGGGGAAAGGCACAACGGTGCATGCGCGTCGGGTCTCCTGCAAAAAAAAAAAAACGGTCGCTTCCTGTAATGCTTGGATAGAAAACGGCGTACCATTGCGATTCTCAGTGAATTCCGCGCTTCCCCGGCCGTGCCCCGTTGTTCGGCAGCACCTTGAGTTGCAGAGTGAATTTTACGACAGTGTGAAATGCGGGACATTTTGAAGATTTGGGAATTTCGCGCGTAACGCGGGACACGAGCCCTCAATGCGGGACAGTCCCGCGAGTTGCAGGACGGGTGGTCACCCTACCGGCGTGCGGTCGTGTATCACTACCGCGTGGTGTACGCTAAAGACCCCAGGCTAGCGGTTGTACTGCACTGGCTAAATTGCTCATCCACAGCCAGTGACTTGTCGCAGCTTTGAAATGGCTGACGAACTACACGCTGTTTAAATATACACACAACCCCGATTATAATCGATAGCTCGACAAGCATTCGAATAGTGGTTCGTGTCTAATCGCTGCATTGAGTACAATAACCGAGCCCTAGCAGTGCCTAGAACTCAGCGCGTGTTCTGTGCTTTGCCAACATCTGCGCGTGCTTTGCCAACCTCAACATTGGCGGCCACTAATCTCCACTAGAAGGGGCTGGATGGCGCATTGAGCAAACAGGTATGTAGCCACCGGAAGTAAGCGGCTTGTCCCGGAAGTGAGCGCTTGGCAGGCTTTGTAACCCTTCCGAGTGCTGGTTCGATAGGCGTTCAGGGCGCTGGATTTTCGCTTGTTCCCTCAAGAGAGCCTGCTTGTTGCACAGTAAGAGCGCATGCGAACCCGAGAAGTATCATGGGAAGCCATGCAATGTAAACATTTCGAGATTCTAGTTGATTAAGTTGTGAGTATGTCCCAAGTTCAATTGCCTCATTTTCGGGATTTAATCCAGAACGGGAGTATTAAAACCCAACCAAATACACAAAAAAGCATGGTGCAAAATATTGACTGAATGCACTAGGAAGCCGAGCGCACGCCCGACTTCCGGGACAAGCATCGAACTTCCGGTGACTTCACTAGCGCCAGGCTCGGAGAGCAGCTAAGCATCATCCAGCCCCCTGTACCCCTATACTAGAGATCAGTGTTGGCGACATATAATCGGCTCTAAATCACGTGACCGTCTGTTCCGACTGTGAGTTGAGGGACTGTGAGTTGAGGCTCTAAACAGCGCCCTCAATATGGCGCAACGTACATTCTACACCATAAAGTTCGTCGTTCCTCGCAGACGCTAGTTAGGAGCTTGAACTGAAGATGCGCGGACCTCAGCCAGGCTAAGCCAGGCCAACCATACCACTCCCCCCCCCGCCTCCCAATATGCGCTGTGAATAGCGTGCTCAAATATGGCGCCCATTAAATAGCTTGTAGGTGTCGCCATTGCTGAGTACTGATGGATATTTCTACTTACTGGTTCCATCGAGCTACTAGTTCTGCGCTGTGAAATTAACACGGTGAACCGAACGCTCGTGGAACATGGCCGCGAATGACGTTACGGGCACGCTATTTACATGTCTTATCACGGGGCGTACACTCCTCGGATATCACTACAAGCGAGATTGTCGCGCGTTGACGCCACCGAGGACAAGGCTCGCAAATACAGTACCCTTGACCGTGCATGAACTATTGACGTCACGGGTGTGATACGCTTTGCATTTCTCGCTGGCCGACCTTGGGGCAATAGATAGAGAGATGGCGCTCACGTCGTTTCGTTTGCGTACCCCTTTGAATTCTTTCGTATACAGAGGGTTCATTTTTTTATCGAAGAAGTTTAGAAATAAATTACGTGAAAACTACATAAATGCGGTCTGTGCAAGTGATCTATACGCTCAGGCGGACAGTATGGCAAGAGAGAATGCAACAAGAAAAAAATAATTAAAACTTACTAATTACTTTCTAATTGGACGTTTTAGGGCACGCATTTATATTTGAAAAAAAAATAGAGTAATCAATATTAAAGGCTCAACCCAGTTTTTAAACATTTTGTATCGAGCACGCAGATGGAAATTTTCAATGTCAAGTTTTGCCCTGGAAATCTGTCGATACCGAAACCAAACACGCGATGCCCTCTGAAAGAAGAACCATCGTTTGACGCCGGAGGGTCACGTGTTAAAAGGTACTTTTAGCGAACCGTTACCGCGTTCCGCGTGCCGCACTATCACAGCCTTTGAAGCATGCTTTTAAGCGAGCTCCGGAGTCCTACCGTGACCGTGGGGCGCCCGCTTAAGAGCATGCTTTAAAGGCTGTGGTATACCGCGTACCGCACTACAGTGCCGAACGCAGAGCGTGATAACGGTTTGCCAAACGTCTTTAATTACTAAAGTTGGGTCACTATTTTGCGTTACATCACGTTGGAGTTGATGTACGCAAAACAGTCTGTGCTCCGTGGCTGGCGAATTAAAGCGATAAGCCACTTTATCGGCCACAACAAGTTGCTTTACTTTGCTGCGCTATATCGCTGAAAATCATTTTGACTAAGGGTACGAGTGGTTGATATCGTTAAGAAAGGCAAGGCAACTTTTCGTAGCCGCTAGGTCCACCAGAAGTAAGCGGCTTTTCCCGGAGCGAGCATTAGACAGGCCTTCAAACTTTTCTGAGCGTCCGAGAGTTGGTTAGAACAGTGAACAGGGCGCTAAATTTGCACTTACTTCAAAAGAGCGTGCTCGGCGCGCAATAACAACGGATGCTGAGCAGAGAAGTCTTGTGGAAAACTACTTCGTGTGAAAATTTCTAGATTGTAGTTGATCTAGCGTGCATCTCCAACGTTCAAACATCTTTTTCTTGGTATCTGGAGAGTTGCTGGAAATCGTTAGGATGACTCCGACGCCGCCTTCGCGCATGCAGCGTATCGTTATCGGGGTATCGGAGGTATCAGAAGGATCAACTAAAACTCTCTATTTAGTGCAAAAAGAGACTGTTAAAACCTACTTATAAGTGCAAGAAAGTATGAAAACAAACATCGATAGAGTGCCCTAAGAATCCCAGAAGACGCTAGACTTCCGGGAAAAGCATCGCGCTTTTGATGGCTTTGTTTGTGCCCGGCTCAGAGGACAGCTATTCGTGATTTAGCTCCCTATAGCGACGATCAGTCATTCGGGAACGCGTGACATCCCATTGACCACGTGATCTTGCCTGTGGGCTTTAGTTTCAGCTTGTTGTTCTTTGTCTCGTAAAAAAAAGGACGTGGCTTTCAACTATGTTATTAACTAAGTAGTGCCTTTGCACTCATTAAACCGCTCAGCATTAGAAAAATATATATACACATTGGCGAGTCACTGTCCTTTAACAATGCTTACCGGAACTCTGAACTCTACGTCATTCGTTTTTGCAGATGTTATAGCACAGCAGAATGTAATATGTGTATTATAATTATTTTTATACGCTTAATTATTGTCAGCATTCATAATGAGTCACAGAAAGAAAGAAACAAAATTGTAGTTTGCCGGTTGCCTTCAGCCGCCTGTAAACCACACTGAGCAGCGGCCGGACTCTGGGTACATAACGTCCCCCTTCTGGCAGTTGAACGCGTCGGCAAACACGGGGAAATTCATCAGCGGTATGTTGACTCGCAGCCTAGGAGGCGTGTCCCCGAAGAACGCCAACCTCTGATCATAAAGTGGGTCCGCCGCCCGACTGCAATGTGCTCGGGCAAACTGAGTAAAGAACCATCGCTGGGTCATGACCGATAAACCTGATGGCAGTGATTTCTTCACCTTGCGCATGAAGTAGAGGTAAAGCGGGTAAACAATGGCGTTGTCAGCCATATCGTCTTCGATGGTTTTGATTAGGTCCACGTCGTTTTTGAGGAGATTTTCGAGCGCGGTCTTGTACTGTCTCCAGAAACAGTCGCGGATCCGGCGGTGTTGGCGGATGGTGTCTCGACTCCACCAGCTGCGGACCCGAAGCTTATGGTCCACAAAAGATCCGCGTTCGTCGATGGCCTCAACCAGTCCTCGCAGAATCGGAGCGCCCACGATCGGGATGTCCAACATTCTGATCGATCCCGAGTGTGTCAGGTTGGCGAGCGCAACGTTGGAGTAGGGGCAAAATAGCGCGTTGCGGCCGTGGACGTACTCAACAACTCGCCTGAGGCTGGAGACGTGGAAACGGTTGTCCCAGTCCCGGCTTCGCTTGACAGGATGATAGTAGGAGCGGCGACTGTTGATGAGGATGTTGTAATAGCTTTCGACAAGTCTAGTGCCTCGGAAGGCCGGAACGTCCAAGTTGTAATACTCCGCGATGGGTGTTAAGTTCTGGACGGTGCCAAAGAAACTAAACTTCATGTTCTTGAGCTTCTCGGCTGCGATTGCTCGTTCTACGGGATCGTAGCGAGTGGTGTGTCCAACGACATTTCTTAAAATCTCGTTGAGACCTCTAAACATGCTGGTAACTTCTTGGTCGTACCGGGTGTCGTAGTGCAGGACGCTATTGGGTAGTCCCAGTGACATCCTCAAGAATGTCCTGAGGCCCTGCGGGTATATGAGCTCCAGGAGTCTTGCACAACCCTGAAGCCGCTCCGGGACTCCGCTGACGAAGCCGTCCGAACTCAGCGGCACGAAATATCCCACCTCGTCCGGTAGCAGAGGAGACAGGTGTACCAGGACACGGTACCCGACGTACATCAGTAAATTGGGGACCGTGGTGCGGCCCAAGATCTTTGCAAAGTCTTCAACGTAATCCGGTGCCAACGTTTCAACGCTGACCTGACTCTCATCAAGCATAGGGTAGTTTTTGAATACTAACGACAGATACTGCTTCCACTCCCAGTTCTTATGCTGTGGAAGCTTGTCTACCGTGCGGGTTCTGTACGGTGGAGGTTCGAACCTTTGCATGCTGATCGCATCTTCCAGCTGCACTTCGAGTCTGACAAGCTCCCCAGCCGAACTCTCCGCCATTGGCTTGGCCACACCAAGTGCCCGAAGCACGTTGGCTACTTGAAACACGTGGTCCGTCAGATTGCTCGATGTGTACCATATCTGGCTTCTCTTCAGTATGGTCTTTGGGACGTCAAGATGTATACTATGTTTGTTCTCGTACTCGTTTCTCACGGTCACCTCGATGAAAGGAAAGACGGCAAGCGCGGCGTCTACCTTGGCCACGAGTGGGGAGAGGCTGGCGTTAGCGGGAAAGTCGGTGGGCCAGTTGCTCATTCCGATGTCATCGAGCACCTCCTGGAATGGATCCCAGCCCAGTCCGTTCCGGCTGTAGCCAGCGGTGCAGTTGGGCAGGAAGAATGCTGCCTGATTGATGAACATGCTGGGGAACTCTTTATACGGGTTGGACGCCTTGTAGACGTGGAACATCTCTTCTAGGTCGTTGAGCATCTTAGCAGTTATCTGTAATATGTAATGATTGTAGAATTACTTTCACGGAACAAACTGGATAGCATTGTATGACCCGTTAGTCTACAGATTCATGTAGAAATCAGTACGGGGAGAGAAGAGAAGATTGAAAAAATAAAACCTCACATCTGCCAATTTCGGCGGATTGGTGTCGTAGCTATAGTAATATAGCTAGGGTTCATTTCTTAATTTATTTATTACATGTACCCTCAGGGTCTTCGGCATTGAAGAGGGGAGTGGTTGCGAAAATAAATTGTGAATGAGTAAAAGAAAGCAGTTACTAGAACTAAAAAAAAAAAAAAATGGCGTATATATATACAGTATTAGCTAAGGCGTTCTTGAACAGTTGGAGGACTTTTTTTTTGTAAGCTGTTGGTTCGGGAAGGCAATTCAACTATTCTGATGTGCGTGGGAAAAATGACTGAAAAAAAAAAAAACACAAAACGTTCGTCCTACATGTGGGATACCGACATTGTGAACGTGATCTAATCGAGATGAAACGTACTGGGGAGGTAATATAAGTTCGGCGCGGAGGTCTACCCACTATCCTTTGAATCAAAGCCGATCAGAGCTCGTCATTCTGACGTCACCACAACCCCTGCAAAAGAAGCATATGAACTTGCGCTCCGCATAGCGCCCGCTCTGCCGTGCGCTAAGCAACAAAATGGCGTCGCCCACAACACCATCGGGCAATGAATTGTCGATGCTCTGAAGCGTCGCATTTTTCAGTGGCTCTAGACAGCCCTTGACACGATGATCGCCGCTCTGAACTGGCTCTGATAGCTTTCAGCGTTTTACACAGTTCACTTGAGAAGAGACGGTCCATTGTTCGGACACCCCACCTGCGTCTCGTACGAAATGGAGGGCAGCGCGGCCGCGAGGGACCCCGCGGTCTTCCTTCCGGCACCGGGGGCGCCGCAGACGTGCTCGTAGAAGTCGTCGCAGGGTTCGACGGGGTCATGCGACGCTCCGGCCGGACGACCGGACGTTTCGAGACGGTGGCTGCCGGGCCTCGGAGCGGCGGTGGCGGTGGCGGATGAAGCTTCTTCTAGGTAGGCGTGGTGCTTCCGGGAGGACCCGGCGCCGCGGTGTCGATGGTGCCACCGGCTACCCGGAGCCAACTGGGCCGCCTCGTGGTCGTGGAACTCGTAGTCGATGTTCCGGTGGTAGTCTGCGTTCGAGTAGGTTGGGCTATCACCAGACATGCACACGCTACGGAAACAAAATTACTAACTACCTGTACTCTTTATTTCTTCAAAAGGTAAGAATACGTTACTCCTTCGTTTGATTAAAAATAAACGCTTTACTTCAGCTTGAAGGTTTCATGGTGTTGACTCGTTACTTTGAATATGTCGTTCTTCATAAAACGGTAACCGCTTCCAATACTCATCGTTGATAATAATGCTCTTCCCTTTAACGCGTTAATTCAGGTA
Source organism: Ixodes scapularis (assembly GCF_016920785.2). NCBI lineage: Eukaryota > Metazoa > Arthropoda > Arachnida > Ixodida > Ixodidae > Ixodes > Ixodes scapularis. The sequence continues at coordinate 7,450,037 of NW_024609836.1, read as the reverse complement.
TAACTGGGGATATACTGACATACCTTGCGCACCTTATTTTTAGGGTAAATCTAGAGTTTTTTAGTCGTGCAGATTACAGGCGCAAGCTGAGTTGAGAACTACACTGGCCACTTGGGTTGTACAGGCTCCTCACCAGTGGTAGAGGTACGACGCAGGACACTGAGCAGAATGTTCTAGGGGGAACGCCAAAGAATTTTAATACGCGTAGTTACACAGGGCCCCGTCATGCAGCAACGTCTTTTGCCCCTGCTTGTCTACCCGGTATTGCCGGTGAGAATCTAAATAAAAAAAAGCAAGATATAGAACGGGGAAAAAAATTAATAATTATTTTTACTATTCCGCGCTTCAGTAGGGCCGAACTCTTCATTTAGTGTTGCTGGTGATGCTGGTGAAAACGATCTCTAACGAATAATGGAGCCAGAGGGCGCACCTTACGATAGGCAGCTTTCTCTCATTTTTTTTTCTCTAGTAAATTCATTTACGCAATTGGCCCGTGTTGCAACGCCGTTTCTTCACTCTCCCGTATTTATTATTATTTTTTTTTTTTGCGCCGAACGGGCCTGTTGGAAACGGGCTGCGGCCCGGACGTCATTGGAAGAACCACGGCCACCTGTGGGTGTCCTTCGCAGAGCCGAATTTGGCCCGCGGGCCCGGGGTTCGGTGAGGCCTGAATTATAGACCTTTTCCAAGTAATCGCCTCGTGCGGGGCGTTATCTTTGCTCACTAGGCTGCGGAAGGCGTTCTACCCATGCGCGGTAGCTCTTTTCCACGAAATATGAGACGGCGCGCATGCGTCCAGAGCCCAATGACTCAGCATTTTTTTTCCTGGGTGATAAGCGCCGCTGGGAAGGACGATAGGGCGTATTAATAAAACGCCCTATTGCTGTTTTCGCTGACGTCTTGAGAGAATCGTGGCGTAGCAAGTACGTGGCACCTTATCGATCCGGAACCAATCAGATTGCAGGATTAGGCAAAAAAGATAACGCCGGAGGACTGATCTGCAGACAAGAAGCGTCAACAGAAAAAGCCACGACCCTGCGCGTCTTCGGCTCTCGATTCATTTCACAGTCGTCGTTTGCAGCACATGCTCGTAAGTGTTGCTTCCATTTATCTTCTGCCAAGAACATATATTTTGATTAGGGGGTAGTGCGCGATTATGCACGTTGAGCGTGCATTTCTCCCCTACAGGTTTATTGTCCTTGGAGGATACGATTAAAAAGAGCTGTTTGTGAGCATGTGCTGGCGAACAATGACCGATTATATGATCATGATGTTTAAACTCCGCGACTGGGAAGGAAACTTGGAGACAAAGAAGACGGGCTAGAAGAAAGTGGACACCATTGATATGGCTTTCAGGCGAAAACTTTCTATACAGCCGTCACATTTGAGATCACTTCCTGTAATCGCCCAGACAGTGCTCGTTCAAAAGGGCCGGGAGAACCGGTTCCTTTGAAGCATGATGCAATATTCGTGTAAACGTTGTTACCAGCCACGAAATATGTTCTTCAGCAGGCTTATGGAATTTGTTCTGGAGTCTCGCTCAAGTTAAAGCCAAGTTGCCCAACCTGATCAGGCGAAGACTTTCCATTTAGTAATTTGATGGAAGACTTCAGCATTTGTGTTAAGCTTCGTCGCTATCTTTAGTGGCATGAAAAATGAAAGCCCTCACTATATTTTCCAGCTTTGAAAGGGGTGCTGGCAAATTCGGGCAAGTGTATTAGAAATTTCATGGAAATTTCTTTTTTTAAAACAAAGAACTACAGTGTTGCTGGAGGGTAGTTAGCGCTAAGCGATACTTGACTATAGTGGATACACACGCACGCGTACTTATTGTAAAGGGAGGCGCATTGCCGTGTTCGCATCTCAAAATTGATTGCAGTCCTGGAAGTATTCGTTCCTACTGCAGAGCTTCCAGGATTGCTGTTGGCCCTGACAAAAACTTTATATCTCCCTGGTTCCTGACTTGCAAGAACCAGGCAGACTAGCGTTCTTGTCAGGTTGCACAGTGATGAGAACATTTCCATGCTCTTTCACGTGGCGAAGCTTTCATCGTCGTACTCATGATGGTGACTCTCTTTGCACAAGATGGCTTGGACATATTCTCGTTCTGCGCAGGTGACTCGTCTGCTACGAGGGTTCTGCTGCTTGAAATGGAAACCACAAATGTTCTTCGAAGTAAATGATGTCGAGGAATAACTACCCACACGGAAAAATGGCGCCAAGCTATATCAAATACTCAGGAGCACAATGGGAAGTACATTGGTGGTGAGGTTTGCGAGCTGTGAATAGGGCACACTTCGTCATTTTCAAAATCAATGCGAATAGTGAGTTTGCATTGCCACGTGACCTAGTTAGTATTGCAGCATATGTCACTGGAACGACGAGAGCCCCTGCACGACATTGAGACCACCAAAGAAGCTAATCCTTCGGAAAAATGTCATTTCTGCGTTATCTTGTTTCTCATAGCCACTAGAGCGGCAGGTATCAGAATCAGCTGGCATACATTTTAAATTTATCTCCTTCAAAGGCTTTTCTGTTTCAATACAACGCGTTTGTGAGCAAGCGGTTCTGAGGGTGACTGATGGGCTCTCTCTGTAGAAGTAGTGCAGTTTAGCTAAGAGTGTGTGTAAAAATTCACCGCGAAGTCTGGGACGCGCTAACTCGTTGAGACACGATTGAAGTGCCGCTCAACTCTTACGTTGGTTTTGCAGTGCTTTCTGAGAATTTTCGAGAAGACGCTGCTCCTAGCAAGATGGGCCAGCTTGCTAGAAGCAGCGCCTTAGCTAATGGTGTCATTAAAAGAATGTTGTAGGCGTTACCATAAAAGAAGTAACGAAATACGTTACTCGATCGTTACTTGCAAATAAAAGGAAGCGGGATCGACCTCCCTTACCTCAATATAAAAAAAATACGTTATCATTACTGATAAAATTAAGGAGCATTACTTTTGCGTTACCTTGAAGCTATGAATTAAAACGTTTTGCTATTTAGACGTTACAAATATCCATAAGCGCAGTATCCCAAATTTATGTTTAGATTTTATATTAAAGAAAAGAAAATATTGAAGAAATTTAAAATATTCCGCTTGTTTGATGAGTGACAAAATTCACATGACTTGGCCTAGCACATCAACAAAAATTGAATTGTAATATGTTTAAGCATTGGGAAGAATATGTAACAAGTAACTTAACTACGTGACCCGTGACTCGAAATAACTAACATAAGTACGTTATTTTGCTGGTTTGAAAATGGAACGAGCACGTTTCTATTGTACCGGTAACGACGTTACTTATAACACACTACTCCCAACACTGCAAGGAAAGCCCGATTTCGATTAGTCTACAGAAAACAACGAGCGCATTTCACGCCGTTTGGGCCAGACCAACACCCCTAGAAGGAAAATACAGTAGTGCTGAATGTCCTCCGTCACCTATTGAGAACCAGAGCGGATCACAGATAGGTCACAAGTGTTCTTTCAGCGTTCTGAAGGGGCCCGTGTTCTGACGTATTGAACGCGAGTTCCAGCAAACCACTAATGCCCAGCACGTGCCACGAACTGGCCCTCATTGGGTGACATACCAAATTCACTAGATCCTGGGAAATTAAAACCATTGCCTTCCCTGCCTGCTACCCGGGCACAAACAAATACTGACATACAGACGAACGGAACCTCGCATGGCGATTGGCTGATCGGTTTCAGTTGACATGGCTATCGCCATTTCGGTCCATTAAAACCTTCGAAAGGATCGGTCTGAACCAGTCGTGCCTAGGTCGCCATGGTACATCATCTTACTGAAAGCGTTCCTCGCCAATATAAGCGTCTTTGGCACTGCGCATTTCATCAACTTATATATTATTCCTATGTCCAGAGATTTTTTTTTTATAGCGATGTTGTCCATCTTCCGTACTTCGGGAAAGGGAAATCATTTTTCAACGCCGCCAAGCATCGTTGCCGCGTGGGGTAGCAGTGCGAAGATGCGTGCTTGTTCGGCCGGTGTGTGAATAACAAAATCTCGGCAATATTTGCCCTCTTTTCTTTGGGAACAAACTCAGTGGCGCCATCCATCGGGTAGCACTGGCACATTTCCGGTCTGCGTATATTTCCTAACTTCTTACGCTTCGTTGTTTCATCGTAGGATTGAATGACGTCTGAGAGTGCTATAAGCGACTGCCTCCCAAAGAAAGCACGTAGATTTGATCCAGGGAATGGTACAACCCCCCCCCCCCCCCGGTCTAGTTCAGAAGGCTAGTACACACTGGCGCCACCGCGTTTCAACCCAGGCAAGAAAAAGCCAATAAAGTTCCCCGTCACCAGCTAATATAGATAGGCTCACCAGTAACAGGGATGTCAATAAGAAACTGTTGATTCCATGAACCGAAATAAGCGACCTTACGGGAATAACTATAAAAAAAAAAAGTGGCCTTATGCCACTTTGTCGCCTAAATACACCCCAATACTTCAGTTCCATGTGCAACGGAATACCATCAAACTGACGGCCCCAACTTTCACAAAGGGCTCGATATCTTTGCGATATAACATATATTAAACAGCTAAAGAACGTATCAAAAACTAAAAAAAAAAAGAAAAAACGGAGGTTTTTCGGTACGGTCATGAAAACCCCGATTATTTTTTTTCCTTCATTCAAACGTACAGCCTGCAGATATTTTGTTTTTAACAATATTGCACGAGCCCCAATCGGTCCGTAGATCAGCGCCTTAGTGCGGTGTGAAGCAGCGAGTCACTGAGATCATAGGCGTGTGCCTCCCGCCACACGCGTGTAACGATAAGGTGCCGATCTACCGGCCGGTCGGTGTTCGCGCGAGTCTGTTTCAAAAAGTCTGGATGCTGTACATTAGCCATTTCAATAAGTCGTACAACTCGGCTGTCGAGCCGCTCGGGAACGTTAATACCGTCGGTTCAACGTCAGTGCGCCGTTCCTCCTAACTGAAGTTCTGGGGCCCTAATCTGGACACTTGGCGAGAAAGACGGCGAGAAATCAGGCGGCTATGATTGACCGGCGCCAAGGTCAAGTGCGGCGTGGGCCAATCCGCCAGATTTCTCGCCGACCTTTTCGCCAAGTGTCCAGGGGCCCTAAGCTGCACGCTTAGCGAAAACGACTGCGAGGAATCTGGCGGCCGCGATTGGCCAACGCCACACTTGACCTTGGCGCCGGCCAATCATAGCCGCCGAATTTCTCGCCGACTTTTCCGCCAAGTGTCCAGATTAGGGCCCCAGGTTAGGGCCCCTCGTGTGCATTATATGTAGGGTTCCGCGTTTTCGGTTTTTATTTTTTCAAAATTCGGCGTACTTTTTTCGGTGTTTATTTTAAAATGCGATTTTCGGTTATTTTCGGTGTATATTTATTCTCAAAAAATTTTACCGGTTTTTTTCGGCGAACATGAAAGAAACACCATCGGACACTGGATCAGATGATCACTCAAAAAATAACGGCCCATATACATACGTGGTCTTCACTACAACTTCCGTCAGGACACACCTCAAAATCGCGGAATTCGCGGGCATAATCTTCAGCACGCTTCTTTTTCCTTCCCATTCTGACGGCGTGGCCGTCTGAGGTGATGAACGTACAGAAACCAGTGAAATGGCAAAACAAAATCTATTGTATTTATGTTTTTAACCACAGGGAAGTTTGAGAGACGGTGATAAGAAGGTATCAACGGCTTTCCTCAATGTCTTCTGAAGTGCATGACACCTGAACTTTTTTTAGGAACAGGAAGTTGACACACTAAGCCCGATCACAGAAAAGACACAGATGTCCCGCGAAGGCCAATCCACGACCTCTTTTGTTGCATGTTGAACCTTGGAAGAGGGCAATCACGAAGACGTCACACAACGTCGAACCTTGCAAAGCCCTCTCTCCCCTCCTCCCTCCCCCACCCTCCTCGACGCAGCCCTAAGAAACTAACCTTTCTTTAGTTATAACCGATTTTTAGAAAACGGATCAGACGTACTTTTATCGGTTTAAACCTAAAACGCCGAACCTACAGCTGACCTTTTTCGGTTAAAACCGAATTTCCAAAAATGAATTCGGCGTACTTTTATCGGTTTTTATCGGTTTAAACCGAAAACTCCGAACCCTAATTATATGCGACAAGAGAGCGTACGCATATACACTTTTTTTTTGTCTTGGAGTGAGCTTTGCGCTACTTTCCCGGGATCGACTGACTGAAGGTCCGACCACGGCCCACGCAACAATCCGATGTAGCCAATCACGCAACGTCAAAAGTACATAATCACGGCGCTCGTTTTCTTTGTGGGTTTGCTACCCCCGGCCGACCCAATCACGAACAGAAAAATGCGCAGGATCACGGAGCCTTCGCTATACGTGATGTGTTGAGTCGGAGGTAGCGAGGACGGTAAGCGCCGTGATCATGCACTTTTGGCACTGCCTGAATGATTGGCCCCTATTGAAAGGCGCCTTCAGATACGGTCGGACTTAAGGTGAAACGGAGTACAAGGTGGTGTTGGTCTGGCCCTATACGGAAATAACGCGTCGCAAAGTGCATTGAGGCCCTTTCACACACACCATGTAACCGAGTGTGACCTAGTGAGACAAGACCCGGCTTTTCAAGTCTTGCGACGGCGTAGGACCAGATGCGCTGCTGCGGAGCGGTTCTTAAGCCGTCACAATAAGTTTAAAAACCCCAGTCTCATCTCACTAGGTCGCACTCGGTTGCGAGTGTGCGGACGAGCCTTTACCTTCGAGGACTAGGAAGGCGAGTACGAAGGCCGCCGCGAACAGCACGGCCAACGCCAGCGACGAGAGGACAGTGAAGCATTGCCGAGCTGCCCTCGCTACGCTGCCCATGACTTGCTGCTTCTCCGTAGAATTTTTCAAATGCTGTCTCTGAAAACGTTCGGCGTCCGCCCGAGGATTCTTTGCTTCGTCGTTCGCTGGAAAGCTGCAGTGCCTCGCGCAATCAGCGAAGCTCGAAACACGCCGAGCACGCGCCAGCTCGTGCAGCGCTAGTAAATACCAAGATATGGTGGCTATTGGCGACGTGCGCGATCAAAGGCGCCGCTGTGGTTGGCTTGCCGCGATTGGCCGAATGCTGACTGTGAAGTCAGCAAAGGATTTCTCATTGACGGAAATAAGAGTAGTGCAAGAACTTTAATTTTGACGGTGTTGGCAGTGTTGCTTTGAGAGCGCAATGATTTCAAGCTTCCACCATCCTAATTTTAAACAGCAAAGAACTTGTTGTTCGCAATGTAATGACGTCACGAGAAGGAACCATAGGATGGCGCCACCAAAACATCTCGCTGCTAATAGGGGTAGGTGTACCTAGTGCCACTAAATAAGCTACGCTTCAGAGTAACGGCACTTGGCTATATTGTGTCTTAAAATCATGGTTGCCAGTTATCTGAAGCTTTATCTGAAATCACAGGAAATGCTTTTCCGCCCTCCACAAATGTTTAAACCGTTCGCGACAGAGCAAAGCAATATTACATGACCTTCCTAACACCGAATCTAATGCTGAGGAAGTCGCACTTTTGAATCATGACGATCGGCCGTTGCGTCGGTTCTGCATACGAGCCAAAATGGCGGCGCCCACAACAATGTCAGGGAACGGAGTGCCGATACTCTAAGCGCAGCTTATTTAGTGGCTCTAGGTGTACCTAAAGCCCCTTCATGTTTCAAAAGTAGCGCAAGGTGCGTTGATGCACGAGACACTTGCAACGTCCAGTCCTTGGGAAGATCATAACGGCCCAGCCCAGCAGTGAGCTAGATTTCAGACGCCATGTTCTTCCCAGAAGTGGCGCATGCCATGTGTGTCGAGCATTTCCACAACAATGAATGGTGCCACTTTTTTCAGGATAGAGGGGCTTTAGGTGTACCTATGGTACCTTGATGAGCGGTTTGCTTAGGTGAAGACATCTGGCGATTTTGTCCCACACTCCTTTTTTTTTTTTTTCGGAAGCGCGTGAAACAGTGTGGTCCCTGCACGCGTTTGTGGCGCTGACCGTGCTATGACGACATTTTGTTTTTGTCAATTTCTTTGTGTTTTACCCTTGAGCGCGTGCTGTCGGCATCGGGTACTACAATTAAAGGGTAGCATCACCCTAGGCAGAAGGACATTGAGGCACCCTAGGTGTGCCGAGTGCTCCGCATTCTTGATTAGTTCCACGTGCCGCTGCGTCATGATGAAAAGACTAAAAAGTGGTGCTGTAGCCTGGATACCGGTGCATTTCTGCTCGAAGGGGCGTGGCGTGAAGCGCCTCAAGTGTTGTGCGCGAGCGCGCGGGGCACAAGCGCGTCTCGTATTACGCGTGCTCATGCAGGACGCACTTCTACGCGTGCACGGTGCCATTGTGCGCCGTCTGATGGCACCAGGCGCAGGGTACCGGTGCCATTGGTGTTATGAACAAGTGGCATGCGATCGATTTTCTGTTGGGCACCCCCTCCCCCTTATAGCCACCATAGCCAAGACAACTTGCTCGTTTTTGTAACTCGGCTTCGTTCAAGCAGTCACGCGCAAAAATAGTGACGCAAGCCTTTTTTGTAAATTTAGTAAATACCGCCGCGAATTATTCTTTGACATTCATAACCAATAATATACGCGTTAGTTCGTTTTCTGAACGAAATCGCAGTCGCAGAAAAAACTTTGAGATATACATTTCCCCGCTCAACTCGCAGCAAAAGCAAGCGGAGGCCATTATTTTGCCGCCAAATTTTATCACAAGCGTCGTCTTCTAGAAGGCAAGGCCCTGCGGATGACGTCATTGTTAGTGAACTCTCGACCCGCCCTGAGCGACTATCACGAGGCTATGGATGTAATAGTTTAGGAAGTTTTGGGTGGCCTAAGAAAAATACACTTTTCCCGGCTTCTTTCTTCAGCAAAAATTAGAAATTCTCCAAAAACAAAGATTCTCCAAAAACCGTTGAAGAAATTCTCCAAAAACCGTTGAAAGAATCTCGAATTTGCGACACATAGTAAAAGGATAACCACTACTCAATAATTTAATGAATTGAATAGCCAAGCAAAATCTCGCCCAAAATACTGTAAATAATAGAATCGGTATCTTTAAGTACAGCGCATAAAAACTTGCATCTTTGGACGTTCGATAACCAGCCTGTTCAGTAGTGGCGTGTAGACTCAGGCCAGCTAGTTATTTAGTGCTCGACGGAAGATTGTATGCGAGGCGACATGCCCCTCTAACGTGCTTTTTGAGTCAAGTATGTAACCGTAAATTTCCTGCGCTGAGCGTAGCATGGCTTGTTCCTGTCTTAAAACGTTAGAAACGGTTTACTCGTAAGTATTGTATATATCTTACTTGTCCCAAATGAGCAGCGTTTGTTTAGTTTCATTAAGGTAGATTTATGTCGTTTAATCGTTTTAATGAGAAGAAAAAACAGCGCAGAATAGACGAGGGGCAAGGACAATAAGTAAACGGACACAGCGCTGACTTACAACGGAAATTCATTTCTGCACGTAACAGAAAAATTTGCACAAAAAAAACAAAATAAAGAAATAAAACAAAAAAAAAAAAAAAAAACCAGAAAGAATCAACTCGGTAAGAACCGTCAAGAGACGCCTACAAACATTTGAACAAATTTACCGCGTTCCTTGATAAATGCAGCTCCTTCATTAGCCAAGGCCGCCGACGGAGTGCTCACGCACGTGCCTGCTACGTGGGTAGCAATGAAAACGGCGTCGCCGATTTCTCCGTTACTTTGGTTTGGCGACGAGCCAGAATCTCAAAGGGACCATGAAATGATTTTCTAGATTTTTCCAAATGAAGAGCCCAATGGACCTTTTCCGAGAAGCGTTCTGCGCACGCGCCAGCGCCCGACGCCAAGCGGTGGAAGTCGGCACGAAAAATCGAGGAAATTCGGAATGAGGCTGTAGATCGACGAGTAGAACACGTAATTGCAGCATATATATAATTGTGTTACACAAAAAAAGAAAGTGGACAAAAACAAAAACACAACGCTAGGGGGGACGCTACGGATTTCCCTCTTTAAAGTCGCGTTGGGCACGCGACGCAGCTCAGAGAGCGAAGCAACTAGTAGCGCAGCGCCCATTATCGATTGGTAGCGCAGGTAGGTCACTTTCTCGATTTTTAGTTCGTGCAGCCACCGCCTGGTGCCGTCGGTATTTGGAAAAGGTCTATTAGTCGTTGTTGCTCGTGGAACCCGGAGCAGGAATCTGTTTTCCTTTTATTAGAGAGTTTTAGTAGATCGTTCCGATACCTCCGATAGCCCCGATAGCGATACTATGCATGCGCAAGGGAGGCGGTGGCGGAGTATCGGATATCGTTATCGGAGTCATTAGAACGATCTAATAAAACTCTCTATTGCCTCCAGTTTTGCACAAAACAAAGACGAACACTTGCGTCTACTTTCCTCCTCCACTCGACCGGACCTAGCCACCAACATGTCAAGTCACGTGGCGGTTACATTAAGTAGGCATTTCTACCGAAAACGGAAGTTCTCCCAGCCGAGCGAGTTAGAAGCAACAGGTCAAGCGACGCGTTGCGTCGAAACGACGTTTTTGCGCCGACATTTCGACGCGAGGACGTCGAAACGACGTAGCCTAATGAGGTTTCCATGAACACTGATTGCTTCGCAGGACTCGTTGGTAAACGACTCTTGTGCGATCAACGCCATGGCTAGAAATGCGCCACCGCTCAGTGAAGTTCAGCTTCAAATATTTCGGTATGGTGAAAGTATGGACCTTATTTCGTACGTCGTGACGCCCACACGGAAAAACGAGTACTCGCCCGACGAAGGATGTAGCAGTTCGGCACCGGAACCCGCCGCGGAGGAGTGACGATTACTAAGTACAGAATGGTAGGTTCTCATTTGGCTGCGGAAACAAAACGCTGGAAACGAAGTCATATAAATCCCTATTGAAATTCCTCGCGAAGACGCATCTCGTGCCCTCATCGACGCTACGGCTTATGCAACCGGATATTGAACTCGGGCATTTCCGTCGTGGGTATTCATCGAAAATTTCGTCGTTTGCGAGCTCAGCTCCAGTGACACACAACTCGTTCCGATACGGAAGGGGGGATCGGTGGCCGAGTGGTCTAGCGCACACCAGCTCGGAGCACGTGGAGCGAAAGCTGGCGCTGCAGAACCCAGGGATCCTGGGTTCGAGCCCCACCCCTGCCCGTTTCGATCTGGATGAGCATCGTACCGGCGTGCGGTCGTGTATCACTACTGCGTGATGCACGTTAAAGACCCCAGGCTAGCGGTTGTACCGCACTGGCTAAATTTCTCATCTACAGCTGGGAGACTCGTCGCCCCTGTGAGGCAGACCAAGTTCTAGGCTGTATAAACACACACACAACCCAATTTTTTTTCCGATACGGAAGCTGAATTCAACTGACGTGCTCGGAAGAAAGGGAAAGAAAGACTCCGACATGGTAAATGCTGCGGTTACTTTGCTAGGTGGCGCAGGCTGCCGCCCATTACAAAAATGTTTTGCCACAACTCATTTGTCAATTCAGCCATTTATACACATACACATATCCTGAGAGCGCCTGCAAGGATGAATTTAACTGTAATTAAATAAAATGAGAGCCACATACATCCCCAAATTGCCAAAAAAAAAAAGAAAAAAAAAAAAGAAAGCTTTTTAGCAGGGCGTGACACACCGCAAATACAGTTTTTCTTTTCTGGTGAGCTTGATGGAGGGCACGCTGACGCATGTTTCTTCATTTTCTTCGATCGCCATGGTCTCCAGCGTCTCTCGTGCATACGGGTGTTTGTTTGCTGCGAGGATGGGGATCGGCTGAAGCCTGCGCTGCATTTACAGTTGCGGCACTAAGCTGGTAGATTGCCCGCTGTAGTTCTCCTGACTGATACTGCATGCTCACGTGTCCTATCAATAACATATCTGCCAGTGTGGTCTATGTAGCATTGGCCTCTAGATAACTGATTGTTATAAATAAACCCCGCTTCACACGGGGCATGTTAAGTCCTGTGAGAGATGTTGCAAATATTTCTTTGCTTGATGTTGCGGTTTACTTTGCGGCGCATGGAATGCGCTGGCCCTATTTTATAAGACTTCATTACAACCTCAAAGAGTAGATACATGCGGGACACACCAAAAGCTGTTACAAAAATCTACAGAATTCATCATGTAGGTTGCCTTGTTTTGATGTTAAAAATAATCAAGTACCGCCATTTCGATGCATCCACTTGGAAGTCGCCAGATAATGCTGAAGACTTCCACACTGAATCGCACACAAGGTTCATAAAAGTTTGCAAGGACACTGCTTTCAAAACCAATTCTTTAGAAAACAATCAAAAGGAAGCAAAAATATTGAAATGAGAAGAAATTTTAAAACCCTAACAAGCACAATATTTTGCGACAAATTCTCATACTCCTGTGGACTTTGTGCATTTACATAATACGTTTAAATTTGTAGGAAGGTTCTTTATGTATTTTTGTTACACTTGGTGTGTGCTTAAAAATATTGGAGGGTTTTGAAATTTTGTGTTTCTTTCCAGTTTTAATTTCTGAAAAACAAAAGTTTATTTTTCTTAATTTCTAGGGCTTTTTAACCTTTACACATCTATAAAAAAAAGGCACACATGAAAACAAAAGAAAAAAAACAAACAAAGAAGCAATCCTCAGGCAGTGTTTACGGACTTACTTTAGCTTATTCTATAGCAGTTTCACCCTAGCTAAGTGGTCCTGGTGCCTATTTATCCGCCAAAAAGAGGCAACATAGTAGACAACTTATGTCGCCGGGTAGAGGTTACCGACTGCTCACTTTTGCCCCTCCCCTGCCCCGTTGAGATAGTTCGCTGCTGTCTTTTTTCTATGCCAGCGACCGTAATTATTAATAGCTTCGGCAGGAGGTTACGCATCGCTTCTCAAGGCCGCCACCGCGTTTCGAAAACGGAGCCTTCTTTCTCCCTCGGTGCTCTTTTTGTCCGGTTTTCGTTCCAGGCAAGTATTGGCGGAGGCCCGACCTTCCGGCTCGTTCATCTTTACGACGATGATGGCTCGCTCTCTTCGAAGCCCCCCGTCAACGGGGAAGCACTAAAAGATCCCGGAACGCCACTTTCGTTTTTTACTACAGTCTAGTTGCATGATTGCGGTACATACCTCGAAGCAGCTACGAGTCTTGGCGGATCTGAAACGACAAATCGTTTCTTGTCCATGACAGCCCTTATGTCACTTCAAAGCGTAAAAAAGAAATATGGACTTGTATAGCACTGGAAAGCGGCGAACACGCATAGCAGGAGTGACACGTCTGATGGGGAATTTCCCTGGTGGACTTCGAGCAACCCAAAATCTCTCCGTGCTCATTCATTTACACCGTATTCACACTCGCAGTTGAACCGCGTTCGCGAAACGGTTGAGAGCATGGTTGCTAAAGATCTAATACATTTTTGCGCGCATTTGACGATGAAAGCCAGCGGATCCGCTTCGCGGTTGTGATTTGAACGCCAGTGTGAATACTCCTTTACGGCGCGTTTACGCTTGCGGATTTGGTGGCGTATCCGTGCAGGAGGAAAGTTTATTTTGTAGCCGGGTGGCAAAATCGACTTTACGCTAACGGAAAATGTTGATCAGTCCGTGACCCATATCCGGAATTTCCGCCAGCGAGGAGTCGATTTCACCCCTCGGCTATTAAAAGAAGTTTTCAGCTGTGCGGATTCCCTCGCGAATTCGCAAGTGTAAACGCGCCATTAGTGCGGCATTTTGATCACACGCTTACACGCCCAAGAAGACGGCAAGAAACAGCGCTTCAAAGCCGCTCCTAATGCATTAAGGGAATTCCCTATATAATCTGAGCGTTTTTAAGGATCCTATTTTGCATACATGCTTATTTGTTGTTTTTTTTGTTTGTTTTTTTGTCGCGGTGTTGGGGAGGGGGAAGGGGTATTGACCAATTTTAACAGCCGTGATGTAAAGTTGGTTCAGCTAGCCACGGGGAGAGTTGGCTATTGACCAATTTTATTAGCCGTAACTGAAAGTTGGTTCAGCTTCCCATGAGCCGGGGGGGGGGGGGGGGAATTGACCAATTTTAATAGCGGTAATTAAAAGTTGGTTCAGCTTGGCATCCTCCGAAGTTACTATTACGTAGGTATCGCGGTGTTTATATTATAGTATAGCGCAAACCAGAACTGACATGATGCGTGTCTTTTGCATACGTCGCTCTGAAATAATAAACAAAGTCACGTCGGCCGCACATACCACGATTTCTATCATTTTGAAAAATCAACATAAACTATTGATCTAACACCTTTTATTTTAAAATTGTCTTTTTGTGTCTGACTTAGATGATTTCAGGATAGCTAAAAAGCTCCCATCTACCTAACTTAAAATATTACACCAAATCTTCTCAACATTCGTTATTTAGTTTCAGAACCGGATTTGTTTACCGCGACAAGTCTTTCGAAGTTTTTCGGATTTGTCTGAAAACACGGAACCCTAATTATATGACAAAAGGCATGACTTTGATGTTAGTTTGTGTAGTGCCAATGAGCATGTTGGAGATCTTTTTTTTTTTATCTTGCATGTCAGTAATTAATTTCAATTAACTTTGAATCGTATGTCGGTCCATTTCACAATACCAAATGCATGCCCTGAAAGTATCAAAAAAAGATGCAGTGCCGTTTAATGAACGAAATTAGTGAAAAAGTAAAGTAGTGAGTAAAAAAAAAAAAACGCTCACAACGAAATCTTTTTTTAGATATTTTCGAGTATGAGGCATGCACTTTAGTCAAACATCAGTAATATTTACTGTATATTTACGTACTTCTGGTAATTATGCGCTGAGCGGAAGAGTGCGTATTATTGGTAAATTTCTAATGGTGTGTACTAAGTTTATATAAAAAGCATAAATATTCGGCGAATCTCGCTCTGGCCTTAAGCCACGGTAACACTGCAAACACATCGTGCAAACGACACTGTGCAGAGGATGTCTGAAGCCTGCTTCTTCCTTGTGTGACCGTCCGGCAACGCTGGTCATACGAAAGCTGTCTAATTGCAGAGTAATTGCAGAGGGTAAGCAAATCGGCGAAGGAAAGAAATCATACTTTTGGTTCTTAACCTTTAGGCTAAGTGCCGCAATCCACCGCCCAATACAAATTGTACAGCCGTTAGCGTTCATCCATCCATCTGTCCTCACACGCTTCACGCATAGCGAAACAAATGTAGCAAGGCATGCTCCGAACACCTTGAGGCGTGTAGGCGGATAATATCGCATACGCGAAAAGGCTGGTCACGTGGTGCTCAGGAAAAACTATTTGATTGCTCTAACCTTCGCGTAGCATTCATTCCCGTCCCATCTTAAGGTCGGACGACGCCGAATCGTGTTAGCCACGTGCGGACTTTGGGCACATTTCCCGCCGTGCTGCCAAACATGCGATTAATATGGGCTCACGTTCGGGGGCGCTGAAGTACAGACCCGGCAGGCTGATTACACCGAAGCTGCGTAAAAGCTACAAGACGTCACGGCGCTCGAAGGATTAGCGGAGATTAAGTGCGCACACAGATGGAATGATTAGTGTCGCGTTTCAGAAGACGAATGGCGTTTCTTTCCCCTCTTCGATGTACTGCTCACGGGTGGCCGCAAGGGCTTTAGTGAGGCGCCTCTAAATCACCTAATTCGGCGAATAATGTCGAATTCAGACCCTTTAGGTCACAGTGTCAGTAGACTTAGAGGATGTCAGCGGGTTTTCGTATCTCGACTTAGCCCTCTCCGCCTTTTGGATTCTCGACACGCCTCAGCTCTCCCTTTCTCCAAGCAATTTGTTTCTCGTTACATTTCGTTGTTCTTGTTGTTACTTTACCCTGACCCTTTCCGAATGCTTCGATTAGCCTGCCAGCGAAGTGGCCCACCGCATCCCACTTTGAAGTGGACCGAAAGCCAAGGCTGGCATGTTTATCAAAGCTCAAAAACGAGCGCAGTGTCCGGGCCTTAATTTTTCTCGTAGTCATTAACTAAACCTGCTGGCGGTATTGGTGACGTGTTGTCTAGTCACCAGGTCATTGGTCAGGCTCGCTGAGGAACGTAGTGACAGAGTACGATCACAATGAATCATTGCTTTCACGAGCCAAGATGGCTGCTGGCCTTCCCTTCGGTCTATATAGAAAAGAAAATGTACTACTGTGCTGTAGTCATCCCATCAAGATTCCGGCAAATTTTGCTTTATCGTCCTCCATCTTGTTCTATTTATATTTATCTAGTTTCCTCCTGCCCCCCCTTCAAATACTTTCAAATCTGCCTACGTAAAAAAAGAAAAAAAAAACACACACACACAACCAAGACTGACTTTTATTTTAAATGCGATCTACGTAAATTGAAAGGGTAAAAACTTGTTTGCTTTTAGGTTTCAGGCCCAGTGCGAAGGCTCGGCTGGCGGCCGACCGGGCGAGACCAAGTCAAGTTCAAAGACCGCCTGGTTTTCATTACGCCCCGTGTATATATCAGCCCGCGAAATCGGAAACGTAAATTACCCGGGAGCTTGCGATCTCTCTTCCATCGGCGCCGGTTGTTCTGAGTCACAAAACGCTCCGGGTTTGTTGCTGTGGTTTTTCTTTTTTCCGGCTTCCTATGTTTCAACGGCTAGAAAACAACAAAGTCATCTATTAAAGAAAAAAAAAAAAAAACTGAGCTAGCTGGAAATAAACTTAAAGGAATGTGAACAGACGGCTTGAAGAAAGGGTAGGGTCAATGTCTATGATGCTGGATTCTTTTGTGACCGTGAGTCGAAAAGAAGCATGATTCATGTGACTTGGCGAACCGCAGAATCTCAGTGTTATGCATTCGGCGTGACTCCCGTGCCATAAATCACAACACAAATCACCGTTTTGGAGTGGGTGACGATTCTAATCACTCGGCTTTTATATATGCGTATCTTGGTACAACTACGCCTCAGAACCTTTCTAGGCTTGTCGCCAACGTCATCGACCAACTAAGGCATTCTCAAGGGCTCCAAAACCAGGTTAACGAACGTCTATGCGTCAACGCCTACGTGACCGAGTTCTTGTGTGAGCGTCCGTCGAAAGAACATGATTCATGGGATTGGCGATCTTAATGTATTTGCATTAAGCGTGATTTCTGAGCCGTAAATCAAGCCACGAATTCTATTTCGGAGCGTGTGACGATTCTAATCGCCCTGCTTTTGTGTTTGCTTCTTAAGATAAATACACTCCTGCATTTTTTTTTTCAGGACTGTCGACAAAGTCATCGACCGACTGAGACACTTTTGAGAACCTCAGAAAACAGGTTTTTGAGCGTCAATCGACGGAAATTGCGCCGAAAGTAATTTTACTTCACATATTTTATCTGCTTTGACCAAGTTTAACCCTACATGCAGTAAAAAGTGAACTCCCTTCAAATTACCTCTGGTTTCCTCACTTCACTGTAAGTGGACAATTTGGTCAGTGCAATTCGACTACTAATCCTAGATGCTTCATGTGCATCACGCCGTCTAGATTACGCAGCCGCCAGTTCGTGCAATTATCATCCAGGTCAAAACGGACAGGGGAGGGGATTGAACGAATATGTGACCGCACTGACGTCGCATCAGCTGCCAACGTGGCGGTCTTGCTGCTGAGCGCGTACCTTTTACAGCGTACATTTCGGACCAGCTTGTTTGTCTGGTACCAAGGTTGTGCGACCTAACCTGGGAAAGGGCTTCATCACAAGACGAACGTAGA
This sequence comes from Ixodes scapularis, assembly GCF_016920785.2. Lineage (NCBI taxonomy): Eukaryota > Metazoa > Arthropoda > Arachnida > Ixodida > Ixodidae > Ixodes > Ixodes scapularis. Next base: position 7,432,382 of record NW_024609836.1, on the reverse strand, counting down.
GAACAAGACGGCGTCGGCTGACTCCATTTGACGGCCGCACTAAGCCTAACTCTTGTGCCACCACGTGCCTTGAACACCGAGATAGTAACATCGCCGCTGGATTCTTAAGTTGTTGCGCAGGATGTAAACAAACGAGGACCATATACTCTCACGCCTTGCCACTCAAATCCGACGAGGAAAGCACCGTGATAAAAGCGTTAAACTCTTCTTGAAAAGTTGCCGTTGCAAGCCATCTCGTTGCAAAGGTGCACGCTGCAAACTTGAAACGTGACTTTTGGAGCCTTAACGTGATGAACACAAGTGGAAGCCATCGGTTTGTATTTGTTCTCTAGACATAACTGCTTTAAACGGATTAATAGACACGTTTAGAGAGGCATCTCTAAATGAATACTTACCCTGTCATAGATTGGTTCTTTTTTTTTTTTAAGTCACTCTTAGACATATCTTTTGTCTCAGTATGCAGAAAGATTTTTTTGTGCATCAAGTGCCAGAACACGCACATAGGCTACATATTAATGAACAGTAGCTGATAAAATGGCGTCTAATCACCAGCATAATTAGGCAACCTGACCTTACCTAGCTAGAGCTGGGACAAAACGTGCACTTTACATAAAAATAAAAAAAGACAATCGGCCGGTGAAGTGCCCGAGCTGCCACTGGCCATCCAAAGTGCACTTCAATAAACGTTTGCGAACTGCAGTTTGGCTTGTAAGCTTGCGGAGAAAAAGCCAAGGTTGCAATATGTTCGTTTTCCAGGCCTAATTTCAGATCAGTGTTTTCATCGGTACGGACGGGTGTTGAATGAACCCTTACGGCGTAAGCACCTGCGATTACCACTACACGATAAAAAAAAATCAAATTCGACGCTTGTGTTTAAACAGCGCAAGGTCAGTCCACCCTTGAGGTATAGCTATACTGGTTTACGCCGTAGATTCGAAATTTAACCTGTGCAGTACTCAAGCAAGCCTGGGGTCATTAATGTGCATCACGCAGTATTGATACGCGACGGCACGCCAGTACGATGCTCATTCAGATCGAAACGGGCACATGGAAACGGAACCCACCGCGCGTTTCTGATTAAACGGAGGCTGCACACAATTCGAAATTTGGTAATGAATGGGCCTTGTGTTTGCGCGAAGACTCTCAAAGCTACACTCTAAAAAAAGCCCGTGAGTCTGCTTTCCCCGCACAACACTCGGACAGCCAATCACCACAACTTACGGAGGCAGCTCAGCGAATGGCAATGCCGAAATATATGTTTAGACCAAAAAACGCAGTCTGAGTTGTGACATTAAGCAATGCAAGCGTGACGTTTTGCATTGCTTAATGTCACAACTCAGACTGCGTTTTTTGGTCTAAGCATATGTGTCGGCATCGTCATTCGCTGAGCTGGCTCCGTAAGTTGCGGTGATTGGCTCTCCGAGTGTTGTGCGTGAAAGTAGACGCACAAACGTTTTTTAGAGTGTATAGGTATTTTCATGAAACCTTTAACCGAGCTAGGGGCAGTTTTTTTGTTTCTTGCAAAACGAGCAAGAAAGTTAAACTGTTCTCAACGTCCTTCTCTTAATCGGAAAAGGAGGAAAAACTATCACTGCGACGTCTCTGTGGTTTGATTGTTGTGGAAAGGCCTTCAAGAGCAGCATGCGCTTTCACTTCTCAAAGTAGAAAGCTCGCGCAATTGCGTTCGTAAAAAATGGCGTGACAGAAACTGTTTCTATTTATAATGAATATTTGAATCGCAATTTTTTTAAAGTATCTTATTACATTTAAGACACATTGTACGAGCGCAGTCAGCTTCGCACACTTATCTGTCCTGTAAGGGTTAAGTGCGTTCCCCAAGCTTCAGTTACCACCCTGAGGACCACTCTCGGAGCTTTCTTTTTAGATGCTTTCCAAGGGACTAGACTACATTTGCGGTTTGTGTGGGCTGCGGTAATAGTATGTAATACAGGCCGTGAATTTATACTCGTTTTTTAAAGCGACGCTTTGTTCAGTATTGTGTTGAAAAATGAAGAGAAAGAAAGAGCAAGCATAAAGAAGCAGCGAGGTCGGTCAACGCTTTGTGTCCATGTATTAAGTTATGAAAAGAGAAGCAAAAGAATAGGAAAATACATGCAATGTAAACGCAAATTTGTGGCATACACTAGTTTTTTATGAAGTGGGATATCTCAGACTGGTTCTATGTTTAACTAAGTGAAGAGTTTGTCGTCATGTGCTGGAACCGGGTTCTCGAAAATCAAGAAATGAATAAGATTTAAATATAAAAACTACAGTTATAAAACTTTTACATAAATAATATTGAATTGAACTACACATATACACTAAGAAGTCGTGAGAATTTACTCATTAAGGTATTACGCGATGAAAGTGTATGCACAATACATTTCAATAATATTTATAGGAAGATGCACAGAAAACGAAAATAATGATACATGCTTGAAAATAAACAACGCTTAAGTTTTTTCATTAGAATACTTAATATTAGGTTGCAATTATATTGTTATTTAGCCAATTTCTTTGTTGCTTTAGCCGTTTTTTTAGGCAGAACAAAGGACTAACACTTTGCCCCTAATAAAAAGAGGTACTGTCGAGTTATCTGAGTGGCACATGTAGTCTAATCCGTATTTTTGACTTCCTTGAGTTATAACGGCGATGCTTCCTCTTTCAAACTTTGTGCTACCTGTGACACGCGGGTATTAATTAGAGTACTGAGGTAAAATGAGCATAGCTAAGATTTTACCTTACTTGCCGAAACAATCGCGCCATATTATTAAAAAAAAAGTAAGACATTATCTTTGCATAACGGCAAGACCCGCAAAATATGGTGCTCCTAGAACACTCGGCAACTTATAGCAACTTATAGTACAAATAGTTCCTTCTTGCTGATTATGTTTTGGGAAATCTCTGTTATTTCCGTTAACGTGTCTGGTGCGAGAGCATGTTGCAGAGATCAATTATTTATCTCAAATTTAAACGCATGACTTCATGTCTGAAGAAAACTTGGCCGTCAACTTTTATAAGAAAAGAAGATAGCGACGCTTGCTTCCATTCAATATAGAACGAGGCACTATAATATTACGAAGCATATCTAAATACACTATTTTGACAGCAAAACCGTTTAAATCCCTTTCCAACGTGCCAACCTTCTAGCCAAGGATTTTCGCCTCGTTTGCTTCTTTACAAATCGAAGAAAGAATGTGCGCAGTCAGAGGTGATTGCACACACCAGAAGTGTTTTATTTTTTTTTTATGTATAGAACATAAATGAAGAAAAAAAAAACGTAGGCCACCAGGCCTACAAAATTTACTGCGTATGGAGCTAAACCGATTACGCCTACTTCATGGCCCTGTCATTTTGTTTTCTTTTACGCCTGTGTTGACCCTACACACAAACATGAATTATCACTACGGCCGCGCTCGGTAAAAACATACACTGTCCCTGTCCGGCAACACAGTCGAACAAAGAAGCGCCAAGCAACTTTCCGCGCGATAGAGGCTCCATAGATGACATCAGAGGCTGCGATCTGGCCTTGATCTCCGCACCGGTTTGCACGTGGGTAGTTAGCAGAACGGCAGCACCATCCATTTTTTTCGTTTTTATCAATGGTCGCCGAAGACGCCGTTGCAGACGACTGCCTGCGTGCGCGGGAAACGCGAATTTATTACGGCGCCCTTTTCCTGTGGCCTTCTTTCGTATACGATGCATTTGTGTTTAAACTTTCCACCGCATATTTTCTCCGTTTACCGCATTTCGGGCTGACCGTCGACGGTTATGCAGATAGCGGCGCATTATTACGGCGCTTCGCGTGACTAGGCCTACCGTGGAGGAGCTCCAGAAGAGGCCAAGGTTGCGAACTTGTGGAGCGTTTCTTTACGTCCCACAGAGTTTCGCGGTTACTTGGCAACGATGCCTTGTCGGATATCCCAAAAAGCCTATCACTTGGCATCAGTGTTTCTCTTTCTTTTCTGTTTTTCCTTTTTCTTCTCGAATTCCGATGACCCGAGTGCACATATCGTCTGCTATTTCGGAGAATGAGGCTCGGGATTAGGCGAGTTAAGCTTAGCTAGACTGGGTTTCGCTTGGACCTGTTTACGCCTTTATGCGTCCAAATTAATTTGCATTCTTCGCCGGTACGTGACGCGAGTTTTCATTAACAGCCGCACAGAAGCGCGAAAGGCGTGACTTACGCCTCTCAGCCTACTTGTTTACTCGAACGCGCTCGCGATGATTGGGGAAAGGCCAAGCGGGAAGTCGTTTACGTAAGTGCGGTCAGAAGTCAATCGGGGCAAGAGTCTCATGTAATTAATGGGCGAATAACTTGCATATTGCACGTCTGTTTTTATGGATGACGACAGTAATCGAGATAACCTCTTGACACACTACCGTTTTTCTAATTCTTGCTGCGAAATCCGAGTTGCACGAGTGTTTAATTAGCTTGTTATTTAGAAGCGTCTGAGAAATCCGCAATTTCAGTTTACTCAGAGACAGTAATTTTAAGACGCAATTCGTAGATAATATATTACGGGTGCAGGGCGAGCTGGTGAATTTTAACCATGTTGAATAACCTGAGACTGGGGCATAAGTGAACAAACCAGACGAAGGAACAAAAAAGGACAGGACGACGTCTCAAAAGAGACGTCGTCCTGTCCTTTTCTGTTCCTTCGACTTATTTGTTCACTTATGCCCCAGTCTCAGGTCATTCAACGTGGTTAACACAATTCGTGTTCGAACTCAAAGGAATTCTTGAGAAAGTGTCGCTATAGCAAGCAAACAATAGTAAGGTGTTCACGCTTGGGAGAATCTTTTAAAATCCGTTATATAAAACAAGTGGAAGTACTGGAAAACTAGATTTATGCGTATATTCGTGTAGATAACGTTACTCCTCTGTTATGAATTTTTTTGTAACGATGTTTTACACTCACAGTGAAAATACACACGTGCAAAGCTGTCGCACTAAAGGTCCTGAAAATGTTTATGTCAATAGAGCTTAAAACTTTGTGGTACTAAATCGTTCACGAAGGTTTGTGATAAAAATGTTGTGCAAAGATGTATGATGTGCTTGTGGAAATGTTTATGAAAATAAAGCTTGTGCAAACGTTTACGACAATAAAAATTTTGCAAATATTTTTGGTAGTAAAATGTTTGCAAAGGTTCCTGATACCAAAGCTTTACAACGGTTCATGGTAGCAAAGATTTTGCCAAGGTTTTGGTAACAAAGTTACGGGAATTAAGCTTTTTGAGAACTTGTGGAAGCTTTTACAAAGATTTAAATAAAGCTTTTGCATAAAATAAAAATGTGAGCTAATAAAGCTTTCGCAGAGGTTTAAATGCTTATGGCAATAATGCTTCTGCTAAGATTTATGAAAATAAAACTTTGCAAAATGTTTTTGTAGTGAATGTCCGCGCAACTACGAGCGTCCGCCATTAGCCTCCAGCTTATAATTCTTTCGTGATCACTTGTGAGTTTGTAAAACGCGGGCATGTTTTTATACAAAAATCTCTGGATTCATTGTTTCAAATTACGTATTGCGTGCTCGTGAAGAATATTGTCAGAAGAGGTGCCACCACCTCTTCATGTTAACATTTCTAGATTAAATGTTTTGTTCTATAAACCTTCGGTAGACACAAAATATGTTCCCTAACTAGGACTTATTTTCGCAGGTGATTCTAACGACCCGGCAATCGATTGGCCAACCTCACGTCTCCTTCGCGGCTGCATTAACTCACATAATTGTACCAAATGTGTCTCAGTTTTTAGTACACAGGACATTAAATACCGCTGTGTATGCACCCAGACAAAACTGTGGTGTGGTAGAGCCTGAAGTGTGACGATCGTGCGGGTGGGAGCGGTCTTGGGATTCAAGCCTACAAAATACAGCATAATCTGATAAGGATGATGATGATAATAATACGGCTGCCCCGTTTATAACTTGCGGGCTCGATTGATCGTGCCCAAGCCTGGGGGTGAATTCAGCGTCCCCTGTGTGGTGTTTGATATCACCAAACCTCCAGTCGTCTTTTCGTCTGCTCGATGGTCTTCCAAAAGGCAACAGTAGTATTGGCACTCTCGCTTGTTGTCGAGAGGCCCAGCGCTCTCGCATGTATCTAGGAAGCAGCGCCCCTTTGCGCCTACGGCTTAGAAGAAAACAAGATGCTAACAAAAGTGGACGGATTTAGCTTTTTATTGCTCACTGTACACGTAGTGTTCAACCGTAAATGGGAACGCACATCCCCATATCTATTTCTGCTCTGTTTTCTCTACAAGCCAATTTCCAAAAAAATTAGCTTGATTTAGCAGTTGTGACAGTCCTTCCAGCTTAGAAATGGTACAACGGTAATAGTGACATACGATGCACGAAGAATGGGACCCGTCTTGTCCACTGGGAGAATCGAGTGATGGCCACACCTCTCCTTCTAGACCACCATACTTGAAACAAAGCCACACTTTTTTTCACGCAGGTCAATTTTTGTTTCCGCTGTTATTCCTCCTTGTCCCCAATGCGCAACGCCTTTTAGTGTAGCGATCGTGTATCGCCAGTGCTTTATGCACATTAACAGGCTAGTAATCGTACAGCACTGCCAAACTTCATCGTTTACAGCGTGTTAACAATGTCACCAGAACCTGGCAGACTAAAATCGCGTTGTCTAAATGTCTAACGACTTTTAGTTTGTTTTTGTTTTTCAGTATGACTGAAGATCTTAACAATTACGTTGGAGGTGCAGTGGCAGCTTAGACGGCAAGGCACGGCCTAGTATAGTTAAGAACGTGGCTTCTTTCTGCCTCTTGCCTCAACGCTTACACCCGGTTTCGTGTATAAACATCGACGGAAGCACTTAAATCAAAAAGACTCTGAGACATATTTGCTTATTACGCAACCAGAAAGGCATTAAGACGCTACTGGACGTGTCGAAAAACCAGGATAGAAATGATTGCTTTGAGAGTTTTCTTCAAAAGTTAGAGTCATGTCTAATTCCGTAATATTTCACGGAGCACCTAGAGGTATGTTGTCTAAAAAACGAAAATATTTTTGTGAATATGTTTGTAAACAGAGAAAATCAGCTCGCTTCATGTTGAGTCATATTTGTCCTGAAAATAGCTTATCTGCTATAGAACCCAATAGTACTCTTTCCCGCTGCTATTTTTTCTCGTGATCTCTTCTTTGTGAACTTCAGTATGTCGACTCCATCTTGAAACATACATATTGTAGCCCTATCTAGCACTTGTCATTCAAGTACAGGTTGTCTGGAGAAATGCACACATTTCGGTCACGCAACAGCGTATTCATTTTCTCGCCACTAGGTTTTAATTTCCTGTACAATACAATACAACACAATACAATGAGTTTATTTTCTCATCAATTGAAGAAAGATGAGTGAAAAAAAAAGCTGCAAAACATCTTGACGGGTTTGCGCCCCCCCTACCATGGCACACCAACAGCAGCTCGAGAAAAAATATTTCTTTGACACACTACAATTCAGTTAGAAGATTCTCTTTTAGAGTCTGTAGCCTGGCCCTATGGTAGTCTTGATACCTTCAGAAACATGTCTGAGTAATGACATGGCTGGTAACTTGAAATATTACGTGTGTCATTTGTGTCCAACTCTCCATTTTACGCTGCCATTGTTCTGTGCAATGTAAGGAAGTATATACTTGTGCATTTCAGCAACGTGCGAAAACTGAGCACGATATTTCTTGAGTAGATGTTTCTTACCGCATATTGCGGTTGAGGATACTTGTGTCTAAGATAATAGAGTTTGTTGGTAAAAGATTACCATGCTGTCTGTAATCGACGTCAACTATTTGGTACTACGTTGCCGCGGTTAGCGTAGTTTCCTTAGTGTTCTAAGGCTATCAAAGCTAATTGCACGAGCGTGTGCCAATGCAAGAGGACATTACGTGCATGTGCTGGCTCTAGAAATGCCGTCTCAAAGCCCGGGGTGCGGGCTAGCTCGCTCTTGCAGCTTTTGCTGCACTCTCAACTTAATGGTGGACGGAGTATATCAATGACAACATAAGACAAAATAACTGACATCTGGCTACCGCCATGTCTCTACATCATGTTCGGGCAAGCACTTGGAACTGCAAGCCTGTCAAGGCGACGTTCACGCGCACGCGAAGCGTGCGCGTGCCTAGTTGGTTATCGCCGCTTGATGGAACTTTTTCACAACCCAGAGTGAGGGTACTTACACTTCCTCTACTGGTGCAAGCACGTGCAATGCCAAGCTTCTATGCACTACGAAAATGAAAACATAACCGTGGGGGTAGCATGTGCACTACCTGTAGGGAATAAAACAGCTGCGCCCTTTGCGAGCCTTTCACCGCGAATAGACATTTCTAAGAAAGGACTTCAGGCCGCTACCATTTTCCGCCTTCATGCGTATGGCGCGTGATTTGCTCCCTTTGTTAAGCGACAAACATGCGCGTGCTGAGCAGTGGGGATCGCACGCTGAGCCGTAGATATGTAGATGTTACAATTGTGTACAAATTAATCCTCACTATTTCAACCAGTGTGCCAGGTAAGACCCCTTCATTTAAATTGGCTCCGACATTGGCATTGCAAGGCATGGAGGCTGGACGTAAAACGTTTTCCTTCCAGCAAATTTCCCCTTCATTACTTACATACATGTAATGGCCAGCACAGCTTGCGAAGTCCGACTTGTAATCCCACGCACACATCTCACTTTCATCGGTCTTGTAATGAATTCTCCCGAAGTATCTATCGGGCAGCCGGGGCAACGAGGTGACACAAAAACAAGTCTACCCGGAGACATCTCGTGTACCACAGCCCACCATTTCTACCGAAACCAGTCGAGCTCGATAAGGGCTCTTGTCACCCGCGTTCCCGTGTCTGACTCATCTCAACCGACATTGCTTCCAACATACGCAGTCAACTAACCGTCGATAAAAAAAGCACGAAAAGCGCTTTGCCCATCTTTCAAGAAGTACCAGGACCGGACAGCTCCAATTCCACTCAAAACTGTATTCTTTTTCGCCTTACAGTGACCCGCTGCGGACGTTACGAGCCATAGTGGCCAATCCAATGCAATGTACGTGTCACGTGGCCTTCCTGATGGGATCAGCGATGCGAGGGGCGTGTATTCACGTGATGCGTAGGCAGCACTGCATTGGCTTGACTGGCTTGTAGAATCCGCTGCTGTCCATCGAAAGGAAAAACGGGGAATAGTCGAGGAATATCACCTGAATCCGTCGGGGGTCAGAATGTAATGCTCTCATCTTTTTACTATTTCTTGACTCATACGCCCGGGAGGCGTAAAGCAAGTAGAAAGGGGAAGGGGGGGGGGGGGGGGGGGGGGGAGTACTCTGCCTGCATGAATGTAAATATTGAAATCCTCGAAAAAGAAAACTGTCTTAATGTCAAGGACTTTGACAAGTGCTCAGCCCCGTACACGCTCGAAATGTGAACACTTTCTGCTTTTTTCCTTGCGTGTCATTGTGTATACGCTCGGTTTTATATGAAAGATGAAAGTTCCTCGGCAGTTATCAGCTACACTTCTTAGAAACTCGGGACCTTGGTGCGGAGCTAAGATAAGGTGAATCAGTTTTATAGCCGTGGGAATAAAGAGAGCGCGAACACCTACGGATTGCTTCATCAATCATTTCAATCCAGTTATCAAACATAAACAACACTCTAAAAAACGTCTGTGCGTCAACTATCACGCACAAGACTCGGAGAGCCAATCAGCGTAACTTACGGAGGCAGCTCAGCGAATGACGATGCCGAAACATATGTTTAGGCCAAAAAACGTAGACTGAGTTCTGACATTAAGCAATGCAAGTGTGACGTTTTGCATCCAATCTTTACTTGGGACTAAACGTCCCAAGTAAAGATTGGGACTCTGATATCGAGTTGGAATGTTTCAATTTGCAAACCGGTGTATGGCGTTAAGTTTATTTTAAACATGTAAAGGGTTAAATAAAAAATAAGTACATTAGTTTCTGTAACGTTTTCACGTCTCAGAAACTAAACGTCTTGGCGAAGCGAATCCGTTTTATACATTTACATCTAATGAGAAAGTTGCGATGACCATTAAACCTGTAGTTCACGTTTATTACTCGTCAAACATATCCTTGGAGGTTATTAGACGAGAAAGAAGGCTATAAAATCAATAATGTGACACATAAATACTCGTCATACAACCGCCATAAAGCAGATAAGGGGGTAACAGCTCAAAGTGAATCGTGGCAGTTAAATAAGGCAACATTAAAAGCGAGATAAACGCAACGATGGACCCGTAAACAAGAAGACACCCTTTTATGAGCTCAATAAAACGCTTATACGACCCATCACCATACGCGTCGCCTGGAGCATATGGGCTAGATTTAACAACTCGTTCTGAAATCGTAAACGTACATTCCGACATTTTGTTTTTTTTCTTGAGATCCTCTTACTCGCCTGTCAGGATACATGTCGGTCCCGGTTTTGACCGAGAAGTCTTGCTGTGATCACGGCTGCGTGATGAACGCACCTGGCAACCCTTCGGATTTATAACACTATGCGGAGCGCAAGTTCGTCTGGTCCTTGTACACGGATTGCGATAATGTTAGAACGCCGAGCTCTTATTGGCTTATTGAAAAAAAACAAAATAGTGGGTAGACCTCGAGTCATCAAGCACTGAGGTCTACCCACTGTCATTGCAGTCAAAGCGAATCAGAGCTCTGCGTTATTCTGAAGTTACCGCGACTCCCGTGAAAGCGGCAGACGACTTGCTCTCCGCATACGCCAACTCAACTCTCTGAAGTCACGCCACTCCTGTGGCGCTGCTGTGGGCACTGCGCACGCGCAGATGCGTTGTCTCTCGCGAATCTGGTTTGTGGGCAAGGAGGGCTTGTTTCTGGGCAGTGGGTTGGTCTATAGCATCGCAAACAACTTAAGAAACGCAGTGCGTTTCCCGAGCATCTTCTCATCGCTCCCTGGCCAATCCGATTTTGCAGATGAGCAGGTAATGTGTGCTTGAAAGAAACGAGATATGCATGTATGTACACCCACGTGCGCATGGTGGCAAAATTCCATAAAACATACTAAGTTTTATCGATCATGAAAAACTAAATGTCTTTAAGAGAACAGGTGGCTTGTGCCTGAATCTTTCACGACCAAAGTTTGTTATGGAATGGGGAACGCGCCATCGGGGTCAATGACGACATCAATAGTCTGATTGGTTTATTTAGCAATTTTTGAAGATATAGAAAAATTTGCAAGTTTTCTTTTACCAGCCGTTTAGAAGTTGTAGTTAGTCTATTTGAAAACACTTCACATACATAACATATTTTATATAAAAATGAAAGAGTATGTTGATCCCACAGAACGTTTGAAATTATCCTAACAACCTTATTTGCAATAACCGCAACTTGTTTAGAATCGTTTTTGTAGTTTTTCATATTACTTGAGAGAAGCAGAGGGTCAAGCAGAAAATGAAATGCAAATAATTTTTTTTATTGTTGACTGGAAGAAGACGCCTGTACTTATTCATTATGCCCCAAACTCTAGAAAGTTTCTGATGAATATAGTTGACGTGAACATTCCAAGACATATGTTCAGCAAACATTACCCCTAGGCTTTCAATATTCTGAACAGACTCTATCCTGCTGCTCCCCAAAACTAAATCTGTAGGTAAGCTAACTCGAGACCCAGGACACTGGAATAAAATTGTCTTTGGTTTTGCTGCGTTAATAACCCGTGAATTAACATACTTAAATTATTCAGAAAAGCACTCGATTTAATATCAAGCACGCCCACTTTGGAATCAGTATAGAATATGCTAGTCCCAGAGTACCTTCCTGTGGAACGCCCGACAAAGTCAGTTAAACAAGGCGGTAAGTTGGGCTAGTTGGTTTAACATCGTCAAACGTGAAAACAGCGCAAAAAATTGAACAAAGGACATGTGAAAGGAGTGCACGGACAAAGTGCTGACTGTCAGCTAAAGTTTAATTTTCAGGCGAACCAAAAAAATAAACACAGAGCATAGGAAAGAAGCAATAAAGACACAAAAAATTATACAACCTAACCGACAAGATATCTACCACGTCATTTTATCAGGGAGAATGGCAGGCATGTGTGAGGGTGATGACGTGGTAGAAATCTTGTCGGTTAGGTTGTATAATTTTTTGTGTCTTTATTGCTTCTTTCCTATGCTCTGTGTTTATTTTTCTGGTTCGCCTGAAAATTAAACTTTAGTTGACAGTGAGCGCTTTGTCCGTGCACTACTTTCACTTGTCCTTTGTTCAATTTTTTTGCGCTGTTTTCACGTTTGACAAAGTCAGTTAGCTTTGCGTCCACTCACTAATCACTGCAACCTGAGCTCGGTGTTCGGACGCCCCCCCCCCCCCCCCCGTTCCCTCTTGTCTTCGCCTCTCCCTCAATAGACCGATGTCACCAAGCGAACTGCGCAGGCGCGCGCATTCCGGAAGTGGTGCCGCCGCCATGCTACTTGTAGTCATCCCTTCCTGGCTTCCCGGCTACCAACGGCTGCGCGTACGTACATCATCATAGGTTATCATTTGGCACGCCCCGGTATCACCTTGATTCTCTTGCATGTTTTTACTTCATAAGATTGTGTTGTTTGTGATGCCTTACTTTCCTCAGCAAAGGGCAGAAAAGCAGTTCAGTCGTCTTATCACTTTAAATCGCTTTGTTGTCTGCTTCGTCGTCGTCTGCTTCTTCGTTTTCTTGAACGCGTGAGCTGAGTGCGGTTCACGGGGTAATTCCGCTGCGACCGCGGAAAAAAACAAAACAAAACAAAAAAAAACCACTCGAGCATTCCGAGTCCTCGGACGTCTCAATTACCTTGCAAATAAGTGAACATCTAGTGCAATAGCAAAGAACAAGAAAATTCGAGGGACCATCGGCTCGGTGAGGCACCATGGAACAGCATCAAATGTGATGAAAAACTGAGCTTGGTGGTGATGAGTCGTGTGCATAACGTTTAATCAGCCATCAAGTAAGAGAAGCTAAATATACTTTCTCGGTCAGGGATAGTTTTCTAAAAGTTGTTTCATTCTGGTTGACAGCCTGTGCGACAGAGTACAGATGAACAGCGGGAGAAGCCTGCACACAAAAAACTGATCTACAGAAAGGCCTTGCCTGACGGGCCGTAATATTTGGCATCTATCAAAAAAAAGCAACCATGCCAGATACCTGAAAGCTTGGGGTGTAGATGATTTCTCGTGCACAGTTTCTGTTCAGTTTAATTTTGTTTGCGCAAGATCCGAACGCTAACAGTCGCCCGACGGGGGAAGCTTTTTTCTGCGGTCTCGACTGGTGCTAGTGCAGAATGAACCAGTAACACCAGCCTAATAGACCACCACAAAATGGATGAGGTTCGTTTGTTACATTTTTGGCGGTAAGTACGTGTTGCACTTCTAAATTGCATTATGTAATCTTTTCGCGTTGGTATGGAAAAAAAAAATGAAGGCTGCTTCCGAAAAAAAGTTGTTTTATATCAAATGGTGCATATCGGGAATCGCTGCTCTTTTTTAGTGATTGTCCTGATCTTTTGAAGCACAGTTGTGCTTGAAACATGTCGTCGCAATAACAGTTATAACCACCAAAATACACCGAGTAAGAAGTGTACTAAAAACGGCCTCCGCAAAGCAGTGCGGAGGTCCTATTTGAGATAGACCAATGAATAGGCCGCTACGGAGCAAATGTTCAGAGAGATTCCAGCTTACGGAACATTTCGGCACGCTCTATGTCTCGTGCCCTGTAATCTTACATATTTTAGCTGACGTACAATAACTGGATATAAATTATGAAGTAAATCGCGAAAGAAATTGTAAAACGCTATTTTTCCTGCGGCTCTGTCCGGCTCTGCCGCTCTGTCCGGGAGGACATAATATCCGAGGCCTTTTTGCCTGGTGCTGTTATTATAGCTCCGTGGCGTACACCATGTGAAGCCACCGATTGAAAACCATGAGTAAACACCTGGCTAAAAGTCTCGTGCTAACCCGAAAACTTCCAAACGCCGGGCGTACAATGCGCGCCGACGCGGCCGGAAAACTGGGGAGAACTACAGGTACCAGAATGCACCGCGACAGCGGTGGCGTCGCGCAACTCCTCGTGAGATCGGTCTATTTCTCAAGGTAGAGAAGACGTTTGGCAGAGGGCGCCGTGTCGCCGGCAGCCAACGACAAGCCAGTAGGGATGCGCCCGTTCCCTAGTGAGGAGCGCAATGAACCGAAAGTTGCAACGCGTCGCCGGCATGAGATACAAGCGATAGGGGCCCGATGAAAGAACGATGGTACCTGCGTAAGTCAGAGATGGAGCGAGGCAAGAAGGGGCCGTAACTATACGTATTATCTACGGTTTGTTGGCAAAGCGATCTTTTTCTCTCAGTTCAATACAACGCCGTGTGAGGCCGGTCTTTGTAAGGGACTCTTCGAGCACGAGTTCCAGTATAAGAAAGACAGTTTGCTGGGATGCGCTCTGGCGGATTGACTTTTGATTAGTACTGCGCGCAACTTGATAGGATATAGCATTGGGACGCCGTGAAGCTCGGAGCTTGCATGTGACGTCATTCGGGAACATGCGAGTGTTTTATGCCCTGCGAGCGTTTCGTTTGCCGATTAGTTTCACACCGCAGATGTTGTAGCACGAACAAACCAGTAAGTAGAAATAACCGTCAGTAGCCAGCAATGGCGGCACTTGCAAGCTATGAATAGTTGACTAATCCTTCACATCTGGATTTGAATATGCTAAATGCGTGGCGCGTATCCGTCTTATCAACCAATTGCTTATCGCGACCGCCGCCATCGGTGCCTTCTGCGAGGAAGAGGTTGTTGCGCACGTGCCCGACAGGTCCGGCGGGGGACGCCATGCGCACATCTCGCACGCCGGTCACGTCAGGCGGGATGCGTCCGCGGTGCTGGATCGCTCTTCCCCTACCGCGTCGGAAGCTGTTTTACGACCCGGCCACTCCAAAGTCTAGTTCAGGGTCGGTCGGCCACCACGCGCTCCGATGCGTGCAGACGAACCCTGGGAGACGCCTTCGGCCAATGCTCCGTCTGCTACAGTCACTGGCAGGATGAAAACGGCGTCTAGCTCTTTCGGGTGCTCGGCCTTCAGCGCTCGCTCGCTGCCTTGCGACCCACTTTGGTTGCAAGCTCGAAGCTCAGGAGACCCAGAATTGTTTTCAATGGTTCCGCACGCTGAAGGAGGGACGGCTGAACGACCTCCCTCCCTGCCGTCCTCAGCCCGTCTGTGACTAACCCGACAAAACGTTCGCAGGCGATATAGCTACGAGTCTGTAAAGAAGGACAGAGATGGGAAGTAGGCAAGGCGAGCGGTGAACAATGGTCGTCTCGGGTACCGCCTATCTCTGTCCTGGTTTCTTGCACGCTGTCAATACCAACGTTTTGGGAGATTCTGTGGGATAAAACGTTTTCGAGGAAACATAAAAAGTCTAATCGGTTCATTCGCGTTCTCTCATACCCAGGCAATTTCAGTCCTCGGGAACATCACGATATTTTCTCACGAATAGTAGAAATTTATAATTTTGTAAATGTGGCATATAAAATTCAAATAAAAAAAAATATAAAAAACTGTAGAGCCGTATAGTAGTATACGGATCCAGAGGCTCGATTACTGCTTACTTATGTTTTATGACTGCCACCTAAAACATTCCCGGTGAACATTGCGATATTGGTAGTTCAATTGTGGTTGGGCATCCGCAAGGCGTTGACGTCCAAGGAAGTTGGGAAGGATCACCAATTTGTAAAAATTAACCAACTCGCCTGCATCATGACTTTAGGGACATCGGAAGCATATTGAACTCTGAGATTGGCTTAATAATGGACCGATCTCACCGAGCCTTCGGGGCAGGCGTGAAGTCGCCATAACTTGAGTTCGCAAGAGGCAGGCGGCAGCGCCTGACGCGGCTCGAGCTCTGCAAGCGCGGAGCTCCTGCGAGGGAGAGGCACGTGCAGAAGGACTATGGGGACAGCGAGTCGTCTGCTTCTTGCGCAGGAGTTTCGGTGACGTCAGAAAGATGCCGAGCTCTGATCGGCTCTGATTGAAGGATAGTGGGTAGACCTCATAGACCTCAAGCCTCGAGGTCTACCCACTATCCTTCAATCAGAGGCAATTAGAGCTCGGCGTCCTCACGTCCTCACGTCACCACAACCCCCCCAAAAGAAGCAGACGAACTTGCGCTCCGCGTAAAGTTCTCTCGATGCAGACTGCAGGGCGGCATCAGTGGCGCGCGCAGTATGGCTGGTAAGTTCGGTCTAGGGTGCCTTCATGTGCGCTCTGCTTAGGGTGGTGGCATCTCGCCATTTTGTCACACGCGTTTATTTTTATTTTTTGTTCAGAAGCGCGTGAAAGAGCGTGTCCCTGCACGCGCCTGTGGCGCTGACTGTGCTATGGCGACATTTTGTTTTCGTCGATTTCTTTGTATTTTCCCCGTGAGCGCGTGCTGTCGGCATGTGGTACTACAAAGGGTGGCATCACCCTAAACAGAAGGACATTGAGGCACCCTAGTTCGGTCTAGTGGTTCCGTTAATAAGAACAAACGCGCGCAAAAAAAAAAAAAGAGCGTCGTGAGAGTGCGTTTTTGGCACTCCCTACTTGGCTGCGTCGTCTGTTCGTAACGTTGGCTTCGGTAGGACTGAAAGTGAAGCTGAGTATATCTGTACATTGCAACGACTCATGTAAATATTATAAAAAGCTTTTTGAGACTGCACGAGCCCCAGGACGACTGGTGACATTTCGGTACATTCTGCTAGCTTATTGTGATTTTCGTTTCTTTTTTTTGTGTAAGGCAAACGAGCGTTTTATTTATTTATTTATTTACATTGTACCTATAGCGCCCAGTGGGCATTATTGTAGGATTTTTTTAGAAAACAGTATAACAAGTAAGAAATTGGTGAAAGTGCTGGCTCAAAGGTTTACAGTCATTTGGGCACTCAATGTCACATCCACTTTGCTTTTACGCGCTTTCATGCAACTTCAAGCAACAACAAAATACTTCACTTTAATATAGAAAAGAAAACAAAAAGACGAAAGAAACGAATTTAAATTTTGTATTTTTGCGGGCAACACTATTTATTTCTTTAGGAACCTGCACACAAAAACGAAAACAGCGGGTTTTTGTTTTTTAAGCTTCACAGATTTCTTTAAAAAAAAGGTGTGAAAGCTACACTTATGCGGCTTGTGCAGGTGAGTTATACTGCCAGGGAGACATTGTATACGGGGCTAATCATAACGATGGGTCGGCTGATTAAGTGAAATTTGTGAATTAGCTTTTCAATTAGTGGAAATAGACATATGGTTCCAATTAGAAAATTGCTGAGCGTCATCGAAAAACCACTCGATAAGTAATGTTTAGAGAGATTTTGAGCGGCTTGAGAAGCTCAGTAGTGTGTTAAAGGTACCACTCGTACAACAGGTAAAAGGCTGGGACGAAGATAAGAGACGGAAAAAACGCGCGGGCGCCTTGTCGCACCGGTAGTCTTGCTCCTGCTGCCCGAATGGTAACTTTAGCTCACTACCGCTCTTCTCACGCGCTCAAGGTCTTTCTAAAATGACTGATTTAGTGGTTTCCGATGACGCTCAGCAAGTTTCTAATTGGAACCATACGTCTAGTTTCACTACTCAAAAAGTTAGTTCACAAACTTTGCTTCATTAGCCGACTGGTCGTTAGGATTGCCCCCCTTTACTATGTCCACCCGGCCGTATGACTCACCTTAACAAACCGCATAAGTGTAGCTTTCACGGCCGTTTTAAGGCAAATCTGTAAAGCTTAAAAAAGAAAGACCCTCCATGTTAAGAGGCAAAACTACTCAGTGGGAAAGGGTCACCCCAACATAAAATAATCACGAGGTATTGCGCTGGACATTCCTGCGGTCACGCACCTCCAGCACGGTTGTGTCTTTACTTGGAAAAGTGCGGGAACCTAAGACAAGGACGGGCGAAAGAAAGTTCCACCAACCACCCTTCTGCCCGGGACGTCGCCACCCCTATCCTCACATGCAGGAAAGAAAAAAAGCACATTCCAAAGTCATGTGTTTGCGATAGTAGACGACGAGTTGCTCTCTGCTTTCGTTAATGTAAAACGGGGCATGAGGCGCGCATACCTGATGTGATTTGAACGAAGTGCATTTTGGGCTTTTCTCCGCTCAGCTTCCGTCGCAAACAATAAAAAGAAAGAGTAAAAGGACTAAGTCAGGCCGATTCTTATCGGTAGGACGTGACCCCGAAATCGGCGTCACGGTTCGTCTGTGACAAGGTTTTTTTCTTCTGCTTTGGTTTTGTCGAGAGTAATCGAACTGTCGTTCCTGGAAGGCATGAACGGGGGCATCAGCAGGGATTCCAGGCTTTTCGTACTTTCGGGGAGCCACAGGGGTGACGCCTCTTAATCGCCGTCTTAAAGCAGCCGGTGAAATCCGACCGTCACAGCTGGCTGGGCCTCCTGATTTCGCACGGAGCTCAGACAACTTTTTAACGCAGGATGTGTTTATGGGCCCGATGTTATGCGAGAAACGCATAAAATCCAGCCCATGTCAGCTGGAGCGTAATGAAAGGCCGTTACACGCAATCCGAAGCCACCTAAACACATATATCTCTTTCTTTTCTTCACTTTATATACCCGAGTTGTGAGTGCGCGCCTGTCTGTGTTCGATGTTTCTTCCTCGTTTGTACTCGTCTCTTTCTGCGCGATTTTTAACCATGTTCAACGTTTACCAACTCGCCTAGGTTACTACTCTTCCACATGTATATCATAGCAGGCAAGGCATACGCGGACCAAGAGTACTTGGTGATAATTAGAGTCACACTGCCGTGTTTTCCGGGCTACAGTCCGCACCCGGTTCCACTAAAAAGCCAATTTAGGCCCAAAAAAAAAGTTTGGGCTTAGGTAGTCTGCACCCGGTGCATAGTCCACGTTTGGTGCTTAGTCGACAAGAATATCTTCCCATACAGGCACACCTTGACAAATATCTGCATTTCTAGCTCCCAGAGAAGTTTGTATTATACATAAATCATCAATAACATACTCTTTCATTCACAAAATTCGTCGCGTCTCGTCATGATGAACGATCTCGAAAACGAAAAACAAAACTCCTGTATAATCCGCACCTGAAAATAGTTTGCAGACTATAGACCGAAAAAGACGGTACATAAGTATCATTCAAGATGCACTCAGCAACCAGCAGAAATCCAACGCAAACCTGGGGTGCTATTCTGGCGTGCTATTCTGGTCACAAACGGTCACGTTCGTGTTTCTCGAAAACTCCTCCCCCCTACGAACCGCGCGCTCCTATTGGCTACAGCCCGCGTGATAATTCCACGCGGTTCCCATGGGAACGTTCGCGAAACACGAAAGCAACCGTTTGCCGTAACTGTCGCTCTTCGAGTTCGGACCGTGACGACAAAGTGACGTATGACCACATCCGACCTACGTAGCACATAGCGGAAGTCGCGTCACTAGATTAACTGCGGTATTACTCGACACACCCTACTCTCTGTTTCACTATGAGTGCGAGCTAGTGCGGGTGTAGGAGCTACAAGAACGTGCTCCGGGCTTTCAACGTCCCTGTCGAGCAGGCGCGCTTGCGCAGTGCAAGCCAACGTTCGTGCAAGATCGTTCGGGGTGATGCGCTCGTGCTTTTAACCTCTCTTTCTATTGCACGAAGCGGAACAAGCTTTGGGCAGGATTCTAGAGCGTAGAAAATGGCGGCGATGCTTGTTGCTCAACGATGGCTACGCGTACAATGACGGGTTTTCCGCGAGCACCCGGTTGCCTTCGCGATGCACGACGACTGTTTCTGACGACAATACCGCTTGTCGAAAAGCACCGTGTGATCGCAGTGTGACAACGAGAGACGGCGACGATGAGAGATGATGACGGTCGAGCAGCAGCTATTAATTGAATCGCACTGAGATTTTTCGCAACGGGGAACTACTTGGGCGCGGTTGCCCCCGATGATCACATAGCTAATGCCCAGTGGATGGTGATCAGAGCCTTGACGGCCGTCGTGAGTGTCGCTGTCAACCGGCTGGGAAGAGACGGTTGGGTCGACAAAACCCCGGACCGAGGCAGCTGAGGCATGTGCGAAAGAAGGCTTTCGTCGCCACCATGACAAGCACACCGACGTCGTCGGGTGCGTTGACTAAACTTAGACTCTAACTAAACCTTTGTCACCGTCATCATCGGTCTGAAGGAGACCGTCACCATTCTGAAGGACTCCAACACTTTGCCGCAATCACCATTTTGCCATAAGAGAGTTTTAGTAGATCGTTCCGATACCTCCGATAGCCCCGATAACGATACTAGGCATGCACAAGGGAGGCGGTGGCGGAGTATCGGGTATCGTTATCGGAGTCATGGGAACGATCTACTAAAACTCTCTATTAACAACATGGTGGTAAGTTTACGTTTAAACTTCAGAGTTTCTACCGCTTCGAAGTTAGTGCACGCTTAGTACCTATGTCTTTTGACAATTTGTTGCGGTCTTTAGGTACTGTCCAATACGCAATAAAATCTGGATGGGTTGCTGATGACATTTCGTTGTATCAATTAGATGTTTTACCTTTTCACGCCAAGCTGCTGGAATTGCAAGTCAGTCATCGGAAAGTTATAAGAACACTTTTCAATGTCCTGCAATAAACTACGAACAGGTCTGTCCTAAAATTAATCGTTACTTGTCTATACAGCAGCAGTTTAGTCTGACAGAGTATGGTAACATTGTTACCCACTGTAGACGAGAAATTTAGCCAGTGTCTTGTGGATGGTTGTCATCTTCGTGACCAAGAAAAACAATAAAAATAGAATTGTCCTACAGTCAACATACGTTATATGATAGCAATTCAATAGATTGTCGTTTCAAAAGTGACAGTAACTCATTGAAATTAAAGAGTAGTGTGAGCTGGATTTTTGAAATTTGCCTGTGATGCAGAGCAAATACGCACTGTTGGCCTATCACCATCAAGCATAAACGACAAGCGGAGGCAGAGTAGATGTGTGAAGGAAAAGCGAGCATATGTACAAAAAAGAAAGAACTGCTACGTAACGTGAAGAATGTCAGCAACTATCTTGCCATTGTGGTACGAGCTCAGTGGCCATGCACATGCTTATAGCAGCCTGTGAATGTAGGATGCTCCCCTTATGTGGCAAAGCCGGGGATGGGGGGGGGGGGGGGGGGGGGGGTTTATAGGGCTTCGCTCCTTCCCTCCCCAAATTGGCGGGCCCTAGAATATACACACAAATTCCGAAACCATCCCCCTCGCACCCCAAGTCATGAACATCCCAGCCATCTCAACCGCCCTCCATCCTCATACCCTTAGCAGTTCCTGGCTACGCCACTACTACCAACAGCACTCAATAGATAGTCAACATTATGAAGATAAACGAAATTTCTTTTATTTTAGGCACCATATAGGCAGTGTTTTTGTCTTTATATGCATGCAGCCAAAGCACACACTGTAGAAAACACTTGTGTGAAGCCTGCGTTCACAATGCGGTCCCCGTCAAACTTTCAAGGCGTTAACGAATTCCAGAAATTAAATTTTCAACGAAACGAATTCGTTTAATAATAATAATAATATCTTTATTCAACCCTGGAGGGTTGCGGCACCACAGAAAGGCCATTGGCCCATACCTGAGGCCTGTGGTGCCGCACTACTACATATTGTGAAAAAAGAAACAAATAAATAAATAAATATGACAATGAAGCATTCAACGTTTTTTTCCATGGAAGATCACCGCTGAAGGAAGTCCGATGCCTCCTTGCACCAGTCTTTAAGGTCATCCTTCTCCTGGGGTGGACAGTCGGTCAGCGTCTTTGGCAGCGAGCGCCAGAGGGTTACACACTTCACCAAGACAGAGTTCTGGTGACGCACAGTGCGACCGAACAGTGGCTGTAGCCCACCAGATCTAGTAAGGCGCAAGCTTTTAACCAGCGGGAGCTCCTTTTCAAAACGCTGGCAAACTTACGTTGCGTTTTACATCATTCACCTTTGTCGTCCGATGAATCAGTAGTCAGCACTACACAAACCTCAATGAGCTTGTCGTTTGTTTTCTTGCCGTTGGGGCGATCGCTGGCGGTCGTGGCGGCGGCACAATTCTTTCTCAGACCGTTGGCTGCTGCCTCCGTGCTCGCGGAAACGTCGTTCCATTTGTGCCAAGGTGAGGTTTTGAATTTTAATGCACGGCAACGCTGAATAAAGGTCTATTACCGTCTTCATAATCTCAGCAACGGTACCGTACGAGCCACAACAACACCACCACCTTCAAGCTTCATAACACCGGCACAAATAGAAGCCAAGTCTTGCATCTCTTCAAGCGTTACATCGGAGACGTTAAACGCCAGCTCACTGTGCTCTTCGACCCGGTCCTGTCGCCGAATGGGCTCATCCAACAGCACGAAAGTATTCGTGTGCGCGTTGATCAAGTGACCGATCGCATGTCAAACCCCAGCCGCGGTCGATCCGACGAGCATCGCGGCCATGTTCTTTCGAGTTTAACTCGCCAAGAGTACGGTTGTCGAGTTAAAACAATGCAAATAGTCCCGTGCATTCTTGTTCTTACGTCATTTTGTCGTCACAACCCGAACTCGAAAAATGACTGTTAGCGGCAAACAGAGGCTTTCTAGTTTCACGAACGTTTCCATGGCAAATGACGTTGAATCGTCACGCGCAATGAAGCCAATGGGAAAGCGAGGTACCTAGGGTGCCTTCTAGAGGTACCTATGTAGGGACGTGTAAAAACGTAAAAGCCGTTTTTTTTTTGCACGAGCTCTTCTGCAAATAAAAATAAGTAAAAAAGACTGCCCGAGATTATGCCGTCGCGTGCATTTCTTCAGCGCCGAAAGAGAAGAGCATGGCTTATGGAGACTATTGGCGACGTGAGCGATCGAAAGCGTCGCTGTGGTCGGCTCACCACAATTGGCCAAATGCTGCCTATGACGTCAGCAAAGGATGTTTCATCAAGGGAAATAAGAGGAATGGAAGACCTTCAATTTTGACGGTGTTGGCAGTAATGCTTTGAGAGCGCTATGATTTCAGGCTTCCACCATGCCCATTAGAAACACCATCGAACTTGTTGGACACAAGGTAATGACGTCACGAAAGGTAACCAAACGAGGGCGCCACCGAAACATCTCGTCGCTAATACCGGCACAATCACTGCAGTGAGCAAAGGAGCAAAGCATTATTAAAACTGCCCGAAGAAACTTTCCTGCATCATCCAGAGAATGCTCACAACCGTTGCACTCTGCGTCGATCTCATGACTTGTCATATACTACCACAGAGTCGTCGTCAGCTCTGTATCCATTTGGAGTCTCCTTCACAGGCGAACAGGAAATTTCATTTGCAGCTTATGTTCACGACGGCTTCACAAAGGATAACGGTGTCGCAGCGTACCTTCACATAATATTTTTTTATCGTAATGCCATCCGTATCGTGCAGAAACGGGGAAAGCAACCACGCAAGCGAGACACAAACACCACAAGGTCGTTACCGCGGTTTTCGCCATGTTTGTTTTCAAAGACCGTAGCGAAAGACTTCGAGAAAACAAAGCTGAGATATCTTAGCTAAATTTACTTTACGTCATAATTATTGAAATAATCATTCGTATTTTGTAAAAGGATAATATTATTTTTCTCTGTTTCCTTTCATTTTCCGGAAGGTAGCCTTTTCTCCGTTATTCGCTCGTTCTAAGTCCCGGAGGAAAGGAAGAAGATAACAAAAAGAACAGGGGAAAATGCAGGGATTTCTTCGCCCCAACTGGGTAGACACGTCACCGCGACGTAGGGCATCTTCAGATTCTAGCTGACCGCGTGCGTGAACCCGAACATTGGGGCGGAGCCTCAAACAAGAATCATTCTAGTTTGAGGCTTCGCCCCTTCTTTTTCGATACGTCACAACTCGAAAGGTACCCGTTTGCGACCAGAATAGCACCCCTGGTCGCAAATGGGTACCCAGGGAGGGGGGAGGGGGGCGAAGGTAAGCCCCCCCCCCCCCCCCCCCTGGCTTTGCCACTGGATGATACCATAAGGGGAGCATCCTACATTCACAGGCTGCCATAAGCATGTGCAGAGCCACTGGACTCGTATCACAATGGCAAGATAGTTGCTGACATTTTTCACATTACGTAGCAGTTTTCTTTAGTACATATGCTCGTTTTTCCTTCACACATCTACTCTGCTTCAACAGTGCGTATTTGCTCTGCATTACAGGCAAATTTAAAAAAAGAAATCCAGCTCACACTACTCTATAATTTCAACGAGTTACTGTCACTTTTGAAACGACAATCTTTTTAATTTCTATGATAACCTTTAAATTAAACACACGGGTGTTGAATGGAGGACAATTGTATCTTTATTATATTTCTTGGTCATGGAGATGACGACCATCCACAAGATTGCACTGGCTAAATTTCTCGCCTACAGTGGGTAACAATGTTACCATGCTCCGTCAGACTAAACTCCTGCTGTCGAAACAAATAACGATTCATTTTAGGACACACTGTTCGTAGTTCATTGCAGGGCATCGAGAAGTGTTTCTTAGGACTGTCCGATGACTGACATGCAATTCCAGAAGCTTGGCGTGAAAAGGTAAAATATCTAGTTGATACAATAAAATGCCATCAGCAACCCATCCAGATTTTATTGCGTAATTGACAGTAGCTACAAACCGCAACAAATGGTCAACTGAAGACATAGGTACTAAGCGTGCACAAACTTCGAAGTGGTAGAAACCCTGAAATTTTAACGTAAACTTACCACCAAGTTGTTAATGACAGAGTGGTGTTTGCGGAAAAGTGTTGGAGTCCTTCAGAACGGTGACGATCTCCTTCAGACCGATGATGATGGTGACGAAGGTTTTGTTAGATTCTACACTGTTAGCAAGTGCCGTGTATTTGGTGAATATTTGGGGTGAAAAACACGCTATTTACACAAATTACCATAAATTTACACGATGGGTAACGGATAATACGTTCAGATATCATGCGAGGTTGTAAAAAACGTGTTTTGGTTCGGTCATACACGCATAACCGTGTAGCCGACCTCGATAACACGCCTCGCCTCCGGCGACGACCGCGGCATTGCCGGCTATCGAAGCACCGGAATGCTTGGGGACACACTTAGAAAGGACCGTCGAGACAAATGCCGTGGAAAAAAACATGTCTCGGAAACAGATCAGCACCAAAAGCAATTACGCCATGTTGCGGGACGTTGGCGAAACCCGCGCTTACCGTGGCTCGCCGCCATTTTCTGGTCGATGGCAATGCGGCTTCCCTCATGTCGCCCATGTTTGCATTTAGTTTAGGGCTCTTGATAATAGTTTCTCACACACCACAAATAAAGTCATGGGTCCAATTATTCGTTCAAAACAGTTAAAATGGATATAAAAAGCGTGTCTTCGATGTGAACACGTGACATTGCAGTTGGTTTCGTTTTTGCTTCAACCTTCAACTGCTTCAACTGCAAGCGATCTGGCCATGGCAAGCGCAACGTCGATGTACGGTGGAAGCAAGAGCCGGTTGGCTTTCGTTCTTTTTGTTTGACCGGAGAAATTTCTGGCAGCCGCTATTGTTTTGGTTTGACGGGACGCGAGAAGCTTCGCAGTTTGCGAGCACATAGTGAACACGTGACCGGAGAAGTGCCCCTGTGATGTTCCCGGAAGACGGAAAGTACCATTCGTCGTGTGTGCTTTGAAAGCGAGGGGAGTCACGGGTCCACGAGTGCGCAACCACAAGCCAAGGTTCACGACAGCGCTGCGTTCTTCGGCGATCTCGTTCTGTTTGGGGCAACACGGCGATGCGAGAAAGGGCCGAAACGTTCGTGGTGTGTGGTGCGGTGCTTGTAGGTAGAAACCCGCACTAACGTGGAGCTCCTATTGGTTGTTGTGGGGTGTCGTTTGACGGGTTTAGCCCCGTCGTCGTCAGCTGATCCGGTCCAGCTGGTCGGGGAGGACGCAGCGAGCGTTCTTAAAAGTAAATCTTCCTTCGTTCCGTTTCAAAATGTGGAAGATTCCCGACGCATACCGTGAGTAAAATGCTGCGGACGTTTTCAACAAAATTACGTCGTTTTAATTGAACAAGGGACTTCGGATAGTTTCCCTAAATCTGCCGTTTCTATGCTTCGTGTCGTTAGACTGCATTTGCACAGCGACGTGTTCGCACAGCGACGCACACCGCTCGAGTAGATGATTCGGTCCCGCAAACGACCGGTTATACAGAATTTCAGGGAAACTTAAGTCACCACCGATGTTTTCCTGTAAATCTCGTGTGACTCGTGTGAGTTTGTTGCGCTCATCATGCGGTGTGAATAAACTAGGGCAAGATTTTCTACCTGCCCACAGATGCATGAACTGAGACCAATTTTTTACGTAGAGAACATAGTGGTTTTTCTTTACATTGGGAAGAGGCCCGAATTTGTCTCTTTTCCCTCTGGCACTGCCCCAAGTTTCAAGTTGCAGTTTCAGTAGACATACCTACTAACAGGTACAAACTGCTCTAAAGCAGGTAAAAGACTGGGAAGTCAGGACGGTGCGGACACCGTGTTTTGCGCTTCTCGCAAGGTGACTGACGCTTTTGCGAGGTATGCGGAATATGCAAACGATTTTGTTATGCCCTTCGTTTGCGTCTCCAGAAAAAAGAATAAGATTATTTACAAATTTAGGCGCAATCACAAGCCAAGATTTACGATAACAGTGCGTTCGCTTCGGTGGTCCGTGTAGTGGTATTATACGCTGCTTTCTGCAACACCGCGTCATGACGAAGAGCTGGAACGGTCACGGTCTGTGCTGGGCTAGCGGTTGACAGAAACCCGCATCGCCCGCATCGGCACCGAGTGCACTTGGGCTGTTGATGCTCGAGCCTTTCATACGCGGCTTGTCGCCAGCTGATCCTGCTGCTCGACGGTGAGGAAGCGGCGGGTGTGACCTCTGAAGTAAATGTAAATCCTCGTTCATCCAGTTATCCAGTGTCAAAGTGTGGAAGATGTCCAACGTGTACTGAGGGCGGGAACTACGAGCGTTTTGCCTTGCTTTTATAACCGAAACCAGAGCAGCGAGATAATTGCCTTGCGTACTCCAAAATGATGCAAGCAATATGTTTCAACAGGTCGAGTACGTCACCGCGGATGTAGGCGAGACTGTGCACTGTTTAAACGCTTGCAGTATCCACGAGTGCTACCAGAAAAACGACGTCAACAGAGAAGGAGCTCGCGATTTTAGCATAATGCAGTGCCACGGGCTCGTGAATTTTCAATGTGGCTATATAGAAATACTTAAAAAAAAACAAAAAAAAAAAACGCATCAGCGCCACATTAATGATCGCGAATAACACCGGTCACAAACTTCCAAGCCTCACCGCTTCGCTCGACACCAACACGACATACGACAACAATCTGCATCAAAACGCCCCAAAAGTGAAGGCGTCTGCTCCCGTACGCGTACTACAACTAGCGGAAGTGAAGTGTTGGGCGGATGTCCTTCACAATAATATATATAAAAAATGCCTTGCGCAAGTATAATTTCCATTGATTATTGAATACGTACTGATAAAATCCCAATCATTTGTTTTTCTATCTGATTCAAGCGAGTCGGACTGCTCATAACACTGGTCGAGCATGAAAATAACAAAAATTTGAACTTTTTCATGGCCGGTTTAAGATTTATTGTTAGTACATCGTTGTTTTTCGCAAAGGACTAATTTTACAGATTTTGCCTCCATACTTTTTAAATGCAAACAGTTCTTACATACGGCTGTCCATTATGCCGTGTTTTGTGTGTTCTTCTATAAATCGGTAACGGTCAGCGACCAACGAGCTCCCCCGTACATGTCAAGCATATATACGCCGCGGGGAGAGTCCGTTGTTAGTAGGAAGTGTCGGGCGTAGTGTCGGTGTTGTGTTTGTGTATGTGTCGCTGCTGTGTCCTACGTGGTGCTCGTGTTGTTTGTGATGTATGTAGAGTAGCAGTCTACTCGTGATAGTTCCCAGCGTATTAACCGACTCCTGCTTTTTTTTTTTCATTGGTTGCTAGAAATCGCACTAGGTGGCGCAAGTTACCGTCCGATTACAAGAGTTTGCTTGAGCAATTTATCTATGTAAGTTCAATATTCGTTTTTTTTTTTTTGTCTAGCGGTTTTGTCGTAGCTGCCGACGCCACCGACCGCCGACGATGCACGTACGTACCTTTGCACGTAGCTACGTCCGCCGCTCGGAGACTGTTTACTGTGCATAAAAGACATCGAACGAGAACGAACGCGTCCTGTATGCTTTCAGTTCGGCTGAAAGGCGCGGCTGGCTGGGCTCGTCCCTCGCCTGTTCTCGGCTGCTGGCCGCCATGTTTCATAAGGAACACGTTGAACCGTGCTTCTCGGAAGGCAAACACGGTGTAGCGTGTTAACTTTACACAGCACCTCATGTGTAGACGAAAAACACAGATGGCTCCGTGTAAAACGAACACGTTTCGACGTGTCCGCTATGGGACAACGGTTTACACGTCTGGGCGTGTTATTTTTGCTAACAGTGTAGGTTCCGTCAACGCACTCCACGACGTCGAGTGCTTGTCGTGGTGGTGACAAAAGCCTTCTTTCGCACATGCCTCAGCTGCCTCGGTTCGGGGTTTCGTCGACCCAGCCGTCTCTTCCCAGCCGGTTGACAGCGACACTCGCGACGGCCGTCACGGCTCTGATCACCATCCACTAGGCATTAGCTATGTGATCATCGGTGGCAACCGCGCTCTTGTAGTTCCCCGCTGCGAAAAATCTCAGTGCGATTCAATTAGTCTGCTGCTGCTCGGCGATCATCACCTCACATCGTCGCCGTCTCTCGTCGCGCAGCTGGTCACACTGCGATCACACGGTGCTTTTTTACAAGCGGTATTGTCGTCAGAAACAGTCGTCGTGCATCGCGAAGGCTACCGGGTGCTCGCGGAAAACCCGTCATTGTACGCGTTAGTCGAGCCATCGTTGCGCAACAAGCATCGCCTCCATTTTCTACGCTCTAGAATCCTGCCCAAAGCTTGTTCCCCTTCGTGCAATAGAAACAGAAGTTAAAAGCTCGAGCACATCACCCCAAACGATGCTTGCACGAACGTTGGTTTGCACTGCGCAAGCGCGCCTGCTCGACAGGGACGTTGAAAGCCCGGAGCACGTTCTTGTAGCTCCTACACCCGCACTAGCTCGCACTCATAGTGAAACAGAGAGTAGGGTGTGTCGAGTAATACCGCAGTTAATCTAGCTACGCGACTTCCGCTATGTGCTACGTAGGTCAGACGTGGTCATACGTCACTTTGTCGTCACGGTCCGAACTCGAAGAGCGACAGTTACGGCAAACGGTTGCTTTCGTGTTTCGCGAACGTTCCCATGGGAACCGCGTGGAATTATCACGCGGGCTGTGGCCAATAGGAGCGCGCGGTTCGTAGGGGGGAGGAGTTTTCGAGAAACACGAACGTGACCGTTTGTGACCAGAATAGCACCCCTGCTCATAATAAGGAGGAGGTTGAAGGGAGCTCAAGAAGCTAGACTAAAGGCCCACACAGAGATTTGCGTTTGAACGCGTTGGAGTGCGGCGCAGAGCTCCGCAGCACAACGCGAGAGAGTGGAGCCTAGCTCAACTTTGCGAAGGGTCGCGTTGCGTCAGACCAATCAGAAGCCAAAAAAAGAAAGGGAGATTTACGTGATCGCTCCCGCCCGTGAACCCCAGTGACGTGCATCGTGTTACCCTTTCGAAAAGGTATCTTGCTTCTGGTTTGCTGGGGAGTGTGGGGGGGGGGGGGGGGGGGGGGGGGGGGGAGAGACGGAGACGCCATTTGAGGCATTGCACTCAAAGGCAAAAATATATATCGGCCTTAAAGGGCAACTCCGGTCAATATTTTTGAATTTGGTAATATGACTGTTTTCAGCGAAATCAGTGCCACTGAATTACAAGGTTCTTTTGTGTTTCTTTTCTCCCGATATTGGTTTTATAAAACATCACGACTCAAAGTTTGGTTTCGAGCGTCTACGGCAAAACCGGAACCATCCGCTAAAGAGATAACAACACTGATCATCAGCCGTAAGGCTGATGATCACTCAAGAGTCAGCTGAGTCAGCTGACAAAGAGAACGTATTTTCCGGAGTTCCTGCGAAGCTAAGCGATTTTTGATATATTTACTTTAGTTGTGTGTGTGTTTATAGGATAGTAGAAAGGAGTTTTTAAAGTAGCGATAGAATAGTTAGGTTAATATATAATATAATATATAATATAATATATACTTTATTTTCTGGTAGTGTCCAAAAACGGCCACGAAGGCCTACTTTTTGGTACACTATAAACAAAATCACAATCACATTAAAGATGCATTTCTCTGTTGAGGCACAAATAAACCCTACCTAAAAAGCCTACCTAAAAAGTAGACCTTTTAGGTAGGGTCACGAGACTGAGCCACGTGCACGTTTGAAACTTTTGGCGGGCTAGTTGGTTGTGTGGACAACGGCTTACCCATGCTCTCTTCGTTTGAGTTTTGGTGGAATATTTCTCGTGGAGTCGCGCTGTGAGTCGGTAAGCGATGGTGAATACGCGACGGCAGAAGGCTGAGAAGCCTAAAGTAAAAAAAGGAACCGATGTAGAATCTGAGAAATAAACCAGTTGTCAGTCAGTGCTCGGTCTGTGTGCTCCTCGTTCTTTGTTCACCGCACTTTGGCGCTGTTTCCTCTTCGTAACAATGTGAAGAGTGTGGCCGTTGGCGTAGCATGATGTAGATGGAGTTCGAAAGTGTATCAGAAGCCGAGGGAAGCAGCTTTACATGCCGGAGGCGCGAGAAGGTTGAAGATGGTTTTAGGAGAGTAGGAGGGAAATGGGCGGCTACGGTTTAAGAGTTGAAGTGGGAGATACGGGTAGAGCGGGAGAAGCGGCTTCAGGTCGAGGCGAAGGTCGGAGATTTGATTAAGAGGGCCGAAGCTGATGTGGAGGAGATGACCACGGAACGGGAAAGTAAGGTAGAGAGCGTGGCGGGAGAGCTGAGGCGAGAACGGGAACAGCGAGCAGAACTTGAGCAACAGGCGGAGGAGCTTAGACGAGGCAAGAGTGGAAGGTGTAGTTGAAGGAGTATAATAAGTCAGAGGATATGGTGCTGCAACTGACAGGAGTAGTTATTAAGGAAAGGGAGACGGTGGTAGAGAAGACGGCGGTAGGGGCGGCAGACCCAGGGGGACAGTTCACTAGTGACGAGGTGTTAGGCAGTGTAAGAAAGAAGTCTGCACAGCTGTATAGTGCTGCAGTACGACAGGGTTCGAGGAAGGCTGCAGAGGTTGAGGCGGGCAGCAGAGGTTGAGGCGGAGAAATCGCAGATAGTTGGAGGGGGTGGAGACAGGTAGTCGGGGGTTAAGAGGGTGCTGGTAATAGAAAACTCAAACATAACAAGGATTAAGGAGGGGCTACTGGCCAGGATGAAAGGGGATGGGAAAGTAAACATAGTGGCCCAGTCAGGCAACTGCATCATAGACGCTGTGGCCAAAGCGAATGAGGAGGTGTCGGAAAGCAGGGAGGGAGAGAACCCAGTGGTAGTACATGCAGGACTAAATGATGTGTTAAAGGGACGGAGCCAGAACCTCGGTAGACGTGGGGTTACGTAAGCTGACGGAGGTCTCTGAGACAGTGCATGTGCAAATATGTACCATCCCAGAGGTCTATGGACAGTCTTTGCAAATAGAGAAGTGGGTGGTGGAAACTAACCAGGTGAGAAGGGGGATGAGCCGACGTTTGGGTACGCAGTAATCGAAGTAAACAGGGTGGTGTACGAGGCTCGCTCCGACCCTTTTACATGGGGCACCCACTACAGTGGAACCACTGGTAGCACGGTGGGAGATAGGATTGAACATCACATCGTACATTTCTTGGGGGTCCCGGAGCCTTGAGGGCGCCGGTGTAAATAAGAGCCGAACTGTAGATCCAGGGGAGAGGGTTTGAGAGGGTGAGAGGAAGCCTCGCAGGAGTAGGAAAAAGAAACAGTGTAACAAAGGGCACAGCGGGACCGAGATGGCTATATCGCTAAACCTCTCTGTATTCTTCACCCAGGTTACGCTGTGCGCCCTTGCTCAGCACGTGTCATTCGCCTTGAAGAATGATGTCAGCAGCCTGGATCTACCGGCAGTGAACTTCGACCGGCCATTTGCTGGGACGCACCAAGTGACATCAACGACATCCGACTTCTTGAAGACAACGCCGCCTGCTGAAGCGTATAAAAACGACCGCATCAACGATTTCTTCAGAGGGCACGGCGGGACCGAGATGGCTATATCGCTAAACCCCTCTGTATTCTTCACCCAGGTTTGTGGCAAATATGCTTATACCTGCCTTCGTAGTAACTGTAGAGGCATTGTTGTCCTGCCGTGCCCGGCGACATGCGCATGTCTTCTTGTGGATGCGTGGACTGTCATTTTGATTCTTCTTGCTGTGGATGTTGAGCAAACTCCTGGGCCTTACGAAGAGCTAAAATCAATGATGAACGCCATGCTTCTTTCCCAGAACGAACTGAAATAAAAAAAATTAACAACTTAGCTGCTTCTCAGGGCAAGCTTGAATGTACAGTTTACACCCGAATGAGTGAAGTGATGGTAGCTATAAAAAAACATACGGTAGCGATACAGGCATTACAGGCCGAAGCTACATCGTTCAAAAGTAATCTTCAATTGCATCAAAAACGTCTCAACGACTTGGAGGACAGAAGTAGGCGCCGTAATCTTATCATTTTTGGTTTTCCGAGCCTGATTGGTGAAAACGCTGCAGTGTTAAGAAAACAGATAATTGAGAAGCTGACAGGGGAAAAACTCGGCGTGGTTGTGAACTCAGTTGTAAGAGTGCATAGAATTGGGTAAAAAAGCCATGATAAAGCAGGACCTGCAATCATGAACTTTTTTGACTATAACGAGAAGTCGAAAGTATAGAAAAATTGCCATAAACTAAAGGGAACACCAGTATCCATAAACCACGACTTCTGTCAAGGCACTTTAGCAAAGAGCAGCAAACTGTGGTCACGTTCTGGGGAGCTTAAAGCTCGAGGTCATAAAGTGTCTCTTGATTACCATAAGCTGCGAGTGAACGATGGTCTGTATGAATGGGACGAGGAGAATGATTGTCTAAAATTAATTCGTTCTCAAGTACAACAAAGCAGCGATGACTGACTCGATTGCAAACAATTGCGCGTTAATTGTTTTCATGAATGCCAGAAGCATTGTCAATAAAGTTCACGAGCTCGAAGAAATCATATTTACACATGATCCACAAATCATAGCTATTACAGAGACCTAGTTATCAGCAGACATATCAGATTCCGAAGTAGTTCCCCCAACGCACACACTTGTTAGACGTGATCGAGGCTCCCGAGGAGGGGGAGTTGCTTTAATAGTCAAAAAGGGAATTATTTGCGTTACTATGGACGAAATAGACGACAATGAAAGTATGTGGTGTCAGATTTATTATCTTGGGTTCTAGGCTCTTGTAGGTGTGATCTATCGGCCACCTCGCCTCAGCTGTTTTTGGAAATTATTGAGTCTTACATGGAGCAAAAATACAAAAGTAATAAAAAAATCATATTAGCGGGGACTTTAAACTACCAACAATTGATTGGTACACTTTACACCCAGGTGTAACGGACGTAAATAACTGCCACTTGTTGCTTGAATTGATGCTAAACTTTAATCTCATTCAGCTTGTTAAAGAGGGTACAAGAGTCACTCAAAGCACGGATAACGTACTAGACCTTATATTTGTTGGAAATTTCCCAGAGGACACTACTGTAAGTGTTTGCGATTGTATTTCTGAAAATAAGCTTGTTTTACTTTCCTCAAATTTTTGACCTGTCAAAAAGAATCACACGAGTAAATGTGTCTCTAACTTTTCCGCTGCGTATGATGAAGCTGTTATAAATTCACTTGACCTCTGCTTCAGTGACTTTGAGGCGGGAGGTGACGCATCGACTTTGTGGAATGCCTTTAAAAAGATTACTGCATCATGTCTTGATAAATTCGTACCAAAATTTCAGAAAAAGAAACAACACCACCCCTGGATAACAAGGGGCATAATCGATTTGAAAAAAGCTAGATCTGGAAAACGCAAATCAGCTCGTAAAGGTAATAATGTCATATCTTCCATTTCAGTAACACTGATGTAAAAAATACGGAGCACTCGAGATTATTTTTTGAGACGACACTTGGCAAACTTCATGAAAAATCCGCCGCAAAGGTCTTGGGGATATCTATATGGCAACAATAGGAATCTCGACCAACTTCACGTTGATAGTTGTGGGGTTACTGACCCTTAACAAATTGCCAGGGAGCTTAACAGCACATTTCATAGTGTTTTTAGTCGTCGGGGCACGACCGAAAGTACAACCGAACATTTTTCTCTTTCATCTAATGTAATGCAAGACATAAATTTAAACGTGAATGGCATTCGCCTTCTCCTTTTAAAACTCGATGTAAAAAAATCTTCTGGCCCTGACGGTATCCCCAACGCTTTTCTGAAGCGTTACGCGGGCATGATTTCGCAGTATTTATATGTTTTGTTCAATGCATCCTTGGATCAGGGATGCCTGCCTCCTGATTGTCTGTCTGGAAAAATTGTGCCGGTGCACGAGGACGGGAGCAAACTGCTGGCTGCGAACTACAGGCCGATATGATTAATCAGCAGTTACTGTAAACTGCTCGAACACATAATTTCCAGCCACACAACTTTGGTTTTAGAATCCATTAACATAATAGCCAGCTTTCAGCATGGGTTTAGAAAAAAGCTATCAACCACAACTCAACTCGTATCAGTTGTACATGACTTCGCCAATGCTATCAAACAAAAGGAAACAGATGGATGCAACATTTTTGGATCTATCAAAAGCTTTTGATTGCAGCACTATCTATAGTACTAAGAAAACTGCAGTGTGTAGGAATTTCTCTCCGCCTTGTGAACTGGATTTCCGCGCATCTGACGAACGGAAGGCATTTTGTAGAAATTAACGGTTGTCAATCACAAAATCTCGATGTCCTGTCAGGTGCTCCCCAAGGGTCTGTCTTGAGACCCCTTTTCTTCTTGATATATGTCAATGACATAGCTGACGACCTTGACTCGGGTGTGACTGTGAAAATGTTTGCAGACGACTTTGTGATTTATACAAATGTCATTAACGCCTCGTACCAATTATCCCTTTATGAAAACTTGTGTAAAATTGCTGACTGGTGTGAGAGTTGGCAGATGATTATAAACTACTCAAAGACATGCGCTCTTACAATAACACACAAGAAATTTCCTCTCGAATATAAGTATCATGTCCACGATAAAGTAATTGAATCTGTGAATGACGTAAAATACTTAGGTCTAGCTATTAATGCCAAACTTAGCTAGGACACCCACAAATACAATACTTGCGCCAAGGCCTACAAAAAAAAAACTGTTTTTTCAGAAGGAAACTGGGAGAGTGCAATTGGACTGTCAAACTTTCAGCCTATAAAGCCCTGGTTCGCCCAGTTATGGAATATGCGTCAATCGTGTGGGACCCATATTTAAAGAAAGATATAGAAAAAGTGGAGAGGATTCAACGACTAAGTGCACGATTTATTATTTTTTTTTATTTTAGGCGCCTCTCTCCAGTTTCTGAAATGTTTCATAGATGTTGGCTAGAACCTCTCGAAGCCAGGCGGAAATTTGCAAGATTAAGCTTTTTTTTAAAAAAAAAAAAAAAAACTTTATAATAACGAAACTGCCTTAAGTAAAGGCTTGTATATTCAGCCACCTCCTCAGCGCTCACCAAGGTTAAACCACTGAAAAAATGTTGGACTACATGATCCTAGAAATAATCGATTTAGGTACTCCTTTTTTGTACGAACCATTGAAGACTGGAACTCACTGCCGTCAGACTTTGTGAATGCTTCAACATCCAATGATTTTGACTACTTTCTTATAAACATGTTATAACCCTCTCCTGCCAGGATGGTGGAAAACCATCCGAAGTATTTCCTAAATAAATAAAATAAAAATAAACATGCAAGGGGCAGGAACCGAATAAAGTGGGAGAAGATCGAGGAGCAATTAGAATGCGAAAACTTTACGGTGTATGAATTAGCAGAAACACATATGGGGGATATGGAAAAACCACCATACAATCAGGGATATGATTGGATGGGATACAACCGGACAAATAGGGAGCGCAAGGGAGGGGGATTAGCGGTATTAGTGAAGGGTCAGGAATGGGAAAGGGAGCGAGAGGGCTGCAGGGAAGACATGTGGATAAAAGGAAATATCGGGGGTTTGGACACAATCCTGGGTTTTCTGAATTTAAAAACAGGGAGTGATCAGGGAGTGATGCTGGGGAGGAAAACGCAGAACACTTAACATGTATATCAGGAGACGTTAAGGAAATCGGCACTAACAGGGAAATAATTATTTTGGGGGACATGAAGGCGCATTTGGAAGACTTTGATGGACATACAGATGCAACAGGGAGGATGTTATATGTGTTCTGCGAAGATCTTGATCTGGTATTAGTTAACGCTCAGGTAAAATGTGATGAAAAAATAACGCGGGAAAGAAAGAAATTGCACTCGACTATTGACTACTGTTTAATGTTGTGGAAGTTATAGAACAGATTAGGAGGTATGAGAAAAAATGAGGAAGGCACAAAAAGGTCTGGGGAGTGGCCATAAGAGAATCAGGGTCAGATTTAGCACAGTAAAACCAGAAATGCAAAATCAAAAACAAGAGGGCAGAAATACTTTAAATGATAATCAATTAAAGGAGGTATCTAAGCGAATCGAAAAAATAGTATCCAAGGAACCGGAAAAAGAATGAACATATGAAGACTAAGTGTTTTCAAAAGAGAGTTAGAGAAATATCGAATCAAACAAGGAGGTAGAAAACTAAAACGTAAGCTCAAAAGCTGGTGGGACAAAGAGGTTAAGGCAGCAATATCGAGATGCCAGGCGGCATCTAAAGAACACAGATGGGCAAAGAAAAAGGGGGCCACACTAGCCGCAGTAGCAACAAAATGGGAGGAATTTTAGGAACGAAAGCGGGAGGCATCAGCATCAATACAGGCCAAAATTGGGAGGGCAGAGATCCAGTGGATGATAGCGATAAACCAAAAGGATAAGAATGCGGCAAAAATGTTCTTGGAACACATCAGTGTACAGGAAAAAAGGACTCGGGAGTACCAGCAGACACTAACCACAGAGGAAGGGACAAAGGTAGAGGTGGAAGAGGCAAAGGAATACATTAGACATGCAATCGAAGCAGCATTTTCGGAGTTAGAACCGGATCAGGGCGTAGGGAATGGTAGCGTCTACACAACACAAAAGGAGGATCATACTGAAGAAGAAGAAATGACCACCGGAGAATGGAAAAAAAGCAGAAGGAAAGGTTCTGGCTGGAACTGCGACAGATCCAGACGGCATACCAATGAGACTGATATTAGTACGTTTTAGGCAAAACAAGCTAATTGAAACTAAGGCAGGTGATTGACTAGATATTTATGGAAGGAGAGTTGCCCAGCAACTGGAAATTGAGCAGATTGAGATTATTATATAAGGGCAAAGAAGACAAAGACAGTATAAAATCATACCGACCAATCACAGTAACTTCAGAAATATACAAACTAGCTATGCAAATTGTAAAAAGAAGAATGGAAGAAGGGGCAGAGAGAAAGCAGATTCTGGGGGAGCTTCAAAACGGTTTCAGGAGGGATAGACGACAGGATGATAACTTATTCGTAATCACTCAGTGCACACAGA
This sequence comes from Ixodes scapularis, assembly GCF_016920785.2. Taxonomy (NCBI): domain Eukaryota; kingdom Metazoa; phylum Arthropoda; class Arachnida; order Ixodida; family Ixodidae; genus Ixodes; species Ixodes scapularis. The sequence continues at coordinate 7,394,662 of NW_024609836.1, read as the reverse complement.
TAGCAATGACAAGTTAAAGACCATTATTGGTAGCGTTTTTAGTTCATCAAAGGGGCATTGGACAATGTGAATCAGGTAATCTCTGGGACCGACTGAAGGGATATGGGCTATGGAGAACCATGGTGAAGTTTCTAGGACAGGTTTATGCAGAGAATAAGGTGGTTATAACATGGGAAGCCAAAACTACTAGACCAGCAGCAATAAAAAGAGGACTTAGACAGCGTTGCCTATTGTCTCCCCTGCTCTTCATGATATACCTCAGTGAGGTGGAAAAAGATTAGAGCTGTTCAACCTAGGTTTCCACCTGACTTACATAAAGGAAGGACATAAAGTAAAGCAAATATTGCCAGAGTTAATGTATGCAGACGGCACTGCACTTATATCAGAAAGTCGCAAAACAATGCAGGAACTGATTATAATTTGCAGCAAGGAATGGGTCAGTTTAGGTCCAAAATCAGTAGGGACAAGTCGGGTATGACAGGTTTCAACGACGAGAAGGGTGAATCCCTGGAGACACAAGACATGGTGATAGAACACGTAGAAAAGCACAAATATCTGGGAGTATGGTTAAGTGAGGGACAAAAATAATAAAAAGGAACGTGAAGATATTGTAATAAAGAAGGGAAACGAGATTCAGCTATTTTGAGACACAAGGTACTCTGGAATTATAATAGATCTAATGTCGTTAGGAGTGTTTGGGGCCAGGACTGTCATTTGGGAATGCGGTACTGTTTATGAGGTAAGAAATCCAGGCAGGTTTAGAGATGTAGCAAAGGGGTGTGCGCAGGTTGGCACTAGGAGCACATGGGAATACACTAAATGATGGAGTACAGGGGTATATGAGTTGGGGATCATTCGAGGGTAAAGAAACGATCAGTAATGTAAAATTTGAACAAAGACTAGCTGAAATTGAGAATACACGGCGGGCAGCGAAAGTACACCAATATCTATATATGAAAGGTTTAAACACTACGTAGACAAACCAAACCCGCAAGTTGAGATTTAAATACATTCAACAAGATGGGGCCGATCGAAACATATCAGCAGAAAAGGGAGTAAAGGAAACAGAGAGAAAATTGTGGGAAGAGAGAATGCAGGGGAAATCAGGTTTAACAATATACAGGGCGCAAAAACAAGAAATAAAGAAGGAACAGGTCTATAAAAGTTTATTGGAAAGCTCATTGCTGTGTGAAGCTAGAACGGGGGTGCTAGGACTAAATACCAAGAAAAAGACACTATAGACCGACACGCGGAGCGGCTCTGTTTACCAACATGGCCGGGAGGCCGCGCATGCGCGGAAGCTATGTGGGCAAAAGCGGCCCGGCTCTCCGTGTTTTCGTCATTGCGTCGTGTGGCGTGCGCTTGTTGTTGACGTTGTAAGGATGCTTCTAGCTTTATTTGTGCGTCGTATTTCCTGAAAACGCATGTCGTATGCTTTGAACGACTATTTGAGCTCGCTACCCGAGCCTGAACGGCAGCGGTATCGAAACAAACTGTGCGTGGACGGCGTCGCCTTCGAGGATCCATACGCCGCAAACAAGGTCTGCTGCACTTCCGACGTGAAGTTCCTGCCACCGAAGTCGACGACTAACGTCGTCATTTATTAGTTTTTTCGCCAAGCTAGTTCACGGATGACACGGTGTAGACGTACAAGTCTCTCGAGGAGAGTCGGTTTCCGTACTGCCGACGGGATAAGCAGACTGTGGGTCCGCGGAAGTGTATTTATTGATTGATTAAATACACTCACCGTCTTCAAATCATGGTATAATATTTTTGCTACCCTCGTGACCACAAGACATGACACGCAGTAACGCTTTGTCCGTTCTACAGTCTTCGCGGTAACACGTTACAAGTCACAGCGTTGTCAGGGACGCGTTACTTTTTTCAGTAACGTATACACCGTTCCAAGTAGGTCGATGCAGAAAGGGAAAAACACTCTCGAACCAGAGCGCTGCGTCAACGCTCCGCTTACCCTTTCCCTCAAAAGCTCGTCTGCTTCACGGAGTGGACTGTTAGAAAGCACGTGCGCAGTGTACGGAGGCAAGTTGATTCGACAATGTTAGGCGCCGCTTTAATATTATAGCGTGTTTTCGCGCGTGACATCGCCTATGCAAGAGAAGAATCGACCGGGCAGCACTGTGCTGTAATTGTTTGCAAAAATAATAACAAGAAAAAAGTAAAATAAACGCCGATTCAGTGTGGGAGACCCACGCTGTCAAACAGGATGAATGTGGGTGCGGCATTGTTCTGCTACACCGGTTTCCCGCTGCTCCAGACCTACGACGCCGGTGGCTGGCGAATTTAAACAGGAAAGACTTCTTGCCATCGAAGGGCAGTCGTGTGCGATCCGACCATTCCTTGGACGGCCGGCGAATTGCGGAGAACCCCGTGCCGTTCCTTCGCCTGGGCTACGACCGAAAGGTTAGCGGAGGGCGGCTTAGACATTGGAAAAAAGAAAACAATTGCGTGACTCCTGGTCTACTGATTTAATAGTACACGCCGCGACACAGTTTGCGCACAAATAATTCTCACGCGAGGCGATTACAGAGAGGCACATCAATGTGCCAATATTTTGACAGCAAATTCCAAATCAGAAAAAAAACCCGGATCCGTCGCACTTGCTATCTGTACTCGGTATTTATATATCGATTCATATTTAAATTTGAGGTTTCTACTATTTCAATCAAAGCAGACGTGGCAAACGCAGGTCTGGGCCGCTAACCGCGCAGTTAGTTCAAATGTTCCCGGCGCCCCCAAGCTGCGACAACTCGAGTTTAGCGCAAATTCACATGCCGTAATTCGTGCCATCCTGGCTTCGTGCAATCCTCGATTTCACTAGCGATCGTCAATTTCACTAGCGGTCCCCAATTCCGCTAGCGATCGAAACGCCGAGTTTGGGCTGGGAGCGACGACTGCCCCAGAACCGCGCTAAAAATTACCCACAAAAAGATGCCAGGAAAGCAGGATGCATTTTTCCCCATGCCTGACATACAAATTAGGAAAGTGCTTTCCTCTATGGACAAAGACGATGAGCCGAGGACGCCGAATACGACAGCCGTGCCGTTAGAAGCAGCTGCGATCGGTACGACTCGGTGAACAGGGTAACAGTCCAGTAATGACGGTCGGTCATTAGGGCGAGTTCCGATTCTCCCAAATGCCCGGATGAGGATAGGCGGCGCTACACTCGTTAAAATGGCGCCGGCTAGGAAGCCCAGCTTGGAACGGTGTATATAAGACTGCCGTCCTGTCGCCGATCCCCTTCTGCTTGGTAGCACGGGCGTAGCGAGCCTACGACGAGCGCTTGGCCGGTGCTTTGTGTACGAACACCGTGGGAACAAAATCCGGGTGGTCTCGATCAGACTACGGTTTCCCTGAACATCAGCAAGCTTCGGGACGGAGATTGAAATGAAAGCCACATTTGCCTTGAAGAAAGTGCTTGCCGCACAAACGGTCGTTCGCGCGAGACGACCATTCTTTTCGATCCACGAATATTACGCACCTTCTGTGCCTTTCAGATTTCTCCGGGAACTTGTGGAAACTCACTTCACTAATTTTTCTGTACATGCAATTAACGGTTACACAGCTTCGCGGAATGCTGATATGATATTACGCACATGCAAAACGGGCGCGCTTTTTCCCACACCGCCCGGCTCTGGCGCGATCACAGCCGGCGCAGCAGCTCCATCACATCAAACCCGCGTGTCGGTCTATATGCGACATATGCAACCGCGAAAGGGAATCTATAGATCATGTAATTTTAAGGTGCACGAAGCTTCGTCCCACCCTCTTGGGGGGGGGATGACAGCGGATTTGGAGGGTGCACTGAGATTTCGCAGACATGGATGGACGAATGGATAGGGAAAGAATTGCGGTAACTAAGAATAGATAGGAGGATTGGTGGAAGAGATCTAGGGGGGGGGGGGGGGGTAAAATGCAGATGAAAATAAGATATGGAAACACTCTAAAAAGGAAGGGTTGGGGTTGTGTTAAAAGAAAATTTATACAAACTTAAAAAAAGGGATGACGAAATGTTAGGCTCGGTGGCGCAAGTTGCTACCCATTACAAAGGGTATAGCCATTGCCGCCATCCACCCGGCTGCGACGTGACGTCAACGTCGTGCTGCGGTACCCGGTACAACCAATGAACCGCAGCTTCACCACGACGTGACGTCACACACGTGCTGCGCCAGTGTTCCTTGACTGAAAGCTAACCCGCTTTCTGCTCGCTAAAGAGTAGCTGATCACATCTTTAAAATCGGTTTTAGTGGAGCACGCGGTTTCAATTTTACGCAATAGTTTGGCCGCTAGCATATTTTGTGCCACTAAGCGATACCAATAATTTATTTTTGTTTCGTTTTCGACCGGAGTTGCCCTTTAAGTATGACTCAAGGGAGCCTGCAATAGTGGGCGCTCGTCGCCGCGCCCAGCTGGCTTCGGAATTACGAAGCACGTGATATTACGACGTCAAGGCACTTGAATAAATTTAAGCTTACCTTTGTCATTCTCATAAATCCGGAGGGTACACGAGCGTGGCGTGCGTGCAGTGCATCCGAAGCGAACTAAAGCATTCCGCAACCAAGCGTAACAAGACATAACACGCACATTATGGATGCACGACAGATTCTGCATTCCCCGGTCTCATCAGAACGATAATGAGAGATTTGAGGTTGATGTCTTGGCTCCGTATATTAATCCTTATACGTTCGTAACATCTCTAACACGCGCCCTGCGCATTTTGCTATATTTGGGGAAAGAAGAATGAACTTACTGCGCCGGTTGCGGTCTAGTCGCGTCTCCAAGCCACTGCATTTATTCCCCATTCCTGTCTCTTATATTTTCCTGTTTCTCAAGGATTGAGTTGACTGTATAAAAGAAGAGTGGTGAATACAATTTTGTAGCTGCTTTTGAAACGTTGCTTTTGTCCTCATTTTTTCCTCCATCTCGGGATTCAGCGTGTTTACAAACAACAAAATCGTTTGCCTAATAACGTTGTCTTCAGTTCACACTGTTTGTTAGCTTGCTAGTCAGGGGCGTTTTTGCTGCACATTTTGACGTGCGAAGAAACGTTCCGGAAATATCTCGCTACTTCTCTTCGTCTATAGTGACGTTTTGCCAACTTGAAGCGCGAGTGCCATTCAAAGCGCCTGGCTCTACTCACTGCCTTTTCGCCATAAGCCTGCCGAATAATTTAAAAGATCCCTGTTCTAAATGTGCCGAGTTTGACGCAGAACTGATGTTCGCTTTCGCTTTCATTCGCAGTCTATGCTAAAATAGTTATTGTGCTCGTGCACCTTGTAACAAAACTTCGTGTAGCGCAGCTCCAAACGTTCACACAACAACGTCCTTTGACATTATGACGCGTGAAAATCACTACCTTCTAATACTGCGCGCGCATCACCGCGGTGCTTTCTGCTTTTACTCTATCAAAACCAGTCTCGGAACTTGGAGATCGCACCTTTTAAAAAGGATGGGGAAACGTACGCTTCCTACTTATGCACGCCGGTACAAACACGCACGCATTGCGCCACGCGTCTTTATATAGTTCGCACATCTTCTAAAGTATATTGTTACTCCTGCGAATCTCAACAGGTACAGCTATAATCGTCCTACGTATCCACGCAGACAAAGCGTCTAATTGTTTATACGCGTTTGTTCCCCTTTTAACGACGCATGCACAGAAACAAAAGTGCGCTACCTGACGTCGGGTCTAGAAACCATCGGACACGCGATGTGCGCCACCAAAACCACGCAGGGGCGTGGGAACGCCAAGTGCGCGTGTTTCACCCCGAAGTTGACAGTGTTGTGGAAGCAATGCGCGCTGACCGGACCAATGAACCGCTCCCCTTTCGTCACCTGACTCCGTGTATGTTGGTTTCGCCGCGAGCGTGATCACTTGCCGAAATATGCAAGCAGCTTCCGCCGTACTATCAACTTAGGGGTGGCCGGGGTTACACAGTGGCGGCTTCTTGTCGGCGACTTCCGGTAAGTGACAGTCGTTTGTTGAAAGCCATCATTAGGAGGCGAGCCAGCGAAGGTCTGCTCGTCCAGTGCCGCAGAACGACATTGACGGAACGTCGCTTAGGGGACGACGGTGCGCTGCCCGTAGCGGACAACACGACGACGCTTCCGCGCCCATTTTGTGTTCGCGGCGGGGATCGATGCATATTCCGTCGGATGTTACGGTAGGGCGGGCGAGGCTTTTGTCTCGTCAGAACTGTCGTCTTGAATCGTTGGTTGTTTTTCTTCCGGGTAGCCTTCGTAACGTAGGAATGCTAGATCGCGTGCCTTGAATCGAGATACTTTCTTGTTTTGTTGTTGTTGCGATGAATCGTGTAGAGTGAGATTCGTCTTAAAAGGCTTATAAAAATATTTCTTAATGTTTTTTAAATCTTTTTTTTTAAATTTTACCCTTCACGTATCATATATGTCTGAAAGTTTTCAACCACTAAATATTAAGTAAAAATAAATTGAACTTGAATTTTTTTTTAAAGATTTATCAGATACGTATAAGAATTACAGGAATATCCATCGGCGGATCTTTCGGAAATCCGTTAGCATGACCCTTCGAAATGCCACACACGCCCCCCTTTCGGAAACGCAAACACTGACCCCTTCACTTTTTTTTTTATCGATATATTTTGCTTCCTCTATTTTTTCCTGCCTTTTTTTGGCCTCGTTACGGGGTCAATGTTAGCGTATCACAAACGAGGAGGTGTGGGGCGTTTATCAAGGGTTACGCTAACGGATCCCTCAAAAATGGATCAATTGGTTTTTTTGTAATTTTTTCACCGCTTTTTCTTACTCTGCCTGTCACAGTATGTCGACGCCCTTGGATAGAGTAATCCATGTCACTCGTGGAAGGAACCGCGTCCATATCACTCGAGGAGGAGTGAACCACATCCATCGTTTTAACTACACCCACACATCATAGCCCACGCACCATTACTACGGAAACCCAGAGCGAAGAACAACCGGCAACAGCAGAGCGGCAGCTGAGCACACCCGCATTCCGCCGCGCGCGGCGCAACACCTCCTAGATAACAAAGCCGTTGTGCTGAATGAGATGGCTTAATCGGAGAAGGCCAGCGCTGGGCACAGATTGGACACGACGATTGCGCCGACGTCCGACTCAAACTTGACTCGAAGCCGAGCGTTGACGCAGCACTAGTTTCTAATCTGTATCCAGCAGTGGCCTTCGGTTTTGTTATCTAGGAGGTGTTGCGGTGCGCCTCCTCCTCTCTGGCTCCCCGTCAGCTATGCGCGTGATTTCGCCAGGGCTAATTTTATCAAAAACCCGGCGGTGTCTGTCAGTTTGTCAGCGCCGTTGAGAGAGGGAGAGGTTGACGCGGGTTCACGTCAGCGCTTCGAACCAATGGAAGCGTTCCATGCGACAACCGACGAACGAAACACTCCGCCGGGTTTTCGTCGAAACGAGCGTTTTAATCCTAACGCCTTAAAATGGATGGCTGTAAGTATACCTAAGACCAAGGGCCTTCCACTTTAAATGCTTGCATTGCCCAAATAAGGTAGTTGAGATTTTGTTGTTAACTATTATCTTTGTAAAGAAATCAACATCTCTGGCCATTGTTTTTTATTTTGTATATATGTTTGGTAGGTGCTAAGATGTTCTGATATAATTATATCGCTGTGTTGTATAGTGTATTGTATAGGTAAAAGCTCGCTCTGCAAAACCCAGGCATCCTGGGTTCGATCCCCACTCCTGCCCGTTTCGATTTGAATGAGCATCGTACCGGCGTGCGGTCGTGTAATAATTACTGTGTGATGCACGTTAAAGATCCCAGGCTAGCGGTTGTACTGCACTGACTAAATTGCTCATCTACAGCGAGTGACTCCTCGCAACTTTGAAATAGCTGAGCAACTACACGCTGTAAAATTATCCACACAACCCCCAATTGTTTAGGTATAAATCTAGAAATATGGGTAATTACTATATCTCTCGGTGTGCCTTGTAAAATTTTGACAAAAACGTTATCGCAATGTGAAGCTGAATATATTGTATGAAGGGAGGATACATGCACAACTATTGTGGTAGTGGTCGACTTTAAAAGGTGACAACTGAACTTTGATCATTCACTCCATCTTTGGCCGTAAAGCACTTGCAGTATTGCTAAAATATAAATGACATGTTCGTTAAGGCCCACGCACACAGTTGTTTTTTGGTGCGTTTTTTCTACGTTCGACTGCGCTGCGACGAGAAACGTCCGCAAGGCATCGGGACGTTAGTGCCTCGTGTGAAGTGTGGCAACGAGTTCAATTCAAGGATTAGCTGTGCGGGCTGCATGCAAAGCACGAATGTCCTGTGAACTCGCGATCGCAACGCAATCAAATGCACTGAAACGCTCTCGAACGCAACTATTTGTGTGTGATCCTTTGGTGTCTGATCGAAACAAAAGTGCCGGCTCAAGATTTTTTTTGTTAAGCTAAAATACAGCCGAAAGTCACCGGGGACATCTGTGCTTCGTAAGTCGCGTGCAAAGTTAACCCTTGAATCAGGGCCGTACTCAGAAAAAAATTTTGGGGGGGGGGGGGGGGGGGGGGGGTTTTCGGGGACAACGGCGGCCATTTCAAAAGTGTCTATTGTCTTATTTTCGCCTATGAATCATGTGCATCGGTGGCATATAATGGAGAGTTACAGCAAACCGGAGATCCGGTCCCGGTTTGGTACCCGGTAGCCGACCGGCGCCACTGCGCGTGCGCAGAGGTAGAGAATAAAATCGGCTGGCTGCCAGTGCACCGACCAGGGCCGTACACAGAAAAAAATTTCGGGGGGGGGGGGGGGGGGGGGGTCAGAACCCCCTATCCCCCCCCCCCCCCCCCTGGTTACGGCCCTGCCTTGAATTAGTTGCTGAGCTTTATACTAAGCAGGGATATTCTTGTGACTCGCGTTCATAACTCGACGCAGGCATAATCCGGCAACCTAAAGCAACATAAGAAACTGGTGTGACCGGGCGCTTGTTCAGGATACAAGGAACATTTTTCAAATTCACATATGCCACCCGAATCTCTCCTAAACGCCAAGATTCCACAAAAGATCGCAGAGAATACAGGTATACACTTTCCAAACTTCGTGTGTGAATTTGCGTAGCTGCTACCGCGCTCCTACCAAAGTTCGTTTTTGAGGCTTAGGTCTCCGAAATTCCACCTATTCATGTATCGGCCGAGCAAGATGAAGCATGGCATTCTAGGCATATTATCAAAACGAGCATCTCCAGCCCCTGTTCACGTAAATAGCAAATGAATATATTCGAAACATTTACCTTTTCCAGGTACATAACAACTGACGGGTCTTCGTCGTCGTCGGTTGGTATGCCGTCCTTTTTGGACTATATGCACGGACTGTACATGTTTGCAAGTTGAACTTCTACGCGGTGGGGTCTATCTGCAGGCGCAGACTATAAAAGGATTTGCTTTTCTAGTTCATTCAATATGACGAGACGTGGCAGATTTTGTGAAGGCAAAAGTACGTTAGCCATTCATGCATAATACCAGCTTCTTTGTGAGGTAATAAAGGAGGCATTCGTCAAGGTGTGCCATCTACGATAGCTTAATTGTGACGTGCGGACCGCGCACCAAGTGAAGACTACCTAAAGAAAAACTTATCTTCTTCAACCGAAATTCGTGGACTATGCACCGGATGCGGACTATTTGAATTTGAATTGAATTTGAATTTATTTTCCGCCACATTGTGCCGAGGACACTGGACGAAAAACCTCCATGAGGAGACTTGACAGGGTCCGGTGCCCCTGTAGGTGCAGGACATCGTTTATAAATGAAAGCAAAAGGACACGAGCATATCTATCTAAACAAAGCCCACATACAGTGATTTTTTTTTGTTAAGCAATGAATATCAACACCATCTGTAATGAATCTGTTCAGCAGTTTAAGCAGGTTATGAACAAGGGATTGTAATTCATAATTGGTGCGAAAATGAGGAACATTCCAGAACTCTTTTCGACGGATATTGATGACGAATTCGCGTTTAGTTAGATTTGATAGAACGGATAAAAAAGCAATGAACTCTGTAGATGAGAATAAATACGAAGACAACAAACGATAGTCGTAAACATAAGCGACTTTCATAACATTATGGCTTGAAAACAATGGTTCGGCATGAGTATCATAGGGAACATTCGCAATAAAACGTAGCATCTTTTTTTTTGTGGAATCATTAGTCTACTGATATATGTTTTAGTGGTGGTTCCCCATACCAGGTGGCAAGCATTAATTTGCGAACTAAACAAAGCATGATAAACTTAAGTTTTCATGCTTTGTTTAGTTCGCAACTTAACTATATTCCGCAAAATGCGGTATTATATTCCTACAGCAAATGCAACCCTCGAATGCAAACTCAGCCATCTGAGCTTCTCAGCGGCTGCTTAGCTCGCAATAATCCGCGCACTAATTTATTCCGGTTCAACTCCAATTTTCGGGAGCCACCTTTGTTGGCTTGCTCATGATACACTGCAAAGTATAGTCATCCTTATTTTCTATTTTGTTTATTGAGAAGGCCTAACGATGCACTCCCTTAAAATATCGATTCTATGAGATTGCGCCTGGAACCCAGAGGCTATTTGTTTGTATGTCCGCAAACAAACTCACTGGGGCCATATCGGTTAGCATTTTCACAGAGATAGAAGAGAACGCTTAACGTTCTGTCCTATCTCTCTCTCCTTCCTGTTTTGTCTTTGCGCTACATTGTAAATATGCAGAATCAACTAGCCCAACACCTCATTTTGATATTAGTTAGCTCTGAGCCTCCGATCCACTTCTAGACTGATTTTCTTTCTTTTTTTAATTTTCAAATTTTTTTTAAATGTAAAGTATGTTATAATTTTGGCAGTGCTATAATTTGTAAGCGAATTTATTTTGAAACTAGGTCGTAGACCGGATCTCAGAAACAGCACGGGAAGTGCATTGTATAGTTTAAGACCGGAAGCGTTTATGGGCTATTTTCACCAGCGGGGAAAAAGACGAGAGTGGAGCGTGGCAAATCGTAAACGCTGACATCGGTAATCCCGAGAGAATAAAAAAAAAAAAAATAGCAACATAAGACAGCGCACAGAACACAGACAAAATGTTTGGTTTGTTTGTTTTGTCGTGACGCGTTCAAATTGTTTAATGGCTTGTCAACTTTGCTCCTTTCTAGCACGCACGACCCCGGTGTTTTCTCGCAAAATGTAGCTAAAATATACTAGCTACTGAACTTGCAACCCACATTTTGCCGCTTCTTCAATTCATAAAGGCTAATCGGTAATCCATGCTCCGGAACCGCCAATATAATTATGCTTGACGTTCCGAGGAGGTTGATATACTTGAGAAAATGGCAGGCCATTTCCTCTAAACTTATCATAGAGACTTTTTATCTTATTTTTTATTTTTTTTTAACGCAAGCGTTATTACGTGTAAGCTTACTCGTGAAAGAGAGAATCAAAATAAAACAATGAAATTTCTACGTTGCACAGACGCTTAAAAACGTTTATGGTAGCGCAGCTACTATTCGCGTTATATTTCGAAGTATGGACGTCAAATGGCTCGTAAAAAATTAGCGGGGGTACCTTTTCATTCTTGAGGGGCAGCATAACATTATTAGAACGCATTTCCCCCCAAAACTGACTATTTTACTCAAAACACGTATTGCACACGCAAAACGGCATAAAACGACGATTTGAGACTGTAATTCAACGGTTACGACTCAGTGTAGCATGCAATGAGAAAAAGCTTCAGCGGAATTGTTATGCTGTAAAGTACCAAAAAATAATTAGTCGAGGACTTGTTGAGGTTTGTTGGCCATCTTGTTTACCACAAAGTGTTGCCAACTGGTATCAACAACAAACCGCGGGACCAAACATAGGCCTTAAAAGGCCCGGTTTGGCGGGTTCGAAACCTGACCGAGGTGCCCACGATCTGACGTAGGGTTGTTTCCTAGAAGGCACCGTGTAACGGAAATTTCGGTCGTACGTCGAAGGCTCCCCAGGTGGTAGAAATGATTAATCCTCAGTCCTTCCCTGTAACGTGTCAGATGTCTTTGGCTGGCTTGGCTCGTAAACCACCAAATGTTACTTTTGGCACTCAATATGGTGTGTGTGGGCGAGAGGTATTGATTGAGAACGCTCGGGCAACACGTGCTAGGGGACCATAGTAGATAGGAGGCGCAAGTTGCCGCCCGTTATAAAGGGTACAACCATTAGTATCCATCCATTCGTTTTGAATTTTTTATTTTATCTACAGGGAGCCAGCGAGGGCCTGCCGTTCATTTTTTAAGAGCGCCAGACAGAGACGATGTCGGCAATTTACGTCTCCAACGGAGTCTTGGTTAGATGATACTGTTAGTGACGCTGACGTATTTCCGGCGGGTTTTACAGTTTATCGCAAAGACAGACATCGGCACGGTGGGGGAGTTTTTCTACTAATTTCTAATAGATGGACTAGTCATGAACTGGTTTTCGAAAATGCTACCGAGTCTGTCTGGTGTCGGGTCTTTTTCCCAAGGGGAACTGCTCTCGTGTTCGGGACCTTCTACCGCCCCCCTGATAACAGTAAAACTTCAATTTGTTTGCTCTGTGACATGTTATCAATGATTCCTGACAGTGTTTTTCTAGGTGTTAATCTGCCAGATTTTAACTGGTCTACTGGAACAACAGAATGTATTGTTAAATCACGCGTTAACACTGAGTTTACAGAGGTATTGGGCACTTTCGGCTTCAATCAATATGTACAGCAGCCGACGAGGTTGAACGCCATTCTAGACTTGGTCTTATGTAATGACCCTAATATTGTAGCTCAGGTCGGGGTGTATCCTGGAATAAGTGACCATAGTGTGGTTGTTGCAACGCTAAATGTATCTGGAGCACCCGAGAGGGCACAACTTCCACGCAAGGTATTCAGGTATGAGAGAGGAAACTTTGACGCCATCGGCACTGAATTGGACAGCTATTTTTCAACCTTTTTATGCTTAGCAGAATCGCACTGTCTAGAAGGTCTGTGGAGCATCTTTCGTAATAAAATAACAAACTTAATCGACACTTTTGTACCATCGAGGATTATTCGACAAAAACGAAAACAAAAACCATGGTTTAATATTGAAATTCGTAAACTCGTAAGAAGAGCGCGGTGTGCATATAGAAGGGTTTCCAGAGATGGCTGTCCAATAAACCTGCAAAGGCTAAAGGAAATTAATTACACATTAAAGTTATCTATAAGAAAAGCAAAGAAGTTATTTTTCTCCCGGCTAAACGATGATCTTAAGCGAAATCCCAAAGTGTTCTGGAATTACGTTAAAACAAGTAGAAAAGATGATGTTTCTATCCCATACTTAAATGTTAACAATACAATAATCAAGAGTGATGCTGAGAAGGCAGAATGTTTTAATTCTTACTTCAAATCAGTATTTTCTCAAGAAACAACCAGCAATGAATCACCAGTATCTGTTATTTCTGGTAACACAATGACAGATATTGAAATTGATGTTAACGGTATTACTTGCCTCTTGCGTGAAATGAATACCTTGAAGGCAACCGGACCTGATGGATTACCATCGATTGTTCTTTGTAAGTGTCGAGATATTATAGCCCAGTATTTATGTCTCATGTTTAAAATTTCCCTTGAAACTGGGGCAGTTCCACACGATTGGAAGGTAGCAAATGTTATTCCTGTTTTCAAGTCAGGGGATAAAAAACTTGTAGAAAATTATAGGCCTATATCTTTGACGTCAATTAGTTGCAAATTGTTGGAACATATTATATATAGTGAAGTTTTTGATTACCTGGAATTCTGTAAATTTCTTGCCCCTTCCCAGCATGGCTTTCGCAGAGGGTGTTCATGTAACACACAACTGGCAGAATTTCAACATTACATTTCAAAATCACTTGACAGCAATACTAATGTAGATGTAATTTTCCTTGATTTTCGTAAAGCCTTTGATACTGTACCACACCACCTAGTACTGAAGAAATTAGCATCTTTAAATATAACTAACAATATTCAAAAGTGGATAAAAAATTACTTAAGTGGCCGAGAGCAGTGCGTGGTTTTAAATGGTAGCAAGTCATTACCTATAACTGTGAGTTCAGGAGTACCCCAAGGCAGTGTCTTGGGACCATTATTGTTTTTAATTTATATTAATGATATTGTAACTGACATTCAATCGCCGATTAAGTTGTTTGCGGACGATTGCGTTGTTTATAGACAAATATATTCAACAATGGACATAGAAATATTGCAAAGCGACCTAGATAAAATAGAACACTGGTGTGATAAGTGGAAAATGAGTTTAAATATTGGAAAATGTAATTATCTCAGCTTCACAAAAAATGTATCAAGGTCTCCCGCCAGCTATACCATTAAAAATGCAATAATCCGCAGAGTAAGCGACTGTAAATACTTAGGAGTTAATTTCACCCAATCACTTAAATGGCACAATCCTATTGACTATACAAAGGCAAGCAAAATGTTATATTTTATCCGGAGGAATTTTAAGGGCGCTTCAACAGAGGTGAAAGAAACTCTTTATATTTTGCATGTTAGGTCGATACTCGACTATGCATGCATCAATTGGGACCCATACCAAGATTATCTTATCGAAAAATTAGTAAAGGTACAGAATCAAGCGGCACGATTTGTCAGCAATAACTATAACCCTTATGCAAGTATCTCTGAAATAAAAGCCATGCTGGGATGGGAATCATTAAACACTAGAAGGTATAAGTTAAGGTTGAAGTTTTTTCATCGGATTTATTATAATGAAACTGGCATTGATAGAAATGAGTATTTGTATAAACCAAGTTACATGTCAGCGCGGTTCGATAACTCTGAAAAGGTTTTTGAGTACTGTTATAAAACAAAAAATTTTGGTAGTTCTTTTTTTGTTCAAACAATCAAAGACTGGAACCTGCTGCAACAGGAGCTGGTCAGTATCTGAGACAATGATGTATTTTTTTCTTGTTTGTGAAAATCACTGTTATTTGTTATTTCGTGATCCCCCCCCCCCCTACGATAATGCCCACGAGGCGATGTAGGTATTCTGTAAATAAATAAACAACTTCCGGTCAAATGAGAATACAACTATTCACCACAATGGCCCCGATTGTTGTTACGCTGATAAAATATATTATGACCGGTTCTACAAGTGGTTAGTTGAACGACCAATAAGCGAGTGATTTGCTGGAAAGTTTATATTACTTCTGCACGACGACCGACCCCCTCTTAAACGTTGAATGGTATATAACATAAGGACAACGCTAAATACGCGAAATCGTGATTTCCCTAGAACGTCATCGTTCCAGGAACCTTGACATCAAAAGGCTCGGAAGGCCTGCTGAAACGGAGCGACCGGAAACGTCTTGGGTTTGTGATAATAAAAGGCGCTAAAAACAACGGACGAGTAAAAGAAACGAACAACACAGAACGTTACTTGCAACTAAAGTTCATTCTCAGAAAACACACATATATATACACCGTGAAATCGCGACATGTACTACAGAAATGCGACATTACCGAATCAGTGTTCGTCCGTCTCCTATCTACTTCACGAAAGATTTTAAAAACGCCACCTCAGAACCAAACAGGGCTATAGATGGAGCGCTGACACACGTTCCTTCAACGCTCCCAGATATGAAAAAAAGCTTCGGATATCTCTCTTGTCATTTTCTTTCGGGTTCGGGCCAAGATAGTGGTGTTGTCAAACTTCGGGACGCACCCACATCTGTGACAGTGCACAGCCAGATTTCCCGAGGGCGACGATCGAACTGACAGTGCATGCTCCCTGAGCCTATAATTTATACAACGTCTTGATTTTCCTATGTAGACTTTGCCACATGATGAAGGAATCTTGTAAACTACGCCCTGGCTACACTCCACATACCTGGTGTTATGTTTCTTCTGACAGACACCGACGCGTGTCTCCCCTCGTCCCACTTTTCCAAACAGTGTGCCCAGTTTTTGAGGAGCTGAGGGTAACACGTGAACCCTATATTTTTGCCCCACTTTCATTATATTGTGGCTCACCTTATGAACATAAGGTATTACAACTGGCCTACGCCTTGGATTCTCTCCTAAAATGTTCATAAGGGAAGCCACAATATAAAGAAAGTGGGGCA
The DNA here is from genome assembly GCF_016920785.2 of Ixodes scapularis. Classification (NCBI taxonomy): domain Eukaryota; kingdom Metazoa; phylum Arthropoda; class Arachnida; order Ixodida; family Ixodidae; genus Ixodes; species Ixodes scapularis. Next base: position 7,378,547 of record NW_024609836.1, on the reverse strand, counting down.
AAAACATGGGGTTCCCGTATTACTCTCAGCTCCGCAGAAACTGGCCAGATTGTGTGGAAAAGTGGGACGAGGGGAGACACGCGTCGATGTCTGTCAGAAGAAGCACAACACCAGGTATGTGGAGTGTAGCGAGGGCGTGGTTTACAAGATTCATTCATCATGTGGCAAAGTCTACATAGGCCAATCGGGACGCAGTATAAATTATAGGCTCAGGGAGCATGCACTGTCAGTTCGATCGTCGCCCTCGGGAAATCTGGCTGTGCACTGTCACAGATGTGGGTGTGTCTCGAAGTTTGACAACACCACTATCTTGGCCCGAAACCGAAAGAAAATGACAAGGGAGATATCCGAAGCTTTTTTTCATATCTGGGAGCGTTGAAGGAACGTGCGTCAGCGCTCCATCTATAGCCCTGTTTGGCTCCGAGGTGGCGTTTTTCAAAATCTTTCGTGAAGTAGATAGGGGACAGACGAACACAGATTGGTTGATGTCGCATTTCTGTAGTACATGTCGCGATTTCACGGTGTATATATATGTGTGTTTTCTGAGATTGAACTTCAGTTGCAAGTAGCGCTCTGTGTTGTTCGTTTCTTTTACTCGTCCGTCGTTTTTAGCGCTTTTGCGCTCACAAACATGGATCACCAACTAGCCCAAGTGCATACCCTTCAACCTCTTGGGTCTAGTCTTCTAGACGTTACTCTAAAAAAGTAACCGATTACAACTACAATTACTCTTGATTAAAACGTTTTTAATTCGATTACTTGACTACTTCAGAAAAATAATTGACCGTAACTTGAAAGAGTAAGCGTTACCTTTCCGATTACTTCATATTTCCAACAAAGACGGATATTTTTACCTTTTGTTAAAACGGGCCTTTAGCACTAGCCATTAGTAGATTTACTGCTTGCCATTCCTTACCAGAATGTCAGGTAGTAAGGACTAAAGTCACTGAATCTGGAAAAGTAGCGCCATTGCCTTCCCACCTGCTAACCGGACAAAAACAAATACCAACATACAGACGACGAAACCTGCCAAAGTTATTGGCTCAGCGTTCTCGATTGCTCTGGTGATCGTTATTTTGTACCCTTTCAAAGCTTCGTAGCTTCGAAAGGGTCGTTAAAACCAGTCGCACAAACATCTTTATGGAGCATCATCGTACTGAAAGCGTTCCTGGGCCAATATTAGTGTCTTTGTCGCTCTGCATACAATAAACCTATCACTCATGCTTATTTCCCCAGATCTCTTACAATTATGCTGCTCTTCTTGCGTGTTTCAAGACAGCAAAAATTATTTTTGGATCCCCCCAAGCACCGATGCCGCGTGTGGTGCCGTACATCTTTGCACCGCCATCAAAGGCAATGTCAGTGTTTGGAGGCATTGAAAGATAATATTACTTTCCTCAAACATGCAAGAAAATCAACATAATTGTAAAAGATCAGTGGAAATAAGCATGAGTGACAAGTTTATTGCATGCAGAGTGACAAAGACACTAATATTGGCCGAGGAACGATTTCACTACGATGACGTTCGATAGCGATCTTGGTGCGACTGGTTTTGATGACCTTTTCGAAGCTTCGAAGCTTTGAAAGGGTCCAAACTGGCGATCACCATGAAAACCGACAGTGAGGGGCCAATCACCGTGAGAGGTTTTGTCGTATGTATGTCGGTATTTTTTTTGTGTCCGGCTAGCAGGTGGGAAGGCAGTGGCGCTACTTTCCTAGATTCAGTGACTCTACTAAGGACGTGTGGGGCAAGCGCTCCTCCCCGTTTTTCGGACGGTAGCAGCTCCTTGTGTGTAGTGGCACATGCAAGCAACGCTTTCACTGCAAGTGCCTGAACATTCAAGGGGACGATTACAACTTCCATATGTCTGGCGGTGTGAGCACTTACAAACGTGCCTCGTGTACGAAGCGGCGCAATCCAGACAATGTCGGGGTCGGCGATTATGCGCCAACCGGGGCTCCTGATAGTGTTGTCTTTGACAGCTAAGAATGGAACGCTACTACGAAGCATTGCTCCTGCGGACTTGGCGGGCTTGCAATGTCGCTTGCCTGGAAAGCGGACCGATGGACTTATTGCTATATTACCCAAGCATCAAGGAGAATGCAGGGATTGGTAATTCATGCGCCACACGCGCACGCCTTGCCCGTATTCGAAGCAAATAACCAACATAAAGCCTTGATGAACGCGCGTGCTAAGATGCAATTTGTTTTAGGCATTTGCTTTAGAAAGGTTACTACAGTGAAACCCATTTAGAACGAACCCACGTACAGCGAAATTTTCAATATCGAACTCACGAAAAATTTAAATAAAAATGGATGTAAAAAGTACTTTTTTATAACGAACGACACATTAACTGTATCGAACGTTTTCTTCCTGGGAAGGCTTCGAAAAAGGCGCAAACAATCGTCTTCTAGCCTGTCCATCCCCTTCCACCCCCCCCCCCCCCTAAAAAAAAAAGAAGAAAAGTAGGAAAGAAAGAGAAATCTAAAAGCTCGAGCCGCGAACGAAATTGAGCGAAGAGAAGCAACTCAGAAAGTAAGAAAGCTAAAAAAGTAAAAAAAAAAAAAAAAAATCTAAACGTATGCAAAAAAAAAAAAAATCGAGCGCATGGTTACTGGGCGCAAGCGAAGAGATGAGAAAGAAAGAGAAGTTCTCGTCTTTCAACGAACGCATCGTGGAAGTTCGTTGTAAAGGGTTTTTAGTATATCGAACTACTTGCTATATCGAGGTGATCGTAGCGTTTCCTGCTGTTCGTTATAAACGGGTTTGACGTACTGCTGAGGCCAGCACGTGCGACGCCTTTAGTCTCCTTGATGCTTGGGTAACTCAGCAATAGGTCTGTTTGTCAGCACGATTCGTGTTTTATGAGATGACAACGCTGCCATTTGTTGCGATCTTCAAAAGCCGAGCCTTGAACTGTCGGCACTGACACAGGCTACGCCTGATGGCTCCAGAACAACTGAGGCTACTGCAAGTCGGCCCGCCTACGTCGAGGTGGCGCAGACAGCAGTATCTCCGGTTTCTCGTCCTAATATAAAGGGCCAGGCTGTCGCGTCAGGTCCCACCGTGCACCACCAAAAAGTAGCCGGACTCCCTCTCCTTGCCGCGTTAAGCTCGAGTGCAGCCCGAAATACGAATGCAGTGGATCAACTGCGTGACGGGTACACGGTTTTCGAATTGCCGCAAGCGCCTTCCGCCGACTGGAGTGGGCACGCGCAAGACCGCCCCTCTTTCTGCCAAACCTGCTAAGAGTGCTCCGTTTTTCTCGATGTTCTTTCGTCTACCACGTGCGAGGACCTAAGTGAACTCGTTTCGTCCAAATTGGAGGTAGGCTCATTCACTTGAAAGAAGCTTCGCAGAAAATATGATACGCATGCTTCAATCCACAAAAGCACCACCATTGATAACTTAAGTCGCATCAACGATACTTGTGCGTGGCCTGAAGGGCGCTTGTTTAGGCCTTCTTGGATCTTTTTGTTGGAATCATCACCTTCTGAGACACCAGATAACACACCACAATGCGCAGTAGCAGTACACAAATCTACGATCAGAACATACGTAAATTTAGGACGAAGCCGGACGTTTTTTGGTTTTTTTTTTTTTTTTGCATCGGTTTTGGCCTCTTATTTTAATATTCTATGCAGCACTAAAGTTGGCTAACCGGCTCCATCTCTTGTTCCGTGTATTTTACCAGTGATTACGAGGTTTTTAGGCATGCTCGTGAATCAACAGCTTCCTCCTTAAACCTAGGAATGGGGCGTAATTACTTGCCGCACGCAAAAGATTTTTTTTTTTTTGTGTGCTTTTGGCGGTTTGACCTTGAACTCAGTGAGCACTTCTGGACCGAAGTTAGAGTAACAAATGGACGCAATCTACTTACCGGTTTCCGGGAACTATTACTTTTTGCCTCGGTGTGCCTCTACCACGCTCGGCGATACTTTAAGACAACTTTCTAGTCCTGGAAATTTTTGCTTTGCGAAGTTTTTGATTTTGAAGACTTTAATTTACCTGGCCTTAACTAGGATTTAAACATGTCCAGTAGGGATATGAGTGTTGGATAGGAACAGAAATTACTTGATTTTCGGCATTTTAACGGTCTTCATCAAATTAGCCGTGCTATATATAATGCCGGAAATGTCCTTGACCTGTGCATGACTAAGGCCAGAGAGGCTTCGAAGGGCGTTGTCGCATGCCCAGTCGTTCCGGTTGACAAGTGTCATTCACCTTTTTCAGTAATGGCTTTCATTCAAAATTGAATTTTCAGCAAGAATACGCACACTCCGGTGTTTCAGAATGCTCATATTGACTACTTCGGATTTCACACCCACTTGAAGGGTGTCGACTGGGATCTTATTCATAAAAGTGCTGCTCTGGACAGTGCAGTCCCTCGGCTGACAAATGTTGTGAAGTCCGCTACGGAGCGCTTGATATCGACACAGCGTAATATCAGAGGCAGACTTCCTTGGTGGTTCTCGCGTGATCTACGGTGGGCGCTGACCCTGCAATCGCGTTATCACAAACGATATAAATCAAGTGGCTTGGATAAGTGGCACTCCGTGTTTAAAGAGCATCGCTCTATGGGGAAGCGATTGATTGAAATAAATACACGCAAATTGCATGGCTCCAAGTCTGATCTTGAGCGTTGTCCCGACCGACTGAGGGAATATGTCAAATACAGTAGGCCATGAAGTAAATCGGAAGGTATAATTTTGAGGACTCAGGCAGGCCACGTCTCTGACTCTTTGGGTGTCTGCAATTTACTCTCTAAACACTTTTCATCTGCAGGCATCTGTAGGTGGAAGGTTTTACCGCAATGCCCACCTGTCAAACAACACAGCTCTTTGTCTTTGCAATTCCCACATGATGTCGACTCCAGTTTTGACGATTGGTGATGTAGTCTCGGCAATAAGAAACCTTGCACCGAAAATATCAAGTGAAGGTGATGGGATCCCTTCACCTATTGTGAAAGGCTGCTCCGAAATCTTGGCTCCTGCGCTGCAAAACATTTTTTACTTGTATTTATAAACAAGTAGGTTTCCTTCGACGTGAAAAAAAGCTGGCATTCCTGGCACTTATAACGTTGCTTTCTCCTTTTCCTAAGGCTTTTGTAAAAGCGATTTGTAAGCCTCGGTGTTTTCATTTAATTTTTCTCAAATAAAAATGGTGTCTGTCATGGGCGAAGTGTTCAGACAAACCTTGTAACTATTTGGAGGTTGCGAAGCCCATATTTCGGTCCGGGGGCCAGGCTGATGTAATTTATTTTTGCTGTTCAACAAAACTAGACCTTGAGGACCATACGTTATTGTTGCTGAAGCTGCTTAATGTGGGTCTTGCATCAGGTTTCTGCGACTGGTTTATCAGCTATCTTGATGATCGCTAAAATGCGATATCCTTTTTGGGATGCAAATTACTGTCTTTTGTGGTAAATTCCAGAGTACCACGGGGATCGAATCTTGAACTTTTGCGTTTTAATGTTCTTGTGGTTTATTGTATTATTCGCACGCCGTATATCGTGAATTGTTGCAAAAGGACATTGATACCATTCCTTTGTGGTGTTCTACAAACTCGCTGCTTCTAACCCCCACAGGAACTGAGACTGTGTCATTCCCCTGTAATGCGAATTTTATTGTTCATTCTTATAAATGAGACGGCGCTGATAGTTTCAAGTATTCTGTTGTACGTGGGCTTGGAGTATTTGACCAATCTATGTGTAATCTGGTTGATAACATAAGCTTGCAAGCTAACCCTAACCTAATAGCCGACAGGTGTAAGAAGTGGAAAATGAAAATGAACTTCTTTACGAGGCTCGTTTCCTTCACACGTGCTCCATAGAGCTCTCTCTTTCAGTTACACGATGGTATTCACCAGGGTTGTAAAAGTTACTCCAAAAGGTACCTAAGATACAATTACAGTTACTCAAACGAAAAGGTACCTAGGTACTCGCTTAAAAATGTAATTAGGTACAAGCAGAGTTACTTCAAAATTACGTTATTTATTTTTCCAAAATTTGTCATAATATATTGAAAGTAAAGCTTTTTATACTAAGGATAAACACAAAAACAAATTCGATAAATGTGCTTTGTTTGTGTCAATGCAATAAATAAGGAAAAACGCATTCACATGAGACCGTGCTGACGTCGACGGGCCCAGGCAGCACCTCCTAGACAGCATTGAAGCCTGCGCGTCATGTCATATGACGTCACGTCCGGGAGGCCGGCACGGGTGCTGATGGGTCGAGTGCCGCGTCAGCGTTCGCGTGGGGCTACGATAGGAAACGAGCCCCACGCGAACGCTGACGTGGCACTCGCATCCAATCAGCGCCCGTGCCGGCCTCCCGGACGTGACGTCATATGACGCAACGCGAAGTCTTTGCTGTCTAGGAGGTGCTGGCCCAGGATACGTCGGCCGCATAAAGAAACGCATGAGTCGAGTGTATATGCACCTAACCTTCGCGACGACGAGGAAAAGGCTTCAAGTTTCCTGTTTTTTTTTTCCTTTCGTTACTTTGAGTTACTTTGAAGAAAAATAAGCTTTTTTTTTTCTTTCAGAATTTTTTAGTTTTGATAACTGCAAAGTTTGAATCCGATTTATTTAGTGGAAACTGTATTATATACGGGATCTTATATTGTTTTGCGATTTGTAATTAAAATTTATTTCAATTATATTTTATATTGTATTTATGGCAGAAGAGAGCCACTAGCAGGACAGGATACAGGTAACAGAAACTGCGCACATCTTTCAGGTTATCCCCTCGCTTGTATAGCTGTCAGAGAAACTTCAAACATGCAATGAAGTCGTTTTCGGTTTTAGATGAAGCAAGCATGTCGCTATTTTCCCTAAACAGAGTTTCGAAGCAGTTCGATAAATTAGGGTCGCTAGAACGGCATCGCTAATCCACCGTTCGCTCGAATGAGCATTGCCATTCGCTAAAGTGTCATTCGATGAAATACCATGGGCGGTGCTTCGTTCGCAAAAACATCGTTCGATCAAGTTAGTGCCTCCTAGGTCGTACCCAACTGAACGTTAATCACGGCACATGGTAGTGTGTTAATACTTCAAGATTTATAGTTTCTACCAATTTCACCAAGTGAATAGAAAAGTACCTGTAAAAAGTAACTTGACTTAGTTACAAGATAAAGAAAAATGTACCCAAGATACAGATACGGAGATATGAAAGTACATAGGTTTGTACCTCAGGTACAACGAAAGTAATTAGATACAGATTTTCAGTTACTTTTACCTAGGTACTTTACAACCATGGTAATCACTAATACTCCTCTTACAAGTGTCTTGGCGTTCAGCTGTGCCAACCTCTCATGGAACACGCATTTAACACACATCCTGTCTACCACTAACCGCTCTCTCGGCTGTCTTCGACCGGAATCTAAAACTAGCACCATCGTCAGTAAAACAACTAGCATATACACTACACTTAAATGTAAAAACTTCGGCGGAACTCCGCCTGGTTAGGTAAGTAATAAGAAAGGGTATTTAGTAGACTCTAGCCAATGTCTTCAATGTGCCCGACGTTTCCAAGCCGGCTCGGCTCTTTGTTCACGGGTGACTGTATGTCGGCCCATAGGGAGCAAGCTGTCGTGGCTTTCTTTTCCTTTCTCGCAGTATTATTTTCTTCTGTTTTTGTGTGTTGCGCATCACAGCCCGTGTATATAGCTGCATGGCAGCGTTCCGATGGATCGTTTCAATTTGTTTTTCGTATTTTGTACATGCCAAGATTCAAAGAGCCGCTTCCTCTAATTTCTTTCTCTGTCGAGGATGGGACTGCTGTCAAAGGCGATGACGTGGCCGAAAAAAAAAAAAAAAACTACCCCACAAGATTCGTCAACAAGATATACAAGAAACTTCGTCACCCTCCCACATCCAAGAACAAAAACACCTCCAGCCGCATGAGAGTTCCGTAACTCCATGGCACAAGCGAGGTCCTAGCCCTCGCTCCGAGACCTTACGGCATCGCAGTTACACATAAGCCTGTCTCAACCCTAGGCTAGAGTGCCTTCATACACACGCGCGCTATTGCTAGAGTGGTGACGTCGCGCGCTGGCATATTCAGGACAACAATGAATTCTTCACCCTGAGACAGACAGACATGTAGGCACCCTACTCTAGGCCATTTTCTTCCTCTTCCAAAGTATTGTTCCCCCCCAAAAAATGCTCAAGGCCTGATTTACCGAATTCCTTGTGCTGAGTGCGATGCCTCGTATGTGGGGGAAACGAAAAACTTTCTCGAACGTCTGCGCAGACATAAGTGTGACGTGAAGAAGGAAGATATCCAAGGCAACGCTCTCGCGGAACATGCTCAGAAGACCGGCCATGTCATCGTTTTTGACAGCAGTTATATCCTCGACAGAGAAAGAAATTTGAGGAAGCGGCTCTAATTGGAATCTTGGCATGTACAAAATACGAACAACAATCTGAACCGATCCACCGGAACGCTACCAATCAGTTATATACACGGGCTGCGATGCACCATTCACAAAACAGAAGAAGGAAATAATACTGCGAGAAAGAAGAAAACCACGACAGCTTGCTACCTTTGGGGCCACCCGTGAACAAGGAGCCGAGCCGGCTTCGAAATGTCGAGCACGTTGAAGAAATTGGTTAGAGTCTACTAAAGTACCAGAGGCACTTCAAAATCGCGTAATCAAATTCATATTTTTCGATTACTCACGAAGCACCAGCATTGCGTCGTTACGAATAAAACCTAACCTTGATATGCTACCGTCCAGAAGACCATTATTGCGCCTGTCTCTTTTCTACAAGGTTTACTATCATGACCATGACATCAGATCTTCATTGTCACTCCCACCCACTCGCATGTTTTCTAGCATTGATAGCGTCTGTGAGTCCAATTTTCGCTTCATCAGTCTCGTTTCTTAATTCCACATTGCCATTGACAATAACAGATTGGAATATCCTGCATAACGGTATCATGACCCACACAGATCATAGCACACTAATTTTCGGACTGACCACCCATTTACCATCCCACTAATAGCAAAATTGATTAGTGTTTTTAAAAATGATTAATTTGTTTAATATTTCCTGTTTCACCTTTTTTCTAAAAGCGTTTGAGTCTTTATTCTTCCTGTTTTTCCTGCAAGGAAGTAAAATTTTCTGATTCCTCCTATATCTGTGAAACTTCAGTATTTTCAGTTCACTGGTAAGGTGGAAAAGCAAATAAAATGTACTACAATCGCAAGTGTACGTGATATGGTAACCTGAAATTCGTGAACAACGGGTGAGTATGTGTAACCATCGTATTGAAACGGAAAAATAACTATACACGTTTCATATGATAAATTTTGCACTGTACTTCGGTGATCTGCTTTGGAATTTTCTAGCTCGAAATAAAATTAGTGGATCGCAGATCAGAAATCAAATAAATGAAACACTAAGGCTGGAGCACGCAGGGCCTATAAGACGCGAACACCATATAGTACTCAGCTCTCTGGTGACGTCACAAACCACGGCAACAAGCCCTTGGCGACGGCGTAACGCCTCTGGACAAAAAGCTGTCAGGGCCAATGTAATCACAGAGGAAACGTCTCAGAAGCCCAGTTATCGAAGCAGGCCCGAAGCGGAAGCGAGCGTTACTGTCAGCGACGTCCACCAAAACGCGCCGCCGACTTGTCCCGTGCCGGCACGTCCTTCTCCGGAGGCTCATCGCAGGCCGCACAAGCCCAAAATCAAAGTGAAAGGGAAACACAATGTGTATGTGAGCAAGAGGAGAGAGGGGGGGACGTCCAAAAGAACAGACGCCGGGCACACAATGAGCCGCACCGCTTCGGAAATATCTGGGTCAGGCGGTGGAGACGGGGCTGCGACCTTTGACCCCCAGCCAGCGTCTTCCCACTGCCCCTCGAGATCTGCCGAGAAAGGGCGAGACATGGCCGCGCCAGGGAGACACAGCTCGAACTCTCTCGCAGGCACACTCACACACGCACACACACGCGTACCCTCTTGGACAAACACGTATCCGCGAGCGAAAGGAAGCAGCGGAGAAAGTGTGCAGCAGTACACGTCTTGGAAACTCGCAGCTGTCCGCTCTTCTTCCTGGCTCCTTGTCCCAACGCGCGGTACTGAAGCGCAGGTCTTTCGGATGTCCATTACAGAGAGGACCAGGTTTCCTTTTCGGGTTCCCCAGCAATAGCGTTCGCTCTGTCAAGCTTGACTTCTTGTTGTTGTTGTTTTCTGGTCAATGTTTAGTGTTACTGCGATGGGCGTTTTGGATGCCTGCGCAAGGTGCTTCTTTTCCTTCCGTGGATGACTCCGTAACCCTGTGGGTGTTGGAGGAAAACAAAAAGGCGAACTGAGCGCTCTGTGCGATGCAGGCGAGGGTTCGACTATAGTCGAGACGGAACGTGCCGGGATGTATACTTTGCTGGCTTTGTGTGTCTGGGTACCGTTGTGTGTTTGTATTGATTTTGCGGTATCAGAAGAACGGACGCTCCAGCGTTGCTGCAAATAAGGCGTAGATACATCTCTTGATCATGGGAGTTTTGTTTCACGGTGGACGTTGCTTGGCTTTGGAGTGAATATATGTTTCCATTCTTCCGGTCTGATCTTTCATGCGTTCGAGCTATCTGTCGGTCGTAATATTGGGTTCTTCGTGTTATTTCACACACACACTGGCAACAAGGCGTGAATATCGGGAGAGTGCACTGGAAGAAAATGAAGAGTAGGCAATTTGATATTTATAAACTTCGATCAAAACTGTCGAATGAATTCCTCCGTTGTTCGTTTTCCCCTAGAAGTTGTACCCCTACGTTATAGACACCTTCCACTTAGCTCATACGCCACCAATGGCCTATATAACGATGCAGATTTCGCGACAATCTGAGCACAGTTACCACCTGCCGCAACGACGAAAGTCGCCGTAAACTTTCGAAAGATGCCTTCCGAACACAAATAAATGTCTTATCGCATGACTACAATAAGTTACACACCCTTAATTCCCAATAGTTGAAACCCAAAAATACAAGCGTGAATCCCACAAAGATTGCCACGATGAACCAAAAGAGCCCGTTCGAAAGCCACCGGTCAACACCAACTACGGAATCCCCCCACCCCCTCCGATAGGCGTGTCCTCGGGAAAAAAAACAGCCAGTCTTTACGTATCTTGCGGTCCGCCTGCAACCGTAACGACGACACGCTTCACTCGTTGTCTGCGTATCCGCCGCAGCCGCGCCTCTATACTTTCCGCCAAACTAATGAAGACACTTTTTCCCTCCATGGTCACGAGCGCACGAGTCCACTTCGTTATTAAAACAACGGGCCCCATCCGCGTACCTCGTAAACGAAGCATAACCCGGGGTCGCTGGCTTCGTTTGCTCGCCCGGTTGTAAAGCGAGGGGCCCTTCGGCGGGGACTTCCGCGGATCGTGTTCCTTATACTCCGCATCGCCTTAGGATTGACCACAGAGGACGCCACCAGCCGTCCCAGCCAATCCAATCCAGATGAGTGTCAGGTGACCTTCTGAAGGGGCACTGCAATGCGCGGGGGGCCGCGTAGTCACGTGATTCGTTTTTAGAGTGGTGGATTGTCTTGGATGGCTCATGGTGCCCACTGCGGTCAGTCGCGAGCTGAAAAGAGTGGAGACAATTGCTTTCCGATAAAGAGCGCCCCGCTGTCCTGGACTCGTGGGGCCATGCACGCTTTCGTCGGGGTTCACGCTCATCTTTTTTATAATGGGCCATCGGAACTCCGCGCCGACCTCGTAATGGATAATTTGTTCAGGCTCGATTTCTCAGGTCTCCTCCTCTTCTTTTTTGCTGTGTCTCTCCGGTTCTTGGTTTCAGTGTGTGGTGCCTGGTAGTAGCCGAAGTCGGCCTTGAAGATGCGCGGGCTCTTGCTAAAGGAGGGATGATTGCGGAGGAGAATGGAAGGCAGTGGGTCTAAGCGAAAGTGGTTTTGAATGCGAAAATGGATATGATGCCCCCATGTTATTTCGTGCTCAACGCGCGTAATTTTATGGAGGTAGAATTGCGAATAATCGATAAAGTGAGACTTCGAGTAGGGTGCGGTAATATCTAAGCAGTACTCGTCCATTCCATAATGATTCTAATTGTTTGTTATGGAGTCGCGTATTTATAAACTGCTCGCAGAGAGCTGACAACTGATGGGGTGGACAGCAAAGCAGTCTCAAAACGTGGTTTGAATTAATTGTATTTCCGTAGCATGCTTTAGTATCGTTTATCATCCACACTTTTAAGTGTTTTACTTTTACGTGGACATGTTTGGTCGTGAATTTTTACACAGTTTTTGTTTTGTCGGCCCATTAGGTGCCAGCCTATCCTAGAGTTTGAGTATGATCCCTTCCAAGTCGAACCGTGCCGGATTACTCAACTGTGAAAAAACATAAAATAAAAATATTAAAGGAGAAATGTATAAAGATTCAAATATAGCAAAAAGACAGCATAAAAATAAACGTGTTTGACACAGAATAATTATGTCATATATCTTGACACGACAAATCTGTTTTCACTAAAAAAGTAAATTCGCCATTTGATTAGCTTTCCTTTTCACTTTCCGCAATTCTCGTATCCGCCAATCAATCTATTCATACCAAATGCCCATGGAAAGAAAGCATTCGCTGCGAAGCCATTGCGCCATCGTATTATTGCAGGTACGCCAGGCCCCCGCTCGTCGCTAACCGGGCATTTTCTCGTCCCGATGCAAAGGCCGATGGCAGGTTTCGAGACTCACCCTTCAAACAGATATCCCCTTCCCCGTGTGAACACCACTGGGTGTCGTATCACACGATCTCACCTTCCTTCGCCACTTCTCTCCCCATAGCGTTCTCCTACACGCGTGTCCACCATGTAGCCGCACGGAATTGTCCATAGACCGTGTCCTTGTGCAACCCATCCAGTGGGTCGTCCGCCGTCGCAATTAACACGACGAGCCAAGTCGATAGATCGCGTCGAATGGAACGCAGATGAAAGGAATATCGCGGAGGAGAGACTCCCCTGCCGGCACCTCCATGGCGGGACTCGTCGGCTTCAATAAGTCCCTGGGAGAGCCGTCCTCTTCACAGAGCAGGGACACAATGGACCAAGCAAGAGTGGAGCCCCGCTCGTCCGTAATTCGACGCTGCCTCCTTCAGTTGTCCTCTGCAGGCGCGAGTCCTTGAGTCACAACGGCAATTTACAGCGTTAATGGCGGCGGCCAGCCGCCACACAGACCACGGCATACGGGTGCCGTCTAGAGAGCCTAGATATAAGAGAGGAACCAACCAAAACCACGGAGCGCGTTTGCAGTTTGATGGCGGACGCCTCCTGCTGCGTCGATTGGTCCCAAGGGCGGATGCGCTGCGTTGTCTCCTGGCGAGCGGGAGAGCGGCCGGGAAGGTAGAGGTGCTTGCAGACGACCAACCCTTTCGTCAACTCCTCGCAGCCCGCATTGCAAACGCGGTCCATAAACCCTCGAGCAGTTGGAAGCACACTGTAATCAGGACACATCATAGTGTTATACCGTCCTGGTATGCGGGTGTGCGTCCGTGCTCAGAAAAAAGGCGAGAGTTCGTTTAGTTGGGACGCGGGATGATGGCTGGGAGACGAATTAGTGTGCGAGGTAGAGTAAAAGCTATCCAATGTTGGGAGAGCAGGAAGAGAAAAATGCACGTGGTTGTCGGTGCCCTACGCTCTTCTCGCTATCGTTTTCCTTCCGGTCGGTGGCCGCACGGCATCGCTTCAGTCATTCATCGGAGTGTTTCTTTTGTTTGGTTTTCAGAAAGATGTCATTGTGTCCACTCCAGGGATGTACGTTCGTTTACCTGGTTTCGGGTGGGAAGGGTGTGCTGAAAACAAAAACAAAAACAGAATGGAGTTGCAAGGGCTTTCGCGTTTCACGAAACAATGGATAGGCTACGATGGCGGCTTTCTGAAAGTAAATGACACTGTTTGCCGCCAGCAGTGGCGTTGTGTTCCTTATTTTGTTAGCTGCTTTACATACAAACTCCTGCACCGTGAGAAACACATTGAATCGGCGAGAACTGGCGAACATAGACTGATAACTATTGCAGAGGGAGCTGCCAATTTCAGAATCAGGGTTTTCTTTGTGTTCCTTATCAGACACTCTGCCTGTTTACTAAAGAAAAGGAGCCTCGAGAACTCGACCGTCACGTGACTTTGATCATCGCAATTGAAAAAAAGTGGGAAAAAAAAGGACAAAAAGAGGTTTGGCACTGTATTTGTCGCTTGTTCTTTGATGGTAGTTGCCTACTTCATCTCAGGAATGTGACATCTACCTTATGGGAACTGTAGCACTATTATGTACACGCTATGACACTGAGTTGGTATCAGTAATATAAAGGTAATATATTTTTTTTAATTTTCTAAAGATTTCCAACTGATATTCATTGTTCCGAAGTTGGAATGGTTTGCATCAACAATTACAGAACCGTAATAAGAGCATGCGAGTGTGGGCTGGAAATCTGCAGCTTCTAAATGAGAACCGCCAAGGTAGCTCGCCTAACCTGTCATAAATCTATCTTCGGCTATAAAAGATGAACAACACGTTTAGGTGGTTTCTGGTAATCACAGCCGAGCTATCGACAGCTTAATTGAGAATCATTCATATGGGGGTAATGTCTGTCAGGAAATTTTCTAAGAAACGCCGAAAAACTGTTCACGAGTTGCATATCCACGCGATCACAATCGAAGACACAATCTGCGAAAAATAGTTAGTATGTAGTACCCTTTTCAAAGTCCTGCCTATGTCACAATAGGGAGTGTATAATGCCAACACGCGTAAAAATGTATCGTACCTCGTCTGCACTGTGCTGGATAGATTTAAGATATTAATGTAATTTGCCTCTTTTTACTTAAAACTTCTTTTTTTTGTTAGCGTATGTTATGGGTCGTTTCATTTGTGTATTTTTTTTTATTCATCATACCATACCCCCGGGATTTGTTTTTTCTTTATTACTCAGTGAATATGCTGGACTCTTTTATACCGGTTTAGTTATTGTGAATAGAGTGAGTCACGACTTGTGAATTGGGTGCCGTGGGACCCGGGGAGGCAGGGAGCCAGCCTTCGGGGGGATAGCGCTTTATTCGGACTCCAAGTCTTGCTTGAGCCAGCTCCAGCACAAAACTCTCCGTCTTGTCCATTCTAAGTCTTTTTTCAGTCGTCGCCTTGCCTTTTTTCAAACGCACCAATCAGCGCACACCACGGATAACAATAAGATAACCATCACAAAGCCCGATAACCCGTCGGCGATGGCGCTGAATCCGCTGCCTCATGCATAGCGCAAGCGTAACACGCCCCCACCCCCCTTAGTTTTTCTTTTTCAGTGAAAAGAAAATCATAATTTGTGTATCTCTTTACACTCGTAGCATTAAGAACAACAACAATAAAATTAACTGCGCGCACATTCCCGCCCATTAAGCGTGAATGATCACAAAAGTGACTGACAAACCTAGTTCTTGAGAATATCTAAAGTACATTAATCACCAACCAAACTCCACCCAACTACAGCCTTGACAACGCATCACCAGGGATGTTTTCCGCCTCTTTTACGTACCGTACGGTCAGGTTAAATTTTTGCAACGCAAGCACCCCCCTAGTCAGCCTCGCGCCTTTTGGTACTGCTGGCGCCAAAACTGCAAAGGGTTGTGGTCGATGCGAATTTCCACCTCCGCCCCCAATAGCCACGTTTCCAACTGACCCAAGGCCCACACAAGCGCGTCAGCTTCACGTTCGATTACTGGCCACCGAATTCAGGGAGCAGTACGCTTCTTATCAAGAAAAACAATAGAAGCACTTTTTATGTTTTCAAAAATGTTCTGCAACACTATACTTTCCATTTCTCATTATAGTGGTCCTTGTAAAAATAAAATATTTTTCTTGAGAGAAAGATAAAGATTGTAGGTGCAAGGTTCACAATCCCGCTAGCTTACAGCGACCAGAAATGATCCCTGGAATTGTGCAGACAGAGCTAGCGGTGCGCATGCTCAGTAGCAGCTTCTACCCCCTCTAGAAGATGCGGAG
The DNA here is from genome assembly GCF_016920785.2 of Ixodes scapularis. NCBI lineage: Eukaryota > Metazoa > Arthropoda > Arachnida > Ixodida > Ixodidae > Ixodes > Ixodes scapularis. Next base: position 7,362,535 of record NW_024609836.1, on the reverse strand, counting down.
CTAAGGAACCGATCTACGACAGCTCCCACTGGAAACGGGCCTTTCAACAAGTGTAAAAATAAAAAAATAAAAAAAAAAACACAGTTAAACACGAAGAGGTTTCTCAGAAGAAAAATGCGATGGAAGGCGATGGAAAAAAGCTAAATTTGCTCGCCATTGTCTTCTTGGTCTTTGCTTTTCACATGGTATTTTCACGTCTTTCTAGTTATTCTGGAGCCCGGCCAGACGAAAAATCGTTTTTTTTTTATTCTTCTCTTCACGATGGTTCCCATTTAAATTCGTTGAACTTGCTCTTTTTCTGCGTCTGGATTGCCTGCTCATATTGCTGCAATTTTTTTATTATGATCATATTTAAAGAAAGTAACGAGTAATGAAAGTAATTCGTTACCAATATTTTGTAACGACATTGCATTACAAATTACTGCCGCAAAAAAGTAACTTGGCAATTATAAAATTGCTTGAAAAAGTAGCGAATCACAAGTAATCCGTTCCATGTAACGGATTACTTTCTAAGTCTGCTCTTTCACATCATCTGCTCTTTGGGCGAGACATGCCCCTATCGCTCTGTCCAATGCGTCAATGGACAAAACAAAAGGCTGACTGGCATCTAACGCTCTCATAACCGGAACTTGCATCAGGAGACGGTTTGCTTTTTTTCGACTCACCAATCAGCGCACACCACGCATAACAAAAAGATAACCATCACAAAGCCCGGTAACCCGTCGGCGACGACGCTGAATCCGCTGCCTCATGCTTGCCGCATGCATGACAGGGTGCACCAGCTCCCAAAATAAAACTTTGTATTCTCCCACATCGTGGGGTGGTGTCTACTCAAAATGTTTGTGTCCAATGTCCCATTCTCAAAACCTCCCTCATTATATAACGACTGAGGCACGCTGCACACGATGCTCCAATAAACGGGTGACTAGGTAAAAGTGGTCAGCATCTCACATTTGTAAAGTTCATCCTGCTTTTGACCTACCCTTTCCTTATTTCCCGAAAACATACAAAGTGCAATCCCCCAGTTGACGCGCGAGGGCAATACTTCATAGAAAACAAGGCCTTGGCGCTCAAACGTCTACGTCACCCACGGAGGCCAGTCAACAGCTCTCAGATAACGAGGCTCTGTAGTGACGAAGTTTTTACGTCAAATATGAAAGTCCAGGGAGTGGGGAAGAAGTTAAATACGGGTGTTGCGTCGGCGTTCTGCAAGGACTCGTGTAATTATACACGCGTTCCAGTCGAGTGTTGACGCAGGACGCGTGTTTAATCTGCCTCCTGCGCTGGCCTTCAACCCTTGGATTAATAAATATTCAGCCCTAACACCTTGCTAACTACAAGGTGTTATGGAGCGCTGTTTTATTTATTTAAAGGGACCATGAAATGATTTTAAAATCGAGTTTCATCCACCGCACGTCGTAAAAGGTGTGAAAAGAAACACAAAAACACAAAAATAGGGAGCCCAAAAAAATTATTTGCTATAGAACTTTTAAAAGAAAACTGGACTCTTTTGCGCCTTCCTTCCTTCGCCTGTTCACTACGATGCATACGCAGAATCGGTGCACGTCAGCCGAATCCACATCGCCTATTGGGTAAGAGCCTACCTCACCAGCACCGCGATCGTAAACAATAAATAGCCGGCGAATGTTTCCTAAAACTTTTGTTAAATAATATTCAGATCCACATTTTGTAGCATAATTAGAGATGTGTGGCGAAAATTGCCAAATTTGATAATGCTGAGAGCCAAGCGCCATCTATCGTGTGGTAAACGAAGCAACTACTGCGCGTGCGCAGTAGGGCAGGGCCGCCAGTTACTTGGGTGACGGCGACCGACGAACATTTATTTTCTTTGTTTTCCTTCCTCTCAAAACTCTGACTGACTGAACGTTTACTTTCTACGTGTTCTTCCCGCGCGTGCCGACTTCAAGCAGCAAGAAAACAGTACTTAAAACAGACCACGACGAACAAGAACGCTGGATTCACCGACTCCGACGAAGCGTATAGGCCTAGCAGGCATTCCGACTCGGCGCTTCGTTGCTTCGTCGCAAGACCGTCTGCCTACGACCGGCTGGCGTGCTAAATGGAATATGCCCGCGCGACCCTTGTGGACCCTTCCCGTATTATAGTTTGATCACTGACCTCAATTCTAGATTAAGAGGTGAGGAGGTCAATCTCTTCCCCTTGTTTTCCGAGGCAGTGTTGACGAACACTCGTCGAAAAGGGGCTCTCGTCGATTCTATCTTCTTGTTTTGTGTGATATAGAGCTGAAATAAACGCCGTATGGATTGCCTTCGTAACACGGTATGTACACTTTGTTATTGGTATGCCATTTTTATTCTGACAGACTGCACGTCACTGTCGACCCCGGTCCAACCTTTCTTTGCCGAGTGTCGCGTCAGTATCGAGTTGCAATCGTAAAAGAACGGTCCCGAAGCGCTTACCAACAGCGCGAATACAAGACTTCCATCAAGCGCGCGCGTCCGCTCCGAGTGTAAGCAGGTATTTACGTGGCTCTTGCTGACACTCGTAGTTCAAACGTATCTTTTTTAACGTCGGCTCGCTCCTGCATCTCCGAGGCCGCGAAAAACGCCATCTACGTCGCTTTGCAAACGACTGACACGGGCCGGCCCTTCTGCCAACAATGACGGGGTGGTGACAAGACTCGCTGCACTTCCCAACAGGCATACCGGCGTATGGGACTAGTCCCATGCTGTCGCTGTAGCGCAACATATCTCATTGAATTTCGCTCAGCTGCGATGCGGCGATGAGAGGCGCCGATTCAGGAAATACGTCGGTGACATCAGCGCAGTAAAACCTACCGGCGCACCCCAACTCATTGCCGCTAACACTCCCATTCTCCTACTGCCGAGAGAACTTCCGGTTCCGGAAACGGTCTACGTCACGGCTTCTTTTGCGGTCAGTTGGAGAGAATGAAAAAGTCGATATTTCAATAATTTTTTGTGTAAAAGTTAATAAACCGAGACGAAAACGGATGCCTGTTCGGCATTCAGTGAACATTGACGGTTTAATGTAAAAGTTATCTGGAAAAAGTAAAAAGGTCATTTCATGGTCCCTTTAATAGTCAACCTATACCTGCAGCGTCTTTCGGCATTACAGCGGTTAGATACACATCACAAAAAAAGATAAACGAAAAGGTAATTAATTACCTTCAACAAGCCATCGACGAAGCACCAAGTAGGTAAGATAAAATTGATCACATTTCGCCACATTCAAAGCGTCTCTTCACATTTTGAGACATTCAAAGCATTCCTCACGTTCATGATATATAAAACAAATTAAAATATACACCCAACCCTATCCCTCGAAGTACAACCTGGTCTGCAGTACCTGTGCCTCAATATAACTAGAATCTACCATGTTAGTAAGACTTCTGGTCTGGTATTTCTTTTTTACGCAATAATATCATTCAAATAAACCCACCGTTTCCAAAGCAGTATAAAAGACGTTGCTTGATGAAACTTGTTGAAACAACAGCAGAAGGAAACCTGTTCCAGCTGGCGAACTTTAAAAAAAAAAAAATATATATATATATATATTTTTAAAAGCTGCAGTTTTAACAGTAAAGTACTTCTAAAAAGTGTTCAAAGTACAAAGTATTGAGAGGTTATGTATTTCAAGTAAAGTACTTTGTACACCTAGGTGCAATGCACTTCAAGTAAAGCACTGTATTATAAATACATGTGGCATTCATTCCAATCTATCAGGGGAATGTCAAAGTAAAGTACAAGTGCTTTTTAACACAATCCTTCATAGTGCCCTTTTACTCCCCCATACCATGGGCCTGAACCACTCGGCCTGCGGGCCGCATGCGGCCCGCGACCCTCTGGGATGCGGTTCACACGCCTACCGCGGCTGGGAGCCCTCCTTCCCATCCCTCGAGCGCCAAATGCGCCATAAATATAGTTTTATATCTTCAATTCGTTTCCGCTCGAAAGGTAGCTCCGCTCTTTTCACACATTTTACATTATTCTGTTTCTTTTTTGGTCGAACTATTGTTTTCTTTAAATGTTTGCTTCTCAGCCCTTTCACACGTAAGTCAACCGGAATGGCAACGCAACTAAGGTATACAGATACGAGTTCTTTTCTCGAGGAGGCACCTCGGCTGCACGGCGACACAAACTCTTGCTTAGCAGGAGCAACACGGCAAATGATCAAGCTATGAGGTCGGGCTTCTAGCTGTCAGTCAATACCTTAAAAATAAAAGGATTTTCTTATTATACTGCTATAAAATCTCGAGGAAAGCAAAAAACTACTTTATGAAGAGATATTTTTTCTATGCATGTTGAGCCTAGTGCTCAACGGGCATGCAACAGGGCAATGATGGTGTGCTTGCTCTTGTTCTATTAAAAGCTTCCAGTACTATGGCTCTCGCAGTACTTGCACGAAGTAACCGAATTGCTATGATTTGCCATCATTATAATTAAATTTGAATTCGCTTGCACTTTTTAGACACAGAGTTACTCGATATAAACGTGTTTTTATATCTTTAAATTGACTTGAGATTACTAGCCCATCTTTCTGAAACGATTTATTCCTAAGAACGATTCACTGCAAACCAGAACCAATTCTTTAGTTGTCATCGTCATGGCTAGATGGGTGTCACGTGAAAATATCATGTTCCCGATCGGCTACTGCCGCTTCAAACACGTCTCCGTGTTGTCTGAGTTGTTCATCCGTTTCGAGCCGGACGCGATTCGTGTCATTCGCGTCGCAGCGCCAGGGTCTATAGGGAAATCTAGAGAAGAACTCGCCAGGCAACACCTAAATTGTTGGGAACGTTGCCCCTTCTGAAGAGGGCAGATTTTCGCAGAAACTTCATTTGGGATCGTGAACGCTTGGGAACAACTCGCCAGCAACAATGAATTTCTGGGAAAGTTGCCCTGCCAGCTTCAAAGAGGGCGATTTCTCCCTGAAAAAGTTCCCCGTTGAATTTACCGAGGGAACGGACTGTACATAAAGGTCACATGACGTCAGTTTTGCCACTAAATTTAGCGGGAAACTAAATTGAAGGGGGGTGCGACGATTTACGTACATTGGTAAAAAATTTGTGGAAGTTGTCCTCTGACACTTCTAAAGTAAAGAACAGAAAACCGATTACGGCTGCGTGTCCTAGTTGTTGTGTAAAAAAAAAGATAGGTAAATATTAGTATTTCTGGCACCTCCCTAACTCACTCGCAGTCTTTAGGGTCACACCTAGTCGCACTCCTAGTGACGTAATTCGGGGTGACGAGTGGGTTCCCGTTTGCTCACTCGGAGGACGCTTCTTCTCTCTGCTGACATTCGCGGGAGTTAGGCTGCAGCTTACAGCCAGCGAAGTCACGTAAGTTTGTCGCTATGGTTCCTTCGGCTGCCACTCGCGGCTGCAGGTGGGGGAAAAAGCTTGACTTTTGCCTTGCGAATATGCGGCGGAATCGCGACATTTTTCTAACGAAGGAGATGTTTTCTTTATCCTCCGGGACATGATAAACAATGTAAAAATGACGAGATGCAAATCTTTTCATCATAAAATCTTTGCCCCCTTCCCCCTTTAATGTAAAAGGTCAGGTAGCATAAATCTTTCCGCTTTATTTAGCGGAGACTGAATTGGTGTATACGTCTTGTCATGTCAGGTTACGTGGCATCAGTTTTCTCGGTAATTTTAGCGGGAGTAACTGAATCGGTCTATAGGTCACGTGAGATCAATTTACCCGCTAAATTTAGCGACCAATGAACGGACGGACGGACGGACAAAATTTGGTGATTGTGGAGTTCCGTTCAAAAGTTATAAACGTTTATAGAGTATAAAAGTTATAAAAAGTATAAAAGTTATAAAAGTTTCATGTTATAAAAGGTGGAAACAAGTCATGCAGAACTCTGCACAGGTGCTCCGCACCGGCCTCCGCTTAGTGACGTAGACGACCCAGGACCGCGGTCTTGTTACATAGGAGGGTGTCGGTGACGGAGTGATGCCAGGCCGTTCGTTCCGAGAGCGTTCAAGAAGAAAACAAGACCGGCAGCCTTGACCGTTCGACAGCGTGATCCCGACGGGCACCTCCCGTTGCTCCGCGCCACGACAAGAGTCGTGCTAACGAAGCGGACGACCTCGCCGTCGATGCTCGACCAGAGACGGTCTCAAAAGCGACTGACCCAATTTGGAGAGTCATTTCATCCTGCCTCGAGAACAAGCATTCTTGTTGTACATTGTTCTTCGAGGGCGTCTCTCCGATGAGCCGACCCATCAATGATTGTGTCCGCCGGGTCAGGCGGCGTTAATTCGAGCTCTGCGTCCCACGAACGGCTCACCGGTGATTAGTTGGAGTCTGCACGTTTTTTTTTTCTCAGCGACGCACTGTTCGCTCTGCCCACCGTGCCCTTCAGGACGTCTCGTTGGAAATATATTTGCATGGCAGAAGAGGGGGGACGTGACAAAAAGGATGGACGTCTTTAATGTCATCACGAAGGCTTCCGCGATGACAAGAGTCAAATAATAATGAATGTATCGTGGAGCCTAGTGAATTCGGTATTATCGCTGGAACGGGAACGCAGGAGACAATACGTTCACTAATTCATGATTTTGAGATTGTACTCTCTCGAAAAAAAATCTGTCCGATTTTTAAAAGTCTTTAGCTGCTGTTAAACGTCCCTTACGTGTTTCGTTCGCTATGTCATCGAACACTTTGAGCGCGAGCTAGCTTTACAAAAAGAAATTATTTGTTTTATCAGCCCATGTAATGTGGAAAAGAGAAGACGTGTGAGTGCATGTGCGTGTGTGTTTCACTTAAAAAAGAGCAAGCTTATGTGTGTAGAGAAAGAAGAGAACGTGTGAGCTTCTGTGCGTGTGTGTGTGTGTGTGCGCGTGTGTGTAAGATTGTATACATGTGTAGGGTGTGAGTGCGTGTGTCCTTGAGAGGGTGAACATCTGTGTGTGTGTAAGATTGAAAACGATGGGGCGTGCTCATGTGCTTCTGCATGTGAGAAGGCAGAGAGATAAAGATTTTATGCACGTGTGTGTGCATCTCCGTAGATAGTTTTTTTAAGCTTGACAGATTTGGTTATAAAAAAGCCGCGACAGCTGCAGTTGCACGGTTTGTGCAGGTGAGTTATACAGCCAAGAGAACATAGTACAGCGGTTTAATATTTACAATCATTCGGCTAATTAAGTGTAATTTGTTAATTGATTTTTAATGAGTGAAAATGAGCATAGGGTTGCAATGAGAAACGTGCTAAGAATATTCAAAAACCACCAAATCAACTCTTTTTAGAAAAATATTAAATAGGGGCGGAAAAAAAACCAAAAAAAAAACCGCTGAATTCGGACGCGTTTCCAGGTTTCGGTTTCTTATCGGAGCGCATCTTTGCGCCCTCAATCCTGTTGCCCGGCGTTCGCGGCGCGAAGCCGCATCTTCGCCTCCCTCGTAGGATGGAGGGAAGGTCTTTCGCAGGTGTGTTGCGCGTCTCAGCCACTGGGGAGCAGGACCTCGGGCGCAGAGAAGCGCTCCCACAAGAGACCGAAACCTATAGACGCGTCCAAATGGAGCGTTTTTAAAGAATGTCGTAAAATGCTGTCCCTACGTTGTAGCCTTCTAAGACGAGATGATTCGGTGGTTTTCGACGACGAGGAACAAGTTCCTATTTGGAACCATATGTTTATTTTCACGAATGAAAAAGGTAATAATCAAATTTGATTTAATTAGCCGACTGATCGCTATGATTAGCTCCCTATACTATGTCGCCCTGGCCGCATAACTCACCTGCACAAACTGCATAACTGTAGCTTTGGCGGTTGTTTGAAAACAAAACTGTAAATCTCAAAAAAAAAAAAAAGCCCAGTATATATATATATATATATATATATATATATATATATATATATATATATATATATATATATATATATATATATATGTGTGTGTGTGTGTGTGTGTGTGTGTGTGTGTGTGTGTGTGTGTGTGTGTATGTTTGTGTGTGTGTGTGTGTGTAATTGAGGGATGTCTTACGCGTCTAGGCGTCTGAGATAAAGAGAGCGTATATGTGTGTGGGAGACAGAGAATGACAGCGTACATAGGTGCTGTGCTACTGTGGGCGGAAGTGCAACGGCGACGGGAGCGTTGTACTGCTCCAGTGTACTGCGGGAAGTTATACAGCGACCTAGGGCGTACTAAACGGTGGATTTTTGGGTGTCGGAGTGCTCTCCAAAATGCTCTTGCAATTTCTTCTTTTTACGCACACCATACGAGAAGGTAAAATATTGATAGTCACTCATTTGCCTCGAAACTGATTCAACACATTAATAGACACATCTGATCTAATAACTCAGATTACAAGTCCAGATAGTTTTTTTTTATTTCTTGCGGAAGTTACTGAAGTTTAGATGTTTTGGTTTAAAAAGCTGCGAGTCTATACTGGAAGCTCTGAAAGGTGACATAACACGTGGTCATATGGGGAAAGTACAACGTCTCCAGTAGAACAAACGCTTGTCCCGCTTACACATTCCTCGTCTGTCTTTGTTATATGTGCCCTGTTTCAAGTTGTAACTCTTTCCAGACGGGTTGCAAGAATTTGAAACGTGACTCAGGCACGAATCAATTGTTTCAAGAATGTATTATATTAAAAGCGAACGGAACATATTACTTTTTACTGCTTCAGCGAATACACTTATGAAAAACTATTCCTAACTCCAAAAGTTGTAGGACCGAGCATGTACTGAAAAAAAAAGTATTTGACAAGCCACTGCAGTTGCAACTAATTATGGAAAGCAACAAATTACTTACCAGGTTCTTAATTTGTTAACTGAAATTGAGAAACAAACACACTTTCTACGTTCTCTGCACAATTTAAAAAAAAGCATTAGAGAATTCCTTGTGGCGAGCGATACTCTTCTCGAGTAAAAAGAAATAACAACAATGTGTAAAACACATGCATCGTGTATAAACTGTTTTTCACGAATAAACCTAGATCAATATGTTTTTTCTTAGTTTTTTTCTTGCGTTCTCCTTGATTGTTGGCTGCTGGTTGGTTGACCTGCCAAGAACTTTATAATGAGGCGGAGGCCTCGTAAGGCTTGGCAGCCTTTACTCCTCTGCCTGCCATTCGAATGTATTCCCAGAATAAAAAAAACACAACTAAAACATTGAATGCAAAAAAATTTCAAAATTGGGAATGAAAAAAATACAAAAAAAAACGCTAAAAATAATGTGTTTGTTAGAATGCTTGCTGCGCTTTCAAGTAATATAAAATGTGGCGCGTCTTCCGCAGTAGAACGGAGGAACATTTCTAAGTTGGCCTTGCATAACCTTATTTTTAGTCGCTCATTTAATTGTAGAGATCATGAAGAGCATGTCACGAAAAAAACATCCTGGGTATCCCGGAAATGGGTTTAGTTCGAGTACGTAAGAAAAAACAAAAGAAAAAAAAAAAGAAAAGAAATCGTCGGAGCTCCGCCTTAAAACATGTAAGTGGATACCCTACGTGTTTCAGCAAGAGTCCCTATTCACACAACAAAAAGAGTGCAATGGAAGGTATACGGAAACACGATTTATAGCACGTATACATTGTTCACAGCGTCCCTCCCTGCGTCGTATTACGCACGTACTGAACCGCTTTTTTAAAACGTCGCGCAATAGGAATAAAATAATATTTCGTGTATAAGCTTGCCGCATTGTTCGTGGTGTCGTTTGCAATTTTCCATCGTCCGTTACCACGGATTTCAAAACGAAGTGTAAACATAGCATGCATGGAGTGCGCAGCGCCGGATCCGTGGAAGGGCCGCGTCCTCGAAGTAATTGCGGGCTTCAGATGATTCAGTATACACTGCCGACTCTACTTCCTCTTTATTTAAATAAAATATTTGTATACTGATGCGGTAACAAATAATGCAATACGCAGAAACTTCTCCTCTTGCCGATAAATGTTTATCTGATTGTTTTTTCTGCCTTACAATATGGTAATTTTTCTGCCGGCCGATCTCCAAGTAGGGGGCAAGGGGCTTCGTCAAGCTGCACTTTTGTAGCTTTTTTTCTCTGCATCCATCGTCCATGTGTAATAGAATTAAATTAAAAGGATTAAATCGAAATGAATTGAAGGGAGTACCGGTAGTCTGAGCGTAGCGTATTCTGTGGCTCCACTCCCCAACAGCGAAATGTGAATTCACTAAAGCCTAATTCACGCTAGCTCGATCATGCTCATAAAGACTGGGGGACAGAATCTGTTGAAGTACCGTACGCATGAAGTGTATGGTTGCGCTCGCATCAGCCCCACCCTTATTACACAGTCCCACCCCTATCACACAGAGACAACTTGCACAACCCGCACACTTCATGCATATGGTAGCTTAACATATTCTGTGTCCCCGCGGTCTTTGTCAGTATGATCTAGCTGGAACAAATCTCTGATTTTATAAGCCACAGTGAATAAAAACAATTATTTAAAAAAAATCTAGCCAATAATATTAATTTGGTTTAAATCACTGCAGCTAAGAGATGGCGACTCCTTATCACTACATGTATTTTTAGACATGGCAGACTGATTCATAAATGATTTTAATCACTGATAACAATGCGGAAGAAAGACGTATTTTCAATTTAAAGTACAGTTTAATTGAAAACGTTTATTGACGTAATCCCAGGCGTACTGGAACATAAGCAGCTTGATTTTTTGAGTTAGCAAAAAAGTCTTATTTTGCTTTTTCCATGTTCTGATTTGTTTGCCATGAGATATTATGTTTCTAGTTCTTGCTTCTTTCTTTCAAGTTCTCATTTGTTTGCAATTGGACATCATGTAACTGACAAACCAGGTGGAAAGTAGCAAGGAAATTTAATGATTCAATTGGCTCAGAGGAGCAATGCTTTTTTCTCGTATTCTGCTTGATATAAACCTTTCTTTCTTGGTGATTTTTGTTTTAATTATATTTCAAATAAGTAAAAAAACACTATTTTCGGAATTATTTATCAGAGAGGTTTAATTTACATCATCATATTAAAAGTGATCTGATGCAAATCGTCATTTAAATCATTTTTTGGTTCATGATTTAAACCGTCAGTTTAAGGTTCGCGATTTTAATTCTTTACCGTGTTACAGAAGAAGTGTTAACTGTTCCCTCCCACCTTCTGTGCTCAGCTCAGTGTAATAATGATATCTTCGCTCAGCTTCAATAGTACCTAGCTGAGAGTCACTTTGCCTCAAGCTCAATCGCCGGAGGCAGTTCTTTTTTTTGTATTCTGTTTAAAAATGACCACCATGGGGCCGATACGCTTTGCATGAAATGAATGCTTAATTGTTTTACCGCCTACCGAACGCAATTTGTGGTCTGCATAGCACTGTAGCATGCTCTGGGAATAACATTTACCTAGAAAGGCACACCATGTTATGGGCCGAAAGTTCATTGATATCCATGCCTGCAATCTAGGACATAATTCATGTACTATACTTCTTGAGACGTAGTGCTATGCAGTGGCACCTCGACCTCGCACAGTGAGGTCACTCTTTTGAGCGTCTTTATACTGGGTATTTGTTCGTTAGGAGGGTGTCCTTGCTTTCACAGCAGTCGATTACCGAGTTCTTTATTAATTTCTAAATATCGGTGTTCGCCATGAGGCGATAGGTGGAACGACATGTTTTTGCCATTCTGTGACAATTATGAAGCACAACCGTTACGGAAGTCACCCAAACAAAAAGAACATTACATACCATCAAAAAGTGACACTACAGCTATAAAACATTGTTTTCCTCGGTTGGTCATTGATGCCGCTACACGATAAACCTTACCTTCCTATATACTGACAAAACCTGGCAGACCGCCACGAATAGCGGCCGCCGAAATGGAAGAGGTGGAGCGGCAGACAACGGATGACGGGAGAGCCCACTGCGGCGAGACGCCGAAACACACTTCTCCCGAGCGAGCAAATGTGTTTCGGGTCACCTCCGCTGCAAAAGCGGTGCGCTGACGTCCAGTTCCCCGAGAAATGGTTCTTGTGGCGTCCAGGCTCTGCGCCACCAGATTCTTGAGTTCCAAATCTGAGACCGAGCACTCTATGGCTCCGTCATCGAACTGCCAGGATTTGTTAGTATAGTTAAACATGGTTAAACAAATGACAGCCTGTTTGGGAGGGGCAGGGAGCAAGCCAAAACTGAAATCACACGGAAAAGCGACACCGAGTATATTCGGGCGTGGCACTCAAAGGTTTAACCTAGAGCCACTAAATGAGTTACGCTTAGAGTATCGACACTGTGTTCCCCGATATCATTGTGGGCACCGCCATCTTGGTGATTAGTGCAAAGCAGACGCAACTGTCTATCGTCACAATTCAAATGTGTGACTTCCTCAGCATTAGATTCGGTGTTATGAAGCTCAGGTAATATTGCTTTGATCTGTCGCGAACCGTTTAAACATTTCTGGAGGACGGAAAAGCGCTTCCTGTGATTTCAGATAAAGATTTAGGTAAATGACAACCATGATTTTAAGCACAACGATGGATAAGTGTCGTTACCCTGAAGCGCAGCGTATTTAGTGGCTCTAGTTGAACTTGCGTGTAACGGTCCAGTGTTGCAGCCGAGCATGGCGGTCGAGTGCGACGGTTTCAGCGCATGATGTGTTATGCGTCTTGCACATAACTATTTCCGGTTCGCGCGTGTGAAAACTAAGCACCGACTGCCAGCCGAACGATGACGCGGCGATCGTCCCCTCGTCGGATGACTACGAGTGTCAGCTGAACGCCTTGCTCCAGTATATCCGAGTCACTCGCTCCCCGCAGGCCACGTCACGTGATAAAGAAAGAGCGACGTTCTACTCGTAGCAGAGGCTAAAAGGCCGACCTCCGGGCTGCCCGAGCGAGAGAGAGTCTGGAAAACAGAGAAATAGGTTCAGAATAGAAGCTTGGGCGTGTTGGCAAGTCATGGTTATTTAAAATGTACAGCAAAATAAACGGGACAAAAGAAAGGAGACAAACAATCGCTGAACTTAAAACTGAAGTTGAAATCGTCAAGGCGCAGCCTATATACACGACCAAACAAAAGGAATCCCACGCAGCCAATGACTCCCCACTGAAACCTGCACTATCATTGCGCTTGCTGTCGTCGTGAAAGGAAATCTAATTCTTGAGCCGACAAAAACCGACGGAGAGGTGACACACTCTACCCCCACGCACGCCATCGTCTTTGTCTCCATAACCTCTCCGGTCAAGGCATTGGCACCTCTTCCAAAGACAGTGTTTTTTTTTTTCTTTAAATTCCGCATCAGACTCACAGGCAAGGCAATAAATGCCGAAGTGTCCTGATACTACCCTGCTTACATTGTATTAGTGTCCTCGTATTGTTTACCACAGGATAGCAGAATGGAATAAACAACCTTTTCTGTACAATGAACACACCGATTTTAATGCTTCTTTGTGCACTCCAAAGGCCTCCCGGTAGACTGCGTGACATTTCTGCAAGGCTTAGACAACTTGTTCGGGTCGGAAAAGACCACAGTAACGTCTACCCGCTTTCCTATTTTCTTTAAGCCGCGTGAAACTCTCTGTAAATACGGGAGTACTGCAGCTTTGTTTATTTTTTTCTTTAGGAGAGCTTTCCACATTTGCACCGCCTTCGAATTTAATTTCCTTCAAAAATGCGCCTGCAACCAACGCCAATAGGTGTTCCGGATAACCCGCTGACTGAAGGCGGGAGACATGAGCGTCAAAGCTTACCTGTGCATGATGTTAGCAGGATTTCTTCAGTGAATTCATAAGACACAAACTGAGAATGCCCCCTTTTACCAATTTGGAATGGGCCGATTGGTAAGATGAAAGTGGCTTTAGTCCACGAGGTTCCAACGACCAACCAACTTGCTTTTCTAAAAAAAAAAATGAAGACGGAGGTCGAGGAAACGTATGGATCCATTGGCAGCCAACTCGTGAGCCAAAACCAATTGGGCCAAGCAGTTACCAAACACCGACAATACACTTGACACCAAGTGGGTCACGTCATTCGTGGTATTAGCTAAAATCACGAGATAGTCATTAACGTATCTAACACGTTTTTACCACATTTCAACCGTTTAAAAGGCTACAAAGATCTCCGTCGTGATGTGCAATGTATCTGTCGCTGAGAATGTGGGCGATGCAAGACCCTATGCACACATCCTTCCTTTGCAAAAAGTGCTCTGTTCCCTTGAGGCGAACGTTGATCTAAGATAAGAGGAGAATAATTTGAGGAACCCCCCGACTGACATGCCTGTCGCAATCTGCAAGGCGACTGACTCAAACCTTTCTATGCATTCCTCGACACAGAACAGCAATTTTTCGTCGAGTAGCGAATAAAACAAATCTTTGATGTCCAAAGAGCAAGTGTTGAAGCTTTTGTTATTATGTTCATTTAAAAACCCAATTAGTTGGTTGGACACCCTTAGAAGAAAGGGGTCGAAAGGGGTCGACCAGAGTCAGTAGGTTTAACTTCTGCAAAAAAACAGGGCATTTGACTTTTGCCAGGTCCCGTTTTCTAAAACTACTGCTTGTAAAGAGCAGCCAAACTTGTGAGTTTTTGCAGTGAAAAACATCGTTAGACTGAGGCTTTTTGTATTATCGGTTGACTTAAACAGACGACTCAAATCCAGCGACCGACACAGCTCCTTAGCTTCCTTCTTGACTTTTCAAGTGAGGTCTCGTTAGCACATTTGAAAGTAGAATCAATGGCCTCGAAAGCTTTTTTCTGAATAAAGAAAAAATACAATAATTAAAACTGGGACAACAGAACACATCTTTCAACTAACAACAGACGAGTAAAAAAAAAAAACTCGTCTGTTGATACTTGAAAGAAATGTTCTGTTGTCCCAGTTTTAATTATCTCATTCTTTCTTCATCCTTGACTTGAACCAACATGCTCTTCTCTCAAGCAAGCTTTTTTTTTTTGCCGTACACCTTTTTTGGCATGACAAGAACACCCCCCCCCCCCCCCTTTCCTCATCAGCAGATAGCAAAGCCAAAGAATATTCTTTTAAGAATTATTCAACCCGTTTTGTTGGCAGACAGTTTACAAAGGGCTTGCGTGTTCACAATGTCGCGAATATTTGACGCAGTTCGAGTACTTGTTAAGTTTATTTCTTTTTTAAGGCTAAAGCCTTACTTGTCTCATTACGCGAAGAACTGGCGGCGTAGTGTCCGAAGGATGGTCATAATATTACGTCATCAAACGCGTGCCACAGAAAAAAAAAACACAAAAAAAACACACACACAAAGAAAAGCACAGCAACGCAGACCCTTCTTCAAAGACGCCGGCGGGTGCGCTCAAGGTCAAAACGGACGCACCTCAAAAATAAAGCACAAAGAAAAAGCAGATCACTGCAGATGCATCGTCACGGAAGCCGTCGTGAAGCCGGTGGGGTTCGCTGCGCCTGCGCAGTGTGTGTGTGTGTGGAGCACCGCGCCGCCCTGTGGAAAAGGAAGACGTGGCGCGCTGCTTGTAGGAGTGCGCTGTGTGTACGAATGCTTTCGCAATCTTACACGTAGGCAATCTTAAATCTCTCTGCCGATTTTTCTTTTCCTTTTTTACGACGTGCGACGGCGGTGTTTTTTTGCAATATAAAGCTTGACCACAACTTGGCGTTTGAGGCTTCCCGTATATTTGCGGATGTTTTGCGGCTTCCCGTATATTCAAGCGTCTAAGAATGGGATGCAGCCCCCAGTATCTAACTCGGCGTTGCATCATATTCCGTGTTACCATTGCCCACCATATATAGTGGTGAAAGAAGCGACGGTTTTCATGAAAAACCAGCGTATTTAGACCGAAACGCTGTCGACAAAAAAGTCGGAGTTGGCCCGCACCGGCTAAGGGCACACCGCATGCGCATTGCCGACAACAGCGCCCCCTCAGAGGCATGAGGTCTGGGACCGAGCGCTGGTGTGTAATCCCATTCCGCGTTAAAAACCGGCGACCGCGTTTCACTTTGTACATTTCTCGTTACATCTCGCAATATATATCTCCAAGTTGTAACCACCTCACCGCCAGAACCAATCCCCTTTCTCTCCCGACAAATGTCCGTTGCGTAACGAACCACCGGACGAACGCTTTCTGCTCGAACATCAATCGGCTTTCAGGAGCCGCCGCCAAAGCGTTTTCGGGGGAGGCGCCGACTTTGGACTTCCGGCACGACGAAACCGGGCCTCTGCTCCGGCAGCTGCCTGCCAGCGGCCCGTTAGCGGCCGCACATCCAATCAGCGCGTCCAATTCAATGTCTCCGGTGCAGCGCACAAAGAAGAACGCGTGAGCTTTGACCCTCCGATCCCGGCGAGAAGACGTCCGCAAAAACGACGCCGTCCCGAACTGGACGCCGATTCGTCATTCCACTTCCGGAGCGCCCGGTTGTCGTCGCCGGAACAAGTTCACGAGCGACGCCCAAGCGGCCTTATTTTTTTTCACAGTCGGCCGAGCAAGCCGCAACGCATGTTGTTAAGTGGCCGGTTGTAAAGGGGAAGCCGATGCACACGCCGATGATTGTTCGCATCCCGCGTGGTGTGTATATGTATGGGCGTTATAAGAAGAAAAAAAGAGACAAAATGATTGCGATTTCACGTACTCTCGGCGCAACCTATTTAATGAGATTCAACGGATACCTGACAGCCAACGAACGTGTTGAATAAATGACTTCATTGCTGCAGCCCTCCGTTTCACGATGCTCTTCGATCTCGCCATTTGAATGCACTACGACCAAACCGCAAGTAATTGGAAATGCGTTTTGTATATTTCATATATCCACCAGGCGCGAGTTTTCTTTGTGATCTCGCAGCTGCCGCAGCTTCCACCGTGTTTTTTTTTTTTCTCTCTTTTTGTCGTGTCAGCGACGTTGTAAGTTCGAAATCGCAACTAAAATTGCACCATGTGAATAGGTCAGTTAGGGGAGTTAGTTTGGTATCTCCGCCGTAGGTGAGAAATTTAGCTAGTCCAGTACCACTGTTATTCTGGGATTTTGACCGTACGCCGAGCAGTAGTGGTGCACGACCGGGCTCCGGTACAATGCTTCTTCCCATGAAAACCAGTAGGGGTGGCGGTTGAGCCTAGTAGCGCGATTTGTTTGCGTGCCCGAAAACTAGGCCAACTATTTTCGGTTCAATCGCGGCAGGGTTTCGTATAAAAAAACCGGGTACAGAAGTAGATCGTCATCGATAAGCATTACCGGCGCCGCCATAATGGGACGGACGACGGAGGAACTTTGCTCGCCTGCTTTCAGGGACGAACGTTTGTTCCTTTCTGAGAGAACATAGGTGACAAGAGCGTTCCTTCCTTTGGGGAGGACTGTATACAACCCTGTTTCTAAAAGTGCACGAAGTGGCGCGTGGCAGTCACCCTAGACACCATTTGGGGGGCGTCGTCTCGAGCAAGTCATCGTAGCGCGGCTGAGGAAAGCGAGCACATTAGGCGCCGTAGGCAAGAACACTGAGAGTGGCACCGGGTTGAGACTGCCGTGGAAGCTCCGCTTCCATCTCGCGATTGTTGCCTTCCGTCGTGCAGCGATTGCGCGGTAGCGTCGAAACTTCTTTGGGTGCGCCGCTGGATTAGAAAGCTGGCTGTGGCAGCTGGAAGACGAAGCAGACCACAGACACGGTGCAGGCCTAGCCAAAGCCTAACGTTGCCTATCGAGCCGACCGACGTCGGTGTGCGAGGCAGTGTGGGATTGAGTTCTTTTTTCGGCGTTGCCGAGCATGGCGTGATGCCTAAGTTATTTAAACGTCTTTGGCACATACCATAAACTCGGATGACGATGTTTATTAAAATTGCCAGGTTGAATTTGGCAAAGGGTCTATAACAGTGTTGGCGGCAACGCGTTACAAGTAACGGCGTTACGGTAACGCTTTCCTTTTTTTCGGTAACGTACTAACGTACTAGTTACTTTTTTCAGAAAAGTAACGGGTAACGTACCTACGTTACCATTTCAAGTAACGTGTAACGTAGTTACGTTACTTGTTACTTATTCTTCTCAAAAATGAAAAAAAATTACACTTCAGCATTTTCGCGTTTTAGGCGCCTAGCCATGTGATTTTTTTTTTTTGCGTTTTTCTTTGCGTTTTTTTCGTAAATATTTAGGTGAAACCGTAAAAAAAAAAGTAATCATGTTCAGTTTCTTTATGAAGATAATGTTTCTTAAAATATGGATCTTATGCATACCGGTACCGTCAAAAGAGTAAAACGTATTAATTCAGATACTAAAAGTAATACAAAAGTAACGTGCGTTGCTTTTTATCTGTAACGGTGATAATAACGCGTTCCTTTTATTTTGAGGTAACGTAGGTAGGGAACGGGTTACTTTTATTTGCAAATAAGGAGTAACGTAATTCGTTACCTTCTTTTTCGGTAACGCCTACCACACTGGTGTATAGCAAGCATGAACGCTCTCCCAACTGGTTGCCCATGCGTAGAAGCGTTTGCCCCATGTGCGTGAGCCTGCGAGAGCGAGGGTAACTTTGGCAGGCTGGCAAATACACTTCACACGAGCAGTGACAGTTCGCACTTGTGTATCAGCTTTTGTTGTATGAAACTACCTTCCTAAAAAAAAGTGCTCGTTCCGCTATTACACGTTTAAAATCTCCGATTTCTACGCTATAGCCTGGCTGCTCCGTTGCTCCGTAAAATTAACGGCGAACGAAGTTTTGGGGTGTATGTTTCGCAAATCGCGTAGAGATCGGTGAATTGTCGCCGTCGCTTGAACCCTTTTTGACATTGTTGCGCAGACTAGGTATTAGTTACCGGAAATCTGGCGATAAATTATTGGCCATGGGTATATTGGATGCATCGTTAATCGTATGTATTGTGTAATTCATCCCGAGAGTGCAAGGACTCGTTAGAACATAAATTCCTATTATCGTTTACTTTTAATTCGTACATTTTGTTTGCGTATATTCGGATGGACATATACTCTCTTGCCTGCTTAATCTGTAACGAATTAAAAACTAAATTTCACGACGAGATGCAATGAAATACAATACATTACAATGAAATGCAATATATTAACTTTATTTTCTCATCAAAAGACAAAAGGGGAGGGTCGGCAAAAAAAGATGCAAGGCAACTTGATGGGGACCCCGGACCGCTACAAGGGCACACAAATAGCAGCTCGAGGAACATAAGTAAACAAATTCTTGGTTTCATACACTGTACAGTTCGATCCAAATTGAATACAAACTAAAAAAAAAAAAAAGAACTGAAAAGAAAACGCGCGGTTTGACGCAATATACACTTCAATCAAAAACAGGTATTAACAATCGGCGAATAAATTTCGTAGATAATTCATAGCTAGAGATTTCATTCTAAGATCGCAGCTACTAAAACTGTCGACACAAAATGGCATATTTTAACATCTGTTTTCCGTAATTCGTTCCGTGAGGGACCATCTACCAATCTTCAGCGTGTATCAGGATGGAGAATATAAGGTGTATGAATGGTAGCAAAGTGCGTTAGCGCGCGACACCTTAGAAATTTTACTTCAGTATTACTGGAAGCTCGCCTGGAAACGGCTGGTGAACTGTTCGAGATATTATTCTCTTCCTTGAAACGCGCGTTTAACAATGCACCGTCGGAAAAACAATTACAACATCAGGCAGCGAGGGTCAGGGTAATGAAGGTAGCTTATCTGTTTACGGAAGCGTTCGCGGTCTTTGAGCTAAGTCGCATGCAGTCTAAACCGTTTAATTTCGCGGCCGAAAGACATTTCGCTCTCATACCTATTTCATTGTTCCATTTCTGCGAAAGGAGACACTCGCACCGCTTGGGTAACTGGTCTGCTGGGGTACTCAAGCGACACAAGCAAAATGAGGTTACAACGAATTAGATGTATTTCATTCTGCTAAGTAAACTTTCGGGTTCATTTTCTTGTATTTACAAGCAGAGTACTGCGCATTACTTTTGATGACTGTGTATACTGTTGACTATTTTTTTTACTGTCTTAATATGATGTTTTGGTAGTGTGGGAATGAGGCTTTGCGCGAACGCGGGCAACACCACCTCTGCCAGTTATAAGTTATGTTGAGTGTTTTCCTCATATTTATATTACATTTTCTAGCGTGCGTCTGCTAACAACAGGCGTCTCATTGGCGCAACAGCCGACAGATGGAGGCAGGTAAGAGCAAAGAAGCAGAAACTGATCTCCGGGGGCAAACGATGCTTTTTAATCAATATACGGCGCAGGCGTTTTCGGTTCATTGCATGATCTTATGTTTTCTAATAAAGCAATGCATTGACACAAATAATGCACGATAAACCCTTTGTCGTGCTTTTTCAGCTACGTGTCAAAGCTGCCACTACCTCTCGGCTGTTGCGTCATTTGCAGACGGCCGCCGTAGACAGAGAGCTCGCGGTCCTAATTTGCTATTCTTTACTCAAATAAACTAATCTTTTTAAATAAAAAAAAAACAAAAAACACCCTCTTCAGCAACCGTTGTACAAGATCTTAGCTTGATGCGTTAAAACACCGATGTATGAAGTCCTCCCCACGCAGTCCAAATACTGCGTGGGAATTACCACCATGGCTCCCCACGCAGAATTGGGACTGCGTGGGAGGCGCCGTGGCGCGCTAAAGTTACCACCCGTAAAACAAGCGCACGGCTGACGATGCGAAGACGCGGGTGGTAACACTATCGCGGGCTTATCACTTCCGTTTTCTCACTTCCAGCCCGGCTTAGCCGCTCCAAGGTGTTGTAAAATTTACTGATTTAGTGGTTTTTCATGACGCTTACCAAGCTCCTAATTGTAGCTATATGAATATATATATTTTAATTGAAGTGATAATTAACAAATCTTCTCGTTGTTATCCAACTTATAGTGGCTATTAGCCACCTTTATTTGTGCCTCTTGCCGCATAAGTCACTCGCACACACCGCACTTATAGATCTCACGGTTCTTTCTAAATCTTTATAGGCTTCCCGGATATTTCTAAACAAATCCATAAAGCCTAAGAAATACCCGCTATATAAACCGGGATCGGTGCCCATGGGACTTTTAATTTCAGCAAATTTGTGAGTGGGTACTTACTTTTATGTGAAGAAAATCAAGGCATGAAAAGTTTTTTTTTAATCTTCTTTTCAATTTTGTACAAATACCCGATTTGCATTCCTCTTCGCGGTATCGTGAAAAAACTGTAATGGCGTGCCTTTAAAGCTGGGTTAAAAACGACGTGTCATTTTATGATGAAGTCTAAACTGATCATTAAAAGAAATTCTTAACAGGACAAACGCGTTCACCCCAAATAAATTAGAAAATAAAAAAGTATAAGACGGTTGAAATTATACGCAAAAAGTGTTAGATATTTTTTTATATATATGAACACAGTGAATCTATCCTTTTTTGTGTTATATGAAACTGTTTTCATTCGATTAGCGAAGGGGTTACAGAAGAAAAGGCTGACACGAGAACTCTACAAATCCCTTGAAAAGTTTTCGAGGGCACAGTCCAACTTACCAGCATTAATCCGCAATCACGCTGTTCACGGGTCATACAAAATACGCGCTCTCCGCTGCAAACACAATGGCACAATTATATTCGGGCATTCCTCAGGCATCTCCGTATCATGTTGTCTTCATACACATGTCTGCTTCGAACAATCTGCAGACGGCTCTTGTGTGACCAACATGTCAAACAAGGACAAAATCACACATCAGACATTGTCTGCAAACTGTCTTGTTTGATAGGTGAGCCGTCTGTCTGCGGCTCCGAGGTTTTCACTGTCCCTTTCCAATGGAATCCAGCCAGTGAATGCCCACTGCTTGAGAGAAAACCGTACGTATGCCTTTGAGAAGCGTAGGTATGCTTCTCAAACACTTATTTAGTTATACTTCACTCAAGTACTTGGGAGAAGTACAAGGTTGTATCTTCCACAGACTCGTCACGTCTTTTTAGTCCGCTGTCAATACCGTTGCATTGTGCATGTTGCGAAGACAGGTGATAGATGAGCACGCGTGTCACGGACTAGCCGAGGTCCGCTTGGCCGTCGTCGGGAGAAGGAACCAAGGTTGGGATTGTGCGTGGCTCGAAGCTTCGGATAGATGTCCCCCTTGCAGAAATACCGCGCAGTGCACAACACACGCACACACACCATGCATCGGGAACCTTAACCTCGTGCCACTGCGGGATTCGAACGTTTTACGGTTTGCGTAGCCATTCGTCGCGGTCACATATGTGGTCACGGCGAACAGCTGCACGGCGCGAAGGACCCCGCCGTTTGAAGTTACTCCTGGGTCAAGTATGAGGCGCGGCACTTCTTTACCTTGCTAACGCTAAAACTAACAATTGTATTCACGACGTACTCCTTTTTATTTTATTAATGCGACATTAGATTCTTACAGAAGCTAGCTCTGATTTAGACTGAAAAAGTGAAGCGTGCTTCGGTTGAGCAGAGTTTGCCGACTGCCAAACACCAGGGCCAGCTTGCTAGAAACAGCGTCGCAGCTGAGACTGGGGAAAAGAAAGCACTGCCAAAGCCAGTGTACGAACTGAGCGGGACTCAAACCGCGTCTCAAGACGCTCGCGCGACCCAGCCTTTACAGTGCTTTCTTTCAGCCGGTCTCAGCTGAGACCACGCTGAGACGCTGTTCCTTTCGCGGTGAGGATCTCTCTATGGGCGCTTCTGCTTTTCTCGCTCTGGGTAGTGCACATGCTACCCACGCGGTTATGTTTCAAAATTTACAGTGCATAGATGCTTTGCATTGCACGTGCTTGCATCAGCAGAGGAAGTTGAAGCATCCTCACTCGGGGTTGTGAAAAAATTCCACCAGGCGGCGATTCCCAAACTTTTGACTGCGTATACTCAGTTCACAGATTAGAATCTCCGCCTTCAGCGCCACCTCGCTGGCTTCCGCAGTGCTTTGTTTGCGGTTGCCTGCGCGTTCACACGCGTTAGCAAGGGCAGAAAGCTCTCGCTGAAGGCGGAGCTACTAGTCTCTGCTTAAAGGGGCACTAAAGTCGATTCTGAGATCGTCCTTTTGTGGTGATAACTCAATCTAGACGCTCTAAACATCCCTACAAACCCGAAACCATAACCGTGCGCAGCTTATTTCCTCGTTAAAAGAGTGTGCAAAGATTGCGACATGCCCTTTTTGAGAATAATTTTTTTACGAGGGCAGTGGTCGACGAAAAGCGCTTGTCGGCGAGTTGCAAGCGATGGCTTCACCACCGGAGAAAAAGAGGAGTCTTGTCTGAATGTGTACCTGTCAGACTCTCTTCGAAACGAGTTATAATAAAATCATTCGGAATCCGCGCGTATTGTAGGACTTCCATTGGTCCGCACAATGTAGACCGCGACGAAAACGAGCCCACATGGTTTTTCTATTGCCCTGAGATGAATAGGCGGTTTTGTAATATAGGACTTGGTGCATGTGCGAACTAACACATTTTAAACAATATAAGACCAAAAACGACCTTATCAAAAATGAGTTCGCTGCCCCTTTAAGCGTGAACGAAGTATAGCAAGCCGGCCTTGGGCCGCGAGCTTTGCGGCACACAGCGTAACTGTAAGAAAAAAAAATCATAAGAGGCAGGAAAGAGGACTCTGAAACGATTCGAGACGGCATGTTGCGTAGGCTTTGAAAAGAAAAAGAAACTGTGCAAAAGGAAGAGGTCACTGCAATCTGTCGTACTCGTAAGGGCATGTTCACACTTGCAGATTCAAGGCCGGATCCGAGCAGGTGGAAAGTGGATATTGCATCCGGGTGGCTAGATCGACTCTTCGCTGGCGGAAAATCCGGATCAGTCCGGGTTCCACATCCAAATTTTACGTCAGCGACGAGTAGATTTCGCACCCGGCTTCATAATCTACTTCCCCCTGCGTGGATCGGCACGCGAATCCGCAAGTGTAAACGCACGATAAGGTTAAACGGAGTAAACCGTCGCCACACCCTCCCTAAATGTACCGTTTGTTTTTCTTTTTACAGCGCAGCTCTTAGGAGCCCGTCGGCGTCGACGTAACCACGTGCTGCATTATGGGACGTTTCCCATAATGACGTCACACTTGACGTCATGTGTGACATTCTGAAGGTCACTCGTGAAGGTTACAACAAGGGTTACGATACTCAACGAGGGTCACGACCCTCACAGTAAAGGTCACGACCTTCAGGAGGCATTCACGAGTGACGTCACAAGGGCCACTAGGGTCACGAGTGACGTCACGAGGTTCCCGAGTGAAGTCACGAGGGAAGAGGGAGGAAGACGGAGGGAGAGAAGGGGAGGAGGAGTGGAGGAGGAGGGGGAGAAGGAAGGGAGGAGGAGGGGTGGTGAATGAGAGGAAGAGGAGGGAGGAGGCGATGAGGAGGGCGAGAGGGAAGAGGAGAGAGGAGAAGGGGGATATTTAGAAGCGGAGGAGGGAGGAGGGGGAGAGAGAGGAGCATGAGGGGGGAGAAGAGGAAGAGGGGTATGGAGGAGGTAAATTGACATACCCTCCTCTCTGCATTCTCCCTCCTCCTCCTCAATAGGTGCGCTCTAATTCGGCGTTACGGGGAATTGTAAACGTCTTTCATTTTTTCTTGCTTTCGAAGTTTTTGCAGCTGGCGAAGTCTTTTGTAAGCTCCTCGAAGTCCTCTCTCCTGCTTCTTCTCTTTTTATCTTTGTTAAGGCGGTTTTCTTTCACAGTAGCGTTGCGTTGCCGGCGAAGCTCGCGGTGCAGGTGTTTGGTAGGCGGTCAACTCTCGTCAATTGTTCTAAGCTTTGCTTTTTAAGGCAAAATTAGGGCTAGCTTCAGTAGGGATGCATTTATACATTACAAGGTAAGGCGGAATGGTATGCCTCTGTGCTGTGAGGTTGATATTGATAAGATCAATATTTTTTTTTTTAAGTTATCTGAAATCCCCTGGTTTCGCAGGCAGCTTTCTTCCGGAATGAGAGTCTGAACGTGTCGTTTCACTTATGGTGACGTCGCGCTGTACTGGACACTGGACCTAATCTTCAGGCAGAAACATCATGCGCAGGCATATATTCGTAAATCGTAGTGACTGCTTTTTCAAATCGTCAAAGATCAAACAGACTCACAGGTTGGGGCGCACAAATCCAGCATCTCCTGTAGATATCAAGAGCGTAGCGCTAGATTTTACTGCGTCATGTAAAAGCGGCAAGAGTGGGGAAGATATTGACCAGTGCTACGCAACCGGCTGAACTTCGTATCCAATCAGCCGGGACACGAACCCCGTTCAGACGCTGACGCTGCTCTTCTTTCCAACAAATCCCGCCCCCAACAGGCGCCAGTCGTGAGTGACGAAAAAAACCAGCTCTGCGGCCTCGCTAGCGCGACACAGTTGTTACGAATAAGCGCTCGCTCCCTGTTTTTTACAATGAAAGGCTGTCATAAATACTACTAGGGCGGAGGAAATAGTTCATTCAGGGAACCAACCTCCGTAATAACTAGAGTTTCGCATTTTAGTGGTTTAATTTCCTTTATTCGGGGCGTTTTTTTTCATTTCGTGCTTTTTTTTTGTGAGATTTTGTCGTTGAACAAGAAAAGGTGACGTTTATTTGGGTTTTTGTTGAAGACAACGGTACACGGTCATCAGGTTCCTCACCCTTTGAGGTAACATCAGTGTCCCCTGAATACTTGAAAAATGTCCCAGTACCGATAAGAAACGGTAATGAAGAGTGTGGTTTCCAAATAGTTAACCTTATTAATTCCTAGCACCATCTCTCGACGGCAGCGCTAACTATCGAGATACGCGCCATCTAGAGGCTTCTCCACCGATCCTGCTCTGTATGCATTGCGTTGTCCGCAATTGCTCATACGACGTTGTTTTCCTGGAATGTTGTGGAGGCCTTAGGAACATAAAAACAAATTATATCAGCGGGCCTGGCTCAGAAAGGTGCGTTGGTTCCGTTCAGACTGACCGAAAAAACACCAAGAATCTAGTCACTGAGAAAACAGTTTGCCGCACACAACGTGACAACCAATGCCAGAAGCTGTCTCGTGAAAGGGTCATGAGCCGTGGATGTTCCGGTGCCTTTATTGTTGCTCTGCCTGTCACCTCCAAGCTGAATCGCCATGTTTGAGGCAAGGGAAGAAGATTGACGCAACGTTCGCCAGATGGCGCGCCAATCTGTATAGACGCTTTACACACGCGCCAGAGTACAGACGCCATTGCCGACCTTCTACTGTCTTACCGAGATGTCAAACCACTGAAGCGGGCTTTGGCGAGCCTCCACAAAGGCAAATACTGGGGAAAAAGACACCGTCGTATCTAAAATGCCAGTAACCTGTCCTCCTGTGGTAATGATGGAGCAGGGTGAAAATATAAGCGAAAACAAAAACTGAAGGGTGGTTATGGCGGCGCCCATGCACAGCTGCTGTAAAGCGTCTATAAGGTCCATTATCCTTGAGAACGGCTCGGTGCGGGTTGTTTTCCGGGCGAACACATTATCAAGTTATGCGCAGAAATTTCTCCCCATGGAAGCCAGGGTTTCTCTTATAGGAGGACAGCTTCTATTCGGGGTGTAACGGTATTTGCCAGAAACACGGAATTTTAGGTATAAGTTTTCGCAGTTCCTTCTTTTCAACGCCCTGTTGGAGGAAAACGCTACAAAGCTGCGATATGGCCATTTCGTTTAATGTGCACTCGTACTTTCAGCGTATACGTAGCTCGACACAGTTAAAACAAAAAAAGATCATTTTTTTTTTAAGGAATTAACTTTCTGTTCGCGCTAGCAGTGTGTCGCAGTGTAGCTTTCTCCAGTGCCTGCACTTAACCTACTGCTGCAACTCAAGAAGCAAGCACAGCTCGAAGGCCAGCTGTGTACTGTATTTTTCCGAGTATAGTCCGTAAACTACATATGTTTAAAAGTTGAACTATTACTCTGTGTGTACTATCTATAGACGCGGGTTATACGACGGTTCTTTTTTTGGGCATCGTTCATTATGACGAGACGTTAGTGTATTAGTGAAATGCATAGCATGTATTGATCATTTAGGGTTGAAACAAGCTCCCTCGTGAGCTAATAAATCGGGAATTTTTCAAGGTCTGTCGTGTGTGAGAATGGCTCACAGACTTACATTCGATCTAGACACCATGTATCGACTGTATACCAGGTGCGGACTACAGTCAGGGAAATACGTTACTTGACTTCCTAAACTGCGTCCGCAACGCGTTTCATTGAGAAAAGACGTCGTCATTATTACAGCATATATATCGGCGTTTTAGTTGTTGTTTTAGAGCGCAGCTCGAAAGGCACGACCACATTGGCGTTTCGGAGGCCTGCGGCGCGACGGTCGTCGCTGCCGGTTGCCGGCGGAAACCAGTTTTCGGCTTTAACGTCACGACGTGCGGCGCCGCACACCCAACCGCTCCGTGCGCGGTTCTGAGCTCAGCCAGCTCAGCGCCGCACGCCGCAGAAGAGAGGAGCCAATGGGAGGTGGCGTAGATAGTGACGTCGCGATGCCATGTCAACGCTCAAGCCGGTCCTCGGCGCGTCTCGAAGCGAATGACGTGTTTCGTGTCGTCTGCTCCCCCTATTTCCCCCCGATGCCTTCCCCGACGGAGCGGTTCCTTGAAACTAACCGCTGGGAAATTATAGGAGAGGAATTCGGAATTACAAGTGAGTTTCTCCGTGGCACTTGTTGCATGTCGTCTCTGTTGTGACGGATGTCGTGTTGAGTTGGTGACACTTTCAAGAGTAGCCTTCATCTCTGGCGCGCCGCCGGGGCAGCAAAGCCCCGGCGGCGCGCCAGACCTGACCTGTCCTGTCCTTCAGTGTTTCGGTAGAACCAACTCGGCCGGACCCAAAACCTGCGCCTCCTTTCCTTCAGAGAGCGGCGACGTCGCAAGATCAACGAGCAGGGTAGGATAATCGCATTCACGCTGATCACCAGGTCATTATGAACTCCTACCGTCTAGACAGCGAGTGCGGAACGGAAGAATCTAACGAAGAGCAGACGACGAAAGAGCGGGAAAACCGGGAAAACCGACGGGAGGCGCGATCGCGGGATCCAGTGCTGTCACGTGACGCCTGCAAAACGGAGGCCAATGTGGACTCCTCGCGTTGGGACGCCGGACGGCGGTGCCGCCCGGCGGCGCCGCCCGGCGGCGCCGTTCACGCTAGTGTGGTCGGGCCTTTAGGCGGTGTTTCCGGCTTGAGCGGCGTCGGCGTCGCCGTCGCCGTCGGCGTAACCAAGGTCACCCCAAGGTCACGCGGCCCCAGGACACGTGACCCCCCAAGGTCACGTTACCCCTCTCAAGGTCACCCCAAGGTCACGTGACCCCGAGGTCATGTGACCCCTCCCAAGGTCACCCCAAGGTCACGTGACCCCTAGTACACGTGACCTCCCAGGTCACGTGACCCCCGAGAACACGTGGCCCCCCCTCCCCGAGGTCACGTGACCCCCCTCCCCCCTCGAGGTCACGTGACCCCCTCCCCCTGAGGTCAGGTGACCCCCTCGGGAGCATATTAACGAATGAGGGGAGGAGGAGGAGAAGGAGGAGGAGGAGGAGTCTACCCTCCCCTCAGTACCCTTCCCTTCTCCTCCTCAAAAGCTGCGCTCCAATTCGGCGTTACAGGGAGTTGTAAACGGCTTTCACTTTTTTTTTCTGCTGCCAGTTTTCTTTTTCTTTTTTACTTCGTCGTGTTTTTTTTTTTTTTGTGTGCTGTTATATTTCTTTGTTAAGCAGTGAAGGAGAGCTTGAGCAAAACTATAGTCCATGGACCATGACACATTCTATACTCTAAAAAAACCCCGTGAGTCTACTTTCCCGCACAACACTTGGAGAGCCAATCACCGCAACTTATGGAGGCAGCTCAGCGAATGACGATGCCGAAACATATGTTTAGCCCAAAAAACGAAGTCTGAGTTGTGACATTAAGCAATGCAAGCGTGACGTTTTGCATTGCATAATGTCACAACTCAGACTGCGTTTTTTGGTCTAAACATATGTCTCGGCATCGTCATTCGCTGAGCTGTCTCTGTAAGTTGCGTTGGGCCCTCCGAGTGTTGTGCAGGAAAGTGGACTCACGGGCTTTTTTTTAGGGTGATATACACTCTAAAAAAATCTGTGCGTCTGCTTTCACGCACAACACTCGGAGAGCCAATCAGCGCAACTTACGAAGCCAGCTCAGCGAATGACAATGCCGAAAGATATGTTTAGACCAAAAAACGCAGTCTGAGTTCTGACATTAAGCACACTCTAAAAAGTTTGTGCGCCTACTTTCACGAACAAAGCTCGGAGAGCCAATCACCGCAATTTACGGAGGCGGCTCAGCGAATGACAATGCCGAAACATATGTTTAGACCAAAAAACGCAGTCTGAGTTGTGACATTAAGCAATGCGGGGGGATCGGTGGCCGAGTGGTCTAGCGCACACCAGCTCGGAGCACGTGGAGCGAAAGCTCGCGCTGCAGAACCCAGGGATCCTGGGTTCGAGCCCCACCCCTGCCCGTTTCGATCTGGATGAGCATCGTACCGGCGTGCGGTCGTGTATCACTACTGCGTGATGCACGTTAAAGGAGCTGTGCAACGATATTCAATTGGAATGTTTTTCTCTCTACACTAGCTTACTGGCACACCTCGGACTCAAGGATACTCACACGCAACACCATTGGCCAAGAAACTCCTTTGTTGTGGTGTAATTTCAAGGACAAAATCGATCATTTTCATTCAATCTCTCCTTTGCAAAATTTGATGACGTAACTCGGGGATCGCAGTACACCCAAGTGACGATATTTGAATGCGGTTCACAGATTGGACCCGAGCATTGCGTGGGCACTCGACTTCGGCTCGTGACAATTGCTAGCTCGAGAAGCATTCGGGTTGTGACCCGTGTCCAATCGCTGCAACGACGACAACAGCCGAGCCATAACAATGTCTGGAACTCAGCGCGTGTCCTGCGCTTTGCCAACCCCTGCGCGTGGCTATGATCAACACTGGCGGCATATAATCGGCTCCAGATCACGTGGCCGCTTGTTCTGGCTGCGAGTTGAGGGGGTGAACGCCGCTCGTTTTTCTTAAATTTTTTTCTGGGACTTCTATTGCGTGGGGTGAAAAACGAACGCGTGTTTCATAGGTCATTAACGTTAGGGATCCGATTTAAGCGGTATTTGTGCACAGTACAAAAATTGTTGCATCGCTCCTTTAAAGACCCCAGGCTAGCGGCTGTACCGCACTGGCTAAATTGCTCATCTACAGCTGGGAGACTCGTCGCCCCTGTGAGGCAGACCAAGTTCTAGGCTGTATAAACACACACACAACCCAATTTTTTTTTTAAGCAATGCGAGCATGACGTTTTGCATTGCTTAATGTCACAACTCAGACTGCGTTTTTTGGTCTAAACATATGTTTCGGCATTGTCATTCGCTGAGCTGCCTTTGTAAGTTGCGGTGATTGGCTCTCCGAGTGTTATGCGGGAAAGCAGACGCACGGGCTTTTTTTAGAGTGCAATGCAAAACATCACGCTTCCATTGCTTAATGTCAGAACTCAGTCTGCGTTTTTTGGTCTAAACATATGCTTCGGCATTGTCATTCGCTGAGCTGGTTTCGTAAGTTGCGCTGATTGGCTCTCCGAGTGTTGTGAGGGAAAGCAGACGCACAGATTTTTTTTAGAGTGTACGTGCGAGTCCCTGACGCCACCACATCCAATGAACACCTCCCAGATACTCAGGCTGGACCTTCCCTTAACAAGCACCGAGTCGACCCGAGTGCTGCGTCAGCATTAAGCAGGGACTCAATCAATGAGAAGACCGTAGAGTCAACAGCAGCTGAAGAAACGCGAGGCATTTCAAGTGCCGAGCATCTCATTACCGACGCTCCAATGCGGTTGGAGCATCAGTTGATACGAATGCCCAAGAGCCAATCACGAGGCACGAAAGCGCGAACATTATGAGCCACGCCCTTTTAAGCTGTCGGTGGCTCAAAAGTCCCTCGATACTTCTTTTACGAACAACAACAACCAATACAAATGACAAAGCACATTTCACTGGATCAAAATGGCGGCATTCAGTTCAAACCTCTGCTGTGCGCCGCCATTCGCTTCCTAGAACCTGCACCTTCACGCAGTCGGCGCTCCGAAGAACGTCGCAACTTCTAGGAAGCTCTTATCTAGAAACTTTAATTAGCTTTAACCCTAGCCAGGCGCTGAGGCTGTCCTTGTTCTCTTTAAACCCCGTGACACTGCGTGACGTTAAGGAGAATCGGTGGTCACCAACGGCCTCCGGTATCGGTGACGTTGAAAATTTCCCGGCCTTCTTATCCCAAACGTGTTCCTAAAATGCGCACGCATACACCAACTCGATGTTGCTTTTCCTAGCTGTAATTGGGTTCCTCGGCAGCTCGGAGTTTTGCTGTTCGTCGAACCAAGAAGCAGCAAACGCCGAATCCCAAGAGCCTCACCAGACGTTCCATATCACCTTTTTTCCAACCGTAGTCGACACTACGATGTTATGAATCCAACCAAGCAATGCCACACTCTCAGAAATAGGGGATGTAATACTTACACCCCTTGTCCCATAAAAAACTACAAGTCCACGTTAAGTCCACTGACGTCAAACTGACGATACCAAATTTTAACAGCGGCTTGATAGTCGACTGATGCAGCCTATTAAAGTGGCTAATATGCCGATTAAAGCCTACAGAAAAACACACAAGGTTGTGTTAGCCCTGCTGCAAAACCTCAGTCGTATTGTGATGTAATATTTGATATGTGATTAGCGATTTAGTAAGATATATATCAAACAGCTATAAAGCTGCTCGTAAAAGTTGGAATCGTCAGTTTGACGTCAGTGGACTTAACGTAGACATGTAGTTATGGGGTGCTATATATTGGACAAGGGATGTAGGTTCAACACCCTTAATTTCTATGGGTGTTATATATATCTATATATAAATATGGGACAATGGGTGCAAGTACTACATCCTTAATTTCTTGTGGTGTTATATATGGGACAAGGGGTGCAAGTACTACACCCATAATTTCTGAGAGTGCAAAAGTGCATCGTCACGGCGCTCATCATCTTTGGACGCTTGCTATCCCCGACTGTTTCAACTCAAGAACGATGAGCGCACCTCGATCCGGAACTTTTTTCTCTGTGCAATTGTTGTCGCAGCTGATAGCAACCCCAGAAAGACAACGAGCGTCGTGATTATGATCTTTCGGCGCCTCCTTGATTGACTCAATTGAATCATAGCCTAGGCTACGGTGTGGGACTTAAAGTGAAACGGAGCCAGTATGGCCATCGACGTGCCTTTCACCTTGTTCTTCTTTCTGATGAACGAAAGCTCGGGACGCGAGCGTGACCCTCGAGGTCAACCCAGACGCGTGATAGCAGGTGTTCGTTCCGTTCAACGAGCGCTCGCGCGCGCGCACGAATGCATTCGAACAAGCGGAAACCCTCGTACGACACGCACGGCCATCGGTCGTGCGCGCGCTGCTTGCATTCTCGCAGCCGGACACGAAGTCGCACGATCGGGTTTCCTAACGGACGTTGAACGGTCCTCAAACTCTGCAATTCTTGCGGGCCGGAGAATGTGCGCCGGGGCGTTCTTTGGGGAGCCCGCGCAAAGCGTCCTGACAGAACGGGCTGGCTCGTTTTTTGATGCCTGGCTTCGGGGCGGCGACTTTGAAATCCATGGCCCCCGAAACCCCAATTTTCGAAACAATGCCTTCCAAGCGAGATCTTTAGCTTTCGGTTTTGCTTTTTACTTTCTGTTTCTAATGTTTTTCTGCCGTTCTGATCATGGGAGGCTCGCATCCTTGAAGAATGGCGGCGATAATTGACGCGTCGTTACTGGGGAGAAGGAAAGAGCGGACTGCTTCGGCGTGCTACTGATGATGATAGATGCCTTTACGTCTTACTTTTTCCTTTTTTAGCTTTGTCTCCTAGAAGACTATGCAGTCCGGCTACACTCTTAGAAATTGGGGGTGTATAGGCTGTACACCCCTTGTCCCATATGTAACACCCCAAAACTATCATTCGGACGTTCAGTTCACTGACGTCGAGCTGGCGATACGAACTTTTACGAGTGGCTTGATAGCTGTTGGATATAACGTACTAAATAGCTAATGTGCGTATCAAAGACTAGAAACAAAAAACACGGATGTTTCGTAGCAGGGCCAAAGAAACCTCGATTGCCTTACTGTAGCCTTTAATGCGTACATCAGCTATTTTAATAGTATTCGTCGATAAAAAGCCGCTCTTGAAAGTTTGTTTCCTCGACTCGACGTCTGTGGAATAAACGTCGAATTATTGTTTTGGGGTGTTACGTGTGAGACAATAGGGGTGTACCTTTATACGCCCCCTATTTCGTAGAGTGTACGTTTTCCTTTTTGCTTCAGGATTTTTTTTTCACCGAATATTCAGCGAAGTAAGCATAACCATCATAAAGATGAATGGTGTATTCACCGGGCGCCATTATTGAGGGCGCTGTTTAGAACACATGCTCACAAAAAATCTCACTACCCTAGCTGCTGAAACAGGCAGTCATTATGATGTGGAACGTACGTTGCAAAAGAAATGTGCAAGCTCGCCATCAGCACGCCCTCAACAGCCGCGCAAGCAGCAATGGCCGTCAGTAACTACTAAATTCACTGGATCACGGGAAAGTAACGCCATTGTCTTCCCTGCCAGCTAGCCGGACAGAAATAGGTACTAACATAGCGGCGAGCGAAACTTCGGAAGGCGATTGGTTAATCAGACTATGCTGTCGTGGAAACCGCCATTTCGGTCTTTCCAAATCTTCCGAGCTCCGAAAGGGTCGTTCTAAACCAGTTGATCATCGCCAATAAAAGCGTCTTTGATATAATGCATGCAATCACCTTATCAATTATGATTGTTTACAGAGATCTCTTACGATGAATTTACTCTTCTTGCGTATTTCAATAAAGTTAAATTATATTCAATACCTCTACGCACCGACGCCGCATGTGGCAAAGTGCGAACATGCGTGCTCGGTCTATTCGGTGTGTGGATTAAAACAAAACCTCGTTCTACAAGGAATGCCTTGATAAAACATCCTGTTACCGGGAATTTGGATCGGCTCACTGAGAATAAAGAGGTCAAGGACAAACTGCCAATTTCATAGACTAATATGATGACCGTACAGGGAGGGAGCTTGGCGCTACTTTCCAGAGATATAGTTGCTTGAGTGAATACTCCCTATAACCTTAGCAATCGGCGAATCAACCCTTGCGCTAGGGTTGCAAGGGCACCCAGCGCACGTAGGACCGCGAACTGGTTCGCCACTGACCATCAATGTAGATATGTTATAGATATCAGGCACGCAGCCAGGATTTTGGTTCGGGGGGGGGGGGGGGGGGGGGGGGCGCCCATGACAAAATGCTGTATGAGAGAGAGGGGGGGAGAGGAGGTCCCAGCAAAATGAAAGATTTCGGGGGGGGGGGGGGGCATGGGTCTTCCCCCTGGCTACGTGCCAGATAGATATACTGATAATCGTGTAAATGTGGTATGAAAGGCAGGAGTAATTTAGTATTTTATATTTTCGCCCAAAGAGCTTAGTGGAACAGTAGCTTTCAACTGCAGTTAACTGTGCCAAATGTGGCCTTGGTGCCCTAAAAGCCTGTTAGTCACCGTGAGCAAAGAACAGTAGAGTGCATGGCTAGCACTGGCGCCACATCAACGGTCATTGAGGTGACCTTTTTTAGTCCGTTCACCCGTAATGGTGCTTTAATGAGGTTTCTGAGATCGCTTAAATATAGCGATAATTCTCTCTGCTGGCTCTATGCATTCTAAAAATTCGTAAATCATGACGATTCGCGGCCAATTTCCCCATTAAAAAAAACAAAAAAAAATCAAAGACCGCAATACATTGATTCTATTGCGGCGATGGGAGGAGCTAGGGTGCCTACATGTTTCCGCTCCGCCCTAGGGTGGCGCCAACTTCTTGTTACCCTTTCGCAGATCCTCTCCCACCGCCATTTTTTCCCACGTCTTAGTTCACTAAACCTACACAACGCTGAGTTTCTGTAGTCTCGACACACCGGCAACAGTGTGAGACAACTTCCGTTTCCGTTCACAAGAGGAGTCGGAGGCTCAGCGAGATGGCGTGGCTGTCGCTCTGTTTATTCGGATGTTTCATATTTTGAAGTGGCGAGCAGGAAGTGGGCGTTGCTTTTATCGAAACGCGAGTTCCCGAGACAAAATAGAGCGCCACAGACCGGCATTGAACGCCGAAACCTCGCCGTCGGAACGAGAGCGGTGAGCGCTCCCTAGCCCTAACGAGGATTAGCAGCGTAGTCCGAGCGCACGACCGGCGAGTGTGAAAAAATGGTCGACGAAAACAGCGGAGGTTGCCATGGTAACGAGGTAGGCAACAATGGTTTGTCGGCAACAGGTATCACACACGTTGTCGCCACCCTAAACAGCGGAGCGGCGAAAACATGCAGGCACCCTAAGAGGAGCATGTTCCGAAACCAGGACCACTGTGAGTCATTAGCAAGCAAAGGATCCTCGCGCCTTCGACCGGGGGAACCGCGGAGTGATATCTCAAATGCGCGCGGCTCGTTGCTCACGTAGCCTGCACTACCATTCAGCCCAGCTTTCGAGCGCTCGAGCTCTCGAGAGCTGACAACCGTACCCCGCAGAAAAACAAAACAAAAGAAAGGGAACAACAACAACATAGTGCGCTTTTCTGAAACGATTATAGCAGTATTCTCTCCCTAATGAAAATCCAACGTCTTTCAGAGAGTCGTTGCTACCGGTAGAAACACCAAACCCTTGAAGAGCAATTCTCGACTCGCTCGTCGGCGAGAAGAAGTCGGCGGGCATAGCACGTTTCATCGTTCCCCTCTTAGATCACTCCCTACCTTGTCCCTTACAGTCATTCACACACTGTCTCTTTACGGTATATATCAAGCACGGAGAGTTCTACCTTTTTCATTATTTCAATAAAAACACTCTCTGACTGACTGACTTCCCTCTCAGCGAAAAATGAACATTTTTCGACTACCCTAACTTGCTTCTATCATATACAAAAGCTTACAAATTTCGTAATAAAAGCGCTCGCAATCACACCGAAATGTCGCGTTTTGATTGTTCCCATGCCGTCCTGGCTGCCAGCAAAATGCTCCTCTCATCCCCGGAGATAATTTCGATCTTTGATTGCCTTTTTAATAGGGAAATCGGCCGCGCATCTTTTTGATTTATATATTTCTACGATCTCCATAGTGGGGTCCGGCGTAAAAGGTAGGCGATTTATTTGCCTAGCATGCATGGAGCTTTCACTTCTGGAGACGAAAAGCCTGTATTTATTCTGCTTTCGCCCGGACTTCAGCTGAAATGATATATAGTGGCCTCAGCTCGCAGCACTCCATTACAACATGAAGTGCTCTTTCCTCGTGCTGAAGTCGCACAGCTCACACGTAGTGTCAGTAATGCGATGTCAGCATGCGATGACCAGGTAAGCAGTTTTGGCAACTTAGCAGTTTTCTCCGTAAATTTACCGGTTTTCTTAGCTGTCTAGTAGTCGAAATGGCCTTTTTGCGGTTGGCGGTATTTTTAGCGTTTTTCATAAGTTTTTTTTCTTGTAATCCAAAATATTTTTAGTTTAGATTTACCAATCTTAAACAACTCTATTTCTTTTGTAAATTAAGCAATGTTTTTTTGTTTTTTTTTATGCATATTAGCGAGAATAACGCTTGCGATGCCAAAGAAGAATTAGTGTGGAAAACATTAAAACATGTTTTGAATAGATTTCTGCGTCGATGTGTGAATTCGTTTTCCAAGTCCAGATGAGATGGGTCCAGAAAAGTGTCCACAATTCATAAAAAACTGGGGCTACAGGATTCTAAGCATTGAGACTGGTTACTGGAAGCTCCAAGCGACGTTAGCCGGGTCACATACCTCTACATGAGGATGTGTCTTTTTACGAAGCATTTGATTTTTGGTCACTGAACCCTTGGACTGTCGCCATATATTGCACGAATAGAAACTATGAAAACGTTCTTCGGCTGGTAGGGCTTGACAACCAGGGTGTCGAACCGAAATTTTTATCGGTTCGGTTTCGGTTCGGGTTCAGGGCTTTCGGTTCGGCTCCGGTTCAGTTCCGGGAGCAAAAAATAACGGTTCGAACCGGTTTGAACCGCAAAATTAAGACTATTTTCCGCGTTTTTTTGGCGACAGGCACTATTTCAACAGTGAAACAAGTATCTATATAGCTTTTTATCCTTCGTAGAATGATGCAATTGCCTTATTTAATTTAAATGAAACAGTAAAAGACTCCTAGATTAACATATATACGTCAACATCTATTTTTTTACCACAGTCGCATATATTTTACCTGAATCTATAGGTTATCCCTAAAATATCCGCCAATGCTACAACTCTTCGCCGCAGTATTAAACGTGGAATCTTTCTATGCCCTTGAACTTGCGAATTAATTACAGTGCATAAAATTCTGAAATGGGAACATTCTCGCCGTCCTATACTGTATATCCCGAAATCTGGTTTACAAAATACGTTTTACAGTATATATGATGACGACGCAACTGAGCTAAAAATAATATTTTCAAAATGCCAGGAGTGTTTTAGGACAAGTCCTTTCAGTCTATGTTTTATAGAAACACTGAGCGGCACTCAGTACGCCTGATTTCCTGACCAATATTTTTTTACACTCAGCACAGTGATGCAGGAAAATTAATGCAGAAAAAAGTGACCCTCCTACTCAGATCAGATCTGGCCTAAAATAGCGCCTACCGAAGTCAACATTTTCGACATTGCTTGGCGCTTGAGGTTTGTTCTTGTCAAAATGCCGGTCAATTTAATTTGCAAATAAACATCACATTTGCTATTTTTATACTTTTGTTAAATAAAACAAAGTAGTATTTTGTACTCTGCTTGATATTACAGCTACTTAATTTGTCACTTTCTGACGGTCTGCGTGCGCAATCGTCATAGCTCTGCCAAGCGCCACAGTGTACTTTGTTTTTGTCCAGCCCACAGACAACATACAATTCTTGTTCATCACATAAAAGGAGCAACATTCTTCTATATGTTTTTTTTTTAAATCAGCTTCAAAATAAGACATATGTTTAAGGTTTTCCCAAATAACTTATAGACGTGCCTATCGATGATAAAAACTCCGGATAAGGTTTGCAGAGCATATTTCAGATAATTTAGGAATGCATTTACTTATGCATGATGTATATCTTTAGGGGGATTGGCCCTTGATATATGGTGTCAAGCCTTCAAACAGCACTAAAATATTTTTTTATTGTCATCAATAAATTTTACTGTATGAAGTTCACAAAACCGCTTGAGACCGACACGGGAGGATAATATTCGAGAATACGCCACCTGTTGAGTCTGCAGAACGCACTTTTTTTGTTCGTTGTTTGGCAGTGTGAAACACTGGGTCGCGGGCTACGCCGAAAAAGACTGTGTGATCACATTATAGATCTGAAGGCAAATACACGAAATGTGCAGAAAGAGATGTAATAAATGTTACTCTTCTAAATAATCCCATACAGGACGCCTTACTGCAAAAATAAGTATATAGTGCTGCAGGTTTTAAGCGTAAACGCGTTCGGCGGAACTCCGTCTGGTTGGGTCAAAATGTTGAGAAATACAGACCATCACCAACTAACTCCTAAACATTTAGGAGCCCGACGTTTCAATAGGGCGGGCTCAGTAGGTCTACGGCCACTTTACCATCGGTGTATGTCAACGGACTAGGGCACTTGAAGAACAAAGAAGTTCGAGGACACCTAAGCATTTCTTATAAGTTGTGAAAACAAAATTATGGATGCCGTTCTTCTGATCCCTTAGTTCGTCTGCTGCGTAGTGGCGTAAACGGCCCCGTTTCGTTGGCCGACGACCAAGCTCGCGCTTTGGTGAATTAGCCTCGCCGCGCTGAGCTCGGCCGTGCAACCTCTTCGGAGTTCGCCCGAGCGGGCTGTGGGCCAGGCCCGCACCGCCGCACCTCTTACCGGCGGCCGGGCCGCTGCATGCGCTGCGCCGCAATGGAGAGAAATTCTCTGGTGGCGACTTTTTGGAAATACGCAGCACGAGAGCCAATGAGAGCCTCGTTCCTTGATGACGCGCGCTAGCCAATAGGAGCCTACCCATCGGATGTCTGCTACACGCGACATTGGGACGGGGAAAGGCGCCGTTTGGTGCGGCTTCAAAGCTGATGACGTCGGTTCGATCTATGGGGCAGTTAATGCTTTCGCATTAAAAATGAAGGAAGCAAACGACACACCGCAGATGAAAAAGAAGCTGTAGCTCTCCACGTGCAGATAGTCTACCCTGATGAAAATACCGAACCGGTTTTGAAACGTCGGACTCCTAACTGTTCAGGACTTGGTTGGTTATGGTCCGTATTTCTCTAATAGAGATGCGCTCATTGATGTTCCTAATTACACATAAATATTGCGAAGGACAGCCAATATATTTATATTTGAAATCACATTTGGACATCGGATTGCACGAGCTCGAAACTTCGCAGAATACATTCTCGGCAGGCTAAAGTTAAATTTGGTTTTACGTGTTCTTGTTTTGGGGGCTCATTTTACAACTCTGTGCCTTATCAGTCATGTGCGCTCTAACATTTTATTCGGCTGCCGCATATCATCGCAAGACTGCTATACTGGACAACTTTACAATTTGGACATCCCCTTTTGCTCTACAATGCAAAGGGACGAAGAAAACCAAATGCTGCTTCGTAAGGCGTGCCTATCAGTGTTATACACGAGCGTTCAGTGACGACATTGGTCTAGAGCATCAGATAATGACGACGCAGAATTTGAGAGGAAGGACTCGCTGAATAGACGCAAGTGGCCTCTTCCGATCCCTTCAAGCACGTGACTCTCACTCAAATTTTTACTCGGAACAACCGTTAATTTGTGGGGCTTTCACATCTTGATAAGTGGATGTTGATTTCCAACATTTAGGAAGATCGCGCATGGTTGTTGTACGCTCTTGTCGTTTAGGTCCTCTGTTGGTTCAGTACGTTTTACACAAAAGAAATTGTGCTCCAAATTCTGAACGCATTTTGCCTATTATGGAAAGAATACGCCAGACTTTTTTTCTTCTCTTTATTTTACGTTTAATGTGTTGCTAGAGTCTCTCGCTAATTGAGCGAACGCGATGCAAATAAAAAAAAAAGGCCAAAAACTCTTTGCAGTGCCTCTTCAAGCCCAGACGCAGCCGATGCTACAAGCGCGATAATGTGGTCCTGAACAGTGCTTGCACTGCAGGAACGCGCGTTCTTGGTAAGAACGCTGAAAGTCCGGAGCTCGCTCTTTTAGCTTCTGCTACGCTCACACTTCAAGTGAAACCAAGTATATTGTTGAGAACATCACATTTCACCATAAAACTAAACTGTTTAACATGGTTTGCAGGTGATATCATCGCTAGAGGTCAGAAATTTCTTTTTGCTGAAAAAATCAAATCCCGTGGTGCACAATGCACGCTGCAGAAGGTTCGCGCTCAGTGCAACTAATGTATTCAGATACAAAAAAAAAGATATTTCTTGGTGCAGCGTCGTGAGGAACGGCGCGAACGTCTGGCACTACGAAAACGCGCTTTCTGGCACGAGGGATTTTAAAAACGAAGTGGCTCTGCGGGATCAGGCTGTCTGG
This sequence comes from Ixodes scapularis, assembly GCF_016920785.2. Classification (NCBI taxonomy): domain Eukaryota; kingdom Metazoa; phylum Arthropoda; class Arachnida; order Ixodida; family Ixodidae; genus Ixodes; species Ixodes scapularis. Next base: position 7,322,033 of record NW_024609836.1, on the reverse strand, counting down.
TCTGCGCCCAAGTTGCGGAGCAGAGGAACCTTTACAACACAGTGTGCTGGTAACCCCCCCCCCCCCCCCCCCCCCCCCCCTTCCTCCCTGTTTTCATTTCACGATGTCCTTCCAAAGAATACTTTTCATTTCTGAGGGACTCTCTCCTCCGTATAGGGGTGCCGATTCGACAGTTATATTTGTGTCAGTTGTTAGCAGTAATCCTCCATTTATCTTATTTTGCACCCAAAAACTGTCAAGTTTGAACAAAACTGCGAGAATTTGAGCGGCTGCCTCTAAGGCCTCTAGGATCTTTCTTTTTAGGTATCTGTGCCGAACAAACTTATAGTTTTATTTGTCGTCAGATTAATAAGCCACATTTAGTCCTTCTAATCCTTCTATACGCGGGGACAACTTTCATGTGACAGTTCAGCACAACGAAAACATGTTTGGCTGCCTCAATGATGTGTACAAGTAAAATGGTTCATGCAACAATTTTTGTACTATCAGTAACTACCGCTAAGAGCTAATCCCTGACGTTCATAGCTCGCAAAAACACCCATTAGTTTTTCTCTGCTCAATGCCAGACGCTGAAAAAATAAAGGAAAGAAATAGCTTTCCCCTCCTCAACTCGCTATGAGAACAAGCGGCGATGTGATCTGACGCTAATTGTATACCACCGCTGTTAGAGTTCAGATATTCTTTGATTGAACACGATCCATTTCCCGAATGTTTGGCGATGCTGGTTGTAAAGAACCCGAGTACTCAACTCTGGCTCATAACAATCAGGTACGTCATAATGTCACGTGACTCGCGGTGAGAAGTGGTGATGGCATGCGGCCTCACGGTGTAAACAACACTAATACATCCATAGTCGTGTCAACTGAAGAATGTAGCGCGAGCGTAAGGAAGGCCGGGGAGAAAGTAGCAGACGGAACGCTGGAGAAGAAAGGGGGAAACCCCCTCCTCCCTCCAGTGTTCTGTCTGCTTCCTCCTCCCGGGCCTTCCTTTCCCTCGCCCTACCTTCTTGAGTTCAAACGGACTATAGGGACGTACTCAATTTAAGTCGGCTTCACGCGGTGAGTCACGCGACTACGTCACAAGGCCACATGACGTGACATTATTTGGCCGCATATTTTGACACCATGACGTCACGTGACCACCCGATACATAATTAATCGGAGTGACAATAAAAAAGCGCCACGAAAACCCATATTTCTTTCATACATTCCATTTCGGTATATGACAATTTGATCACTACATAGAAATACAGCTGCCAATTTTTACTTGCCGAAAACTTATTCTGTAATAAAAAAAAATCCCCGTGAACTGTTTTGAACCGGTTACCGTTATATTTTTTTCCGGTTCAGTTCCAAGATGGCGGCGAATATTTCGATTCGGTTCAGTTCCGGTTCGGCTAAAAATAACGGTTCGGTTCCGGTTTTCGGTTCGGTTCGGTTCCGGTTCGACACTCTGTTGACAACACACCCTCTCGGGAACCTCCTTGGAACTATAAGATAATGCAGTGAACTCTGTTCTCTGCGTGAAATCCTAAAGAGGTCCCTTCTGAAGGCCGTTTTAGTTAATGTGCTGTTTTCCGAAAACTTATGGCGGTTATAATAGTTATAATTCCGACATCGCGACATGTTGGAAATATAAAGTAATTAGTATTACTATTAATACTGCTATTATTCTTTTGAAAATAACGTTGAAATGCGATTCTTGCATTACCCCTTAAAATTAAGGGCTTTGTGTATTATTACCGGCCTCTCTGAATTCCTCTAGGACTTTTTTTATATTTTTTTGCTGGCATAAATGCACGTATCTATTGAATAGCGCAGCATGGGGCCCTTGCACAGTTTAAAACTTTTTTGTGCCTGTAATACTTTAGCGTCCCAGTAATTATGGCATAAGCAAGCTTGGAAGTGGTTCTGCCGAAACGGAGTAACCGGAAGTTCCTTGGGAGGAAGGCAAGGGACGACTCTTGTTTTGTAAAGAAAAACTAAAATAATCTTTAGAAGTCAGAGCTCCAATAAGTTGATTTCGCTTAAACGCTTTTTGTGTAAAGGCTCGCTAGAATCTATGCTGGTGAGTTGCCGTCCAATATATTCAAGTCCGTACCTATAGTTCCCGTCAGCTTACGAAACAATGTGCGGCTCAGGATGTTCTGGTTCCTTGCTTGGTGATTTGTTTTTAGGCGTTCTTATTTTAAAATGCCGTAATTACATTTTCTGCGGAAAGGCAATATATAAGGCTCGGGACAATTACCTGTTTAGTCTTGCAACTTTACGATGTTTAATGTCTTGGTCTGTTTTCTTTTTTTTTTCCCCGCCATTTTAGGGTCTGCAAGATGTGGACGCATTACCTGCTCGCCTGCATTCTACCACTGCTGACAATCTTTTTTTTTTTTTTTTTCGGACAATTAAAACGAAGATGGCGCACCCTTGCATTTTGCTTGTTCGCTGGTTCATTTTGTACCGCGATTCTTGGTTCCGCGCGTGAAAGAAACTGCATAACCTTTGCCCGGTTGACGTGACGCAGGTTTCGCTACTTCTCCGGGTCCGTGTCAAGAACCTTCTGTCAAAGCTCATAGTCCAGCACGCCGAGATACTTTTTGCACATCCAGTCAGCCTTTCACCGAGCAATACCTTTCTTGCGGCTGTGGTGTACTTGCGTGTTGTGCGCACTGGAGATCAACGGTCACCGGAATGTTATAGCGACCAACTGCATAAAACCCGCGTTTATGGACAGCACTCTTTCAACAACCACCTCCACATCACCATTTGCTCCTGCTCGTCCACCAAGCACGTTTCGTGGCATATTTTATATGCGGTCACGACGTCCCCCTCTAAATGAGAACTACAGGGTGTCACAAAAGAAAATTTGCACGGTCTTTTTTACCGCAAAAATAAACTAGGCATCGCCGAACGCTCATTCTCCGCCCAAAGGTAGCGCTAGAGGTCACAACCAGATGCCAAAGTTTCAGCCCGATCCGATAACTTAATTTAATCAAAACTTAGAGGTGATTTTCTGAAAATTTCAATGGGAAAATGGCGGCCGACGGATTTTTCAAACACAAGGGGCTCTATGGCACCAGAAACCGAAAACAAGCAAAAATGGGCTCCATTTTCTCATTGAACTTCTCAGAGAATCACTTGATAACTTTTGATGAAGTTATCGAATAATGCTGAAACTTTGGCATCTAATGGTGACCTCTAGCTCTACCTTTGGGCGGAGAACGAGCCTTCGGCGATGCCTAGTTTATTTTTGCGGTAAAAAAAGACCGTGTAAATTTTCTTTTGTGACACCCTGTACATAGGTAGTGCTCTGACGTCGGCTTCGACCTGGGTCGGGGCCGTAGCCCCTATACAAAGAGCGCAACGACAAACTGGCGCCCTTTTGAGGCAATATCGACAGTCCTACCCGAACAGCCGTTCCCGTTCTTCTCTTTCAGAATGCAAACATGCCCTGCTTGATTATTGAAGGAGAATCTTGTGGCGGCACGCCATGGGGTAGAAGAAAAGAAAGTCGAAGCGCGAGACTACTGTCCCGCACCTTCGGTAATTGAACAGTTAATGAGCGCACATCAGACTGGTCGCACGTTCCTACATGTATTTGTACTAGTTTACTACGTAGATCTTTCACTTTTATTTCATTTATTTCCTCTCAGGGCCCGAAGGCCATGCAGAGAGGAGTGAGTTTGAACACAAAAATATGTGAGTATAACTAAAAACAAGGCAAAAATAAAAACGACTGCTAAGGAATTGACAAGAAAATTCGCAATCGCAATTTTAAAACCAGGGGCATCAGTTATTGAGATTATGGGCGCGGTAAGGCGATTCAAATCTATTTAGGTTTTGGGGGAAAAAAGCCATTAATTGAGGTGGTGTTACAATGGAGAGGTCAGCCTTTAACTGGTGATTTGCTCATGATAATATGCAAGATGGGGTTCTATAAATAATGTTTCGCGATGCATAGGATTCCAGTGATAACTCTTGTGAAAAATACACAAGCAAGGTCATTTTCTACGAAAAGAGAGGTTAGGTAAGGATAAAGATGCTGTCATAGAGGAGACGCTGGCTCTCCGATGAGAGTTTGAAATAGTGAAACGAACGGAACGACTCTGACTGGACTCAATAGCAGATGCTAAAGTGATACCCGGTTCCCAGATACAGGTGGCATATTCTAGTTTAGAGCGAACTAAAACTTTGTATAGAAGAAGTTTTAGAGACACAAAAGTTAGCGTAAACTCTATTTTGAGGTAGTCTAGTAGTTAATAAGAGCTTTTAGTGACATTTTCGACATGGATATTCCAGGAGAGGTTATTGGATAGATGAACATCAAGATATTTATACGTGGTAGCAGAAAGCAGAATAGAATTATTGATGTATTAGGAAGGACATGTGTTATTTTGACGGGACACTCTCATAAATCTGTATTTAGAAATGTTAAGTTCCATGAGCCAATCTACACGCCAATGAGTGACATTAGTAATAACAGTTTGAAAGACGGAGATGTCAGAATTGTTAAGAATTTATTTATAAATACCTCCATCGTTAGAATACAAGTTTAAGAATCAGGATATACGTGTAGGAAAGTCGTTGATATAAATAAGAAATAAGAGTGTGCCGAGTACGGAGCCTTGTGGGACACCGGAGCTAACGTCCGAGGGTGGTGAACTGGTTCCGTTAGCGTGAACAAATTGGCTGCAGTTTGTTAGAAACAATTTTACCCCAGTGAGAACATATAATCTATGTTTAGGCTGCAAAGTTTATAATGAAAGACCTGAGAAACCTTGCCGAAATCTCTAGGAAAATCTTAAAACATGCACTCAGTCCCGAAACCCCCGTCCAAGGTGACGTGAAGGTCATGAGTGAAAGTTAGAAGTCTGGTGTCAGTCACATGAATAAAATTTACGGCAACCGTGCTCTGCAGAAGCTAAAAAAGAATTTTGAATTCAAAACGTTAATAAGATTAAAATAACTTACATGTTCAAGGATTTTGCACGGAATGCTAGTTAAGGAGATAGGGCGAAAATGTAAACAATTATGTTTAGCACCGCTTTTGAGCAGAGGAATCACCTTTCCCACACCTCTGAGTGTGCCTTACTGGGCATTAGCTTGGATAAGGTTATCCTTGGAAAACCTTTTTATTCTTCGAAAATATCCCATTAGTAATATCAATGCCTGCGGTAGTTGATGGTTTTAAGATTTTCAATAATGCTCCTAACTAGTGATGGGACGAATCCTTTTCCGAATCGAGATTCGGAGCCGAATCTGAAGATTCGGAAAGATTCGGAAGAGGAGCCGAATCTCAAGCCATTCGGAAAAGTTCGGAAAGATTCGGAGCGTTGCCATAATTGCCTGATCACGTTGATGAGTGTTTCAACTTTTTGTGATGTTAAATTCTCTAAAGTCTGTAAAGTAGACAAAATTATATTGTAATATAATATCACAGTAGTAAATAAAATGTTCCGCTTTGTTTATATTATTTTGGATGTTTGTCGAGAACGGTAGCCAGACATCGCGGGAAAATTAGTTTTGGTCCCGGATTAGGACCTAATCCGGGACCTAAAAATACAAGCGCATGTTTTCAACGCCGAAAGAGATCGAAGCCGTACGTGCTGTTCGGTACAGACACATTTTGTGCTCATAATTACGGTCATAGTGGCACACACCACGCAAGTGAGTATGTTCGATTCGATTATCTTCAACGTGTGTCTACTGAGGTATTCTTATCGGAACACGGGAAACAATCTGAAACTCCTTGCGCCGTACTATTACAGTCACCTAGCTGTACTGCATTTGTACCTTCCTGGTTAATGATATTCGATTTAGTTTGTGTTTGTTTTCGAATAGTAAAGTTGCTTTGGACACCCTGTGTTGTGTTTATTTTTCATCAAATAAAGTTCACGTGAACAAAACTTGCCGCCGAGAACGGAGAAGCGACAGTGCGGCGACGTTTTTCTTCGCCACCGGAGCCGGTATGTGGTCGAAGTTGTGAGCTCTCGCGCATTGCAGGTACATTGCATTGCAGGCATCCACAGCTCTAGAAAAGAAGGTGAATCATTTCGTTGCCTGAATATATTTATCGTGTGTTGCGCCACATTATGTATAATACATAGCATTTCGCTACATTTTACCGATTACCGCGAAACCGCACAGAAACCGAGACCGTGCATTCGTTAGGCCTAATATCAACCACACCGATCAGCTTAGCTGGACCTGGGCGCGTGCCAGGGTTTAGAATTACAGTACAGTACTTACCATATGTTGAAATAAACAAGTCGGAATCTGGTTATATGCAGTAACAGTACCTAAAACAAACACAAAATCAGCATTCGCGAGGTTTACGACAAGGCACACGCTGCCGTCTGTAACCAGCGACGAATCTGACGAATCTCCGAATCTGCCGAATATTCGTCGGGGGAAGTTCAGAAATTTCCGAATCTGTCCGAATCCGAATCTCCGGTAATTCGTCCCATCACTACTCCTAACACCTTCATAGTCCACAATAACTAGAAAAGTTTGGAGAAAATCACGAACTTACAGAACTGGACAGATGGAGCTAACGGACATTGGAAAAAAATTAGCACGCACACAATTCAATATAGGAGGGCACACGTCATCTGGTAGATACAGTCCGTTACCATCCCCGATCGTTAAATTGGCACTGGTAGAGAAACCAATAACTTTCCTAAATTGACAGTTCCGAAGAACATACAAAGACCAATAATATATTGATCGCATAAGCCATGATAAGGGCTATTAGAATTATTGTTTCTACGTTGCGCTTACCGAAATTAGAAACATTAGCATTTTATTCATCGGAAACTAGCAGAATAACCTGTGTAAACTTTCTTGAGGTCAAACTACAAAGTCACTCTTTTTCAGATACTTCTTTTGTCTCAAGCAAAATGTGTGTTTGTGTATTGTCTCTATTATAAAATAACTAAAAGACGCATATCGGCACGCGATTCCAGGTACTCAATAAATCATATTACGAAACTGCGTTCCAGACATTTAAAGACACGCGCGTATCCTAGCCGGATAGACAGCAACAATAAGAGCGGTAATGGTCTCAAACGTCAGAGGTTAAGTCCTTGCACGAAGTATAGGTTGGGATGAAGTAAGTGGAGACTTATCCTTCTCTCTACTAGGTGGCTATATGATGATCTCACAATAAACCCTAGACGACGATGTCTGAATCTTCCCCCCCCAGGGGTCATCATTAGTAAATGCTCAGAGTTGTGCCGAGCTTGTGTCAGCATCGTCAGTATAGCGCGTATTGCAGCGTTTCACAACGAACCAGACGCTAACGTGCGGCGACGCCAAGATGGACGCGCCTGCACTTTACGGCCGAACTTGAGCGTGTTTGCGCGCTTGCGGCGTGTCAGAGATCCACTGACAATCACGTCAGGCGGGGGCATTGACTTCTAGGAGGTATTACATCTCACCGCTAGAAAATAATTAGACGATTTACAGCCCGTTTCTTGCGCTATGTATTCTATGATGCCATTCTTAGATTTGATGGACGTCATTTCGAAATTTTCAAAATTGTGAGGGTTAATAATAAGGTAGTATAGATGGGAGGGTACATTTAATATATTCCTGAAATACATTGACTGAAAAAGGTACGTTGATGTCAGTATGCCTCGTAATGGTTACCAATCATTTTATTGTGAGGGATTGAAATAAGCGCTATGATAGATTCGGTTCTTTGTAAAACAATATATGTGGGTGAAAGAAAAGCATCTTCCAAGTGTATACCTGCATCTCTTGTTAGGCAGCACTATGAAGTGGGCGACAGATGCCCACCTTAGGTACATTTCGCATCAAAGGGCCTCTGACTCGCCAAAACAAATTTTTTTTCCATGCTAGAAAGTTGAGGACGAAGAGTGAGTAGATCGACGTGATGAAGGTCAATGATGAAAGCGTTGCGAGTACAAGCCAGTGTACGAGTGCATGCCGTCAGTCCGACGATACAGAGCTATGCTGGGCACAAAACAAGCTATCAAGTTTAAAAAAACAAAAAAATTAGAACGCTCGCAGAAATTAGAATTGCTTGCGTACGACACGCTCAAATGCATTGCTGAAGGTTCGGACACCGAGGTCGTCGAATCATCGAATACTCTCCAGGCTGAAGATGCCTGCCGTCTCTCGAAAACGCATGCAGTGTGATCTCTTCTTCAGTTGCTGAAATACCGGGACAGTCCCTCACACAGCACCTTCTAGGCATTGTAGTTGATCACGTCAATTCACTGAGTCCTCTTCTTCTACCTTTACAGCAACATTAAGCGATAAAAAGCAAATAAAAGAAACCTTGTCCTCTTGGATCGCTCGTGGAGGTGCAGGGAATAACAAAAATAACTAGAAAAATATTACACGCGCTCGCGGTAAGCACAAGGAGGAATACAACTCACGTGACTTCCGGCGATGCATCCCTTCTGACCGCCCCGACACCTTGCGGTACATTGTTACGTCACAGTGCATTTGCGGGAACTTTGAATTGGGCCTCGTATTTCTATTTTTTATAAAAGAAAAACAAAAAAACTACCCACGTCTATAGTGAAAAAGTTTTTTGTAATGTCCTGAAATGCAATTTCAACGCCTAGCACGAAAAAAAAAATTTTTTGGCGTGTCAGAGGTTTTTAAGAATGCTACCTAACGATCCCAGGCAGATTTAGCCACTAACCTTTACACCCGCGTTTTGCCCTAGACTGGCAATAACGCTCGAGCGATGGTTTTCCTGCCCTCCGAGTGCAACACTCTCCAAAGAGAATCATACCTCGCGATTCTTTTCAGAAATTGATTGCTCTTCCAGTTTGCGTTCACTCCCCCGTTTTGTCGTCTGCTAGGCGGAAAACAGACGAGAACAAAACACTTGCCGATGTTATAGTCGGCTGTCTTCGTGACACCCTACTCGAACCTGCGTTTTTTTTTTTTTCTGTAGTACGAGTACAAACAGCCTTATTCGAAAGTTTAAGCTGCAGGTCACACTACTAAATCATCATACCATGGACCGTCTACAGACATTTTCGAAGGCGTGTTTCTTCCTTGTGAAACGGTATTGCCACATTGTTCATAAAAAAACAAAAACGGTTTGCAGACATGTTTGAAGCGCACATAGGTATAAAGCAAACATAATTTGAAGGGCTGGAGGCCCGTCCATGAATAATTCTGTCATCGTGTCTAAACCAAAGACACACAGTGTCTTTTGTATGGTCAGCGTGACTGTGGCCTCAGGCAATCTGCGCTGCAATCCGAGTGTTGTGTATATAACCCGTGACAACAGCGGAAAACGAAATGAAACGCATTCAGTCTTTTGTTGTTGTTTTGTTTTTCTTCTTTACGGAATGGGTTACACGGCAAGTGGCGTGCGCTCTCAACGACGCGAACGATCATCGCACTTGACAGCCTGGTGGAGGCGGTGAAGAGAAACGTTCGCGGAGAATGTGGTTGTAATGGAAGCGTACGTCTTGCTTGCGTCAAGGCCCGGTTATGACGCGAGCGGTCGGTGCCATTATGCAACGCGTTCATACTTGCGTCACGCGGGGCTGATTGCCGGGGTGGCAACAATCGGCACAGTGATGCGAGGGCGTGAGAATAGATGGATGAGCGCCACAAGCTATTCGAGAGGCGATCCGACCGTCGCGCGTTCCTAACGGCTAAGCTGAGAACTTGATCCATGGGGACAACAACCTGAACGTTTTTGTTCTTTTTTGTATCTCATGCAGCGTTTTTTTACGCAGTGTTTCTCACGGAGTGCGCGGGTGACGTAGACGAGCGCCGCATCTGTGTCCGGCTGGGGATCGTGTTTCATCAATGAGGCACCTAAGGCCGACTTCGTCATGCGTTCGGTGCGTGCGTGAAGCCACCATAACTAGACCCCCGGCGTAATTGTCCCGCGTGCAGAGAGACTGTAGTTCCCTCGATGCATCGCGCCCGTGTTGGCGTAACAACACATTCCGAACGACATGTTGTACCCAAGATATTTATTAAATATAAAAAAACGGCACTATGTTCTTTTCTTTCTCGATAAATCACAAGATGACTCAGTTGGTGTATGCTCCATAAATGAACCGAAGAAACTGTTGAAAATCTGATGTCAAGAAAATAACATCACATGAACGTTTCTGATCATGTTGCCATCTCCTTTTAATTTTGAATTGCTTTGCGTTAAATTATCTTGCATTAATTACCCTATGTTCGGCAGTCAAAGAGCTTTTCTTGAATAAGTTCTTTTTTTTTGTTCACTGCAGTAAAAACATCCATAGTAATGCTGAGAAGTAAAACTAAGAACAATAAAAAAAAAGAAAACGGACACAACAAAGCTTTAAACTTATTGAACAGCCTTCGCTTTCTATATATGTTCCAGTCCTCTTTCACAATTCAAACGTCCTCCTCGCCCACTACATAGTGGAACCTACCTTTCAACCTCTACCGACAACCGCACACAAACCGGAATCACAAACACATACAATCCCGAAGCACAAAAAGAACACGCCCCCAAACACCAATAGAAAAAAAAAAAATATTGCAAGAAATTTTGGCATTTGTCCAGTTAAGACTGTGACCCCGGGATCACTACAAACATAGAAACTTTCTGTTCCCTTACCCCTTATTAAGGAATGAGAAAGGTTGACTGACACAATTCCCGGGGATTAAAATACGGACTGTTCTGTTTGAGTTTAAAATACGCATTGCTATGTCCGTTTTTCTTTTTATTGTTCCTACGTCTCACGGTTACTATGGTTTCATCCACCAGCTCGCCTGCGTTTTTTTACCTTTACGGAGTACAAACACTTGTTTAGAGTCAGAGGAGTAATTATTGAATATGTTATGGTTTTTCGGAGGCTTGTCTGGCCCTACAGACAACCCGTCTTTGTTTTTGTGGGCCAGAACGTTTTTTAATCAATTTCCTCGAATAAATTAACCAATATTATTATTATTGTTATAATTATTATTAACTGTCTGATGAGATCCATCTATGAATCACGCGTCCCAGCCGACCGCTGACACACATTGACCTGTTGCCCAATTTGTGCTCCGCGCTCAATCGAGGAAGGTGACGTACAGAAACTAACGTTGTGTTGGATGAACACCAAGCTTTGTGGAATATTGCTTCTTTTCACATTCGTTTAATGAACCATGGCTTAGAATTTATGTGTATATGCATTTGTAAGCCGTCTAGTAAAGTCATTCTTATTGTGCTTCATCCTTTCATACTGAACTGTGATCTGTCCTCCTCGACATAGAAAATTGTTTCCCGAAAGCTGACTTGCTCCTTCTTGGCGATTTTATTTTTCCTTCCGTAGACTGGTCTAATCTATCACCCCGAGGCTCCGTCGCATCGGAATTATACTTAGATATCTGCCTCACTTTAAACATCACGCAGGCAGTTGATAAACCAACTCGTTCAGACCACATTCTGGACTTGATTTTAACTACGTCATCAGACCTTGTAAAATTTATTCGCTACTGCGATGGGCTCAGTGATCACAACATTCTGCAGATCTACTTGTCGCTCCCCGTCGCCATGAGGCATTCCATTTCCAAAATCAATCACGACTATAACAAAACTGACTACGCATCAATTAGCCGTAAGTTGACCATTTTCTACGACCATTTCATTTCATTTTTTATTCTAGATCATTAGAAGAAAACTTGGCATTATTCAAGAATAAAATTAATAATCTTCTTCACATGTTTGTTCCAACCATTTATATACGCTTTGATGCAACGAACCCATGGTTTACAAAAAGTTTGCTGTCATTGGGTAACAGGAACAAAAGACCTTTCGCAAAAGCGAAACGTACGAACACTCCCCAGGTTCGGGTCGCTTTTAATTCTGTCCTAAAGGTGTACACCAGTAACCTCGGACTATCTAAAAAAAAAAAAAAAAAGAAATGTTTTTTTTTTTTTTTTGACGACTTTTGCAGTTTCGTTTTGCTGAAAAGTGGCTACCGTATCATCCATCTCATAAACGCTATTGGTGACCCTATTTTGGAAAGCGACTGCACTAGTGTGTTTAACGATTACTTTTATTTAGTTTTTACAAAGGAGTGTTTGGACAGCGTTCCCATCCTTCCCGGTAAATTCTATGAGGTGATGCTTCCTATCACTGTTAACTCTCCCGGAATAAAAAAAAAATTTCATTGATAAACTAAAACTTCCATCATCTGCTGGTCCCGGTAACATCAACTTTAAAATATTTAAAAAAATGTTTGTAAAAGTTTTAGCGAGTTTTTTGAACCGATCTTTACCCAATCACTATCAGAATGCCGCCTTCCTTCCGACTAGAAGATAGGCAGAGTCATCCCAGTTTTTAAGCAGGGTAGTCGCTCTTCTGTGTCTAATTATCGCCCAATATCTTTAACCCCTATCTCTTGCAAACAACTAGAGCATATATTTTACTCCCACATCACGGCTCACTTTACAAGTAATTCTTTTAGAGCGCAGCTCTTAGGCGCCCGTTTTCGGCTTGAGTGGCGTCGGCGTCGCCGTCGGCGTAACCGCGCGGTGCATTAGGGCAAATTTCCCCGATAAATCAAGCGGAAAAATTTCCCCGCTAAATCTAGCGAAAGATATTCCCCGCTAAATTTAGTGGAAAAATTTTTCCGCTAAATTTACCAGAAAAATTTCCCCGCTAAATCTAGCGGAAAAATTTCCCCGCTAAATCTAGCGGAAAACTTTCCTCGCTAAATCTAGCGGAAAAATTTCCCCGCTAAATCTAGCGGAAAACTTTCCCCGCTAAATCTAGCGGATAATAGCGGAAAATTTTCCTGCTAAATCTAGCGGAAAAATGTCCCCGCTAAATCTACCGGAACATTTTTCCGCTAGATTTAGCGGGGAAATTTTTTGGGGGGTCACGTGACCTGGGGGGTCACGTGACCCCCGAGGTCGCGTCACCCCCAAATCACGTGACCCCCCCGCCCCCCGAGATCACGTGATCCCCACGTGACCCCACGCGATCTCCCCCCCCCCCCCCCCCCCCCCCCGAGAACACGTCAACTTCAGTACCCTTCCCTCCTCCTCCTCAAGAGCTGCGCTCTAATTCGGTGTTACAGGGAGTTGTAAACGGCTTTTTTTCTTTAAACAACAGCACGGATTTCAAAAGGAACTTTCCTGCGATACTCAGCTTTGTGGTTTTATTCGTGACCTGCACATTAACCTCTAATGTCATACTCGAACTGTCGCCGTTTTTCTTGATTTCTCAAAAGCATTTGACCGAGTCTTTCATCGACGCCTGCTCTCTAAGTTGTCATCTCTTCGTCTTGATCCACTCACATTTGCTTGGATACTTGACTTTTTCTTGTCCCGCGTGCAGCATTATTTACCAAGAATCTTCCTTAACAAACCTGTCGTCTGGTGTTCTGCAGAGGCCCGTTTTAGGGCCCTCTATCGTTTTTAATATATATAAATGACCTCTCTAGCTCTATTTCCTCTAAGATACGTCGTTTTGCCGATGACTGCGTCGTACATAGCAAAACAACAACTGTTCAACATAACAACCAACTTCAAGGTGATCTAATTAAAATTAACAAATGGTGCAATGACTGGTTGATGTCGCTGAACAACTCTAAATGCAAACTAACTCGCTTCAGTAGAAAAAAAAAAGTCTGTACTGTCCTACCAATAGGACCGAAGCGCTCAAGTTTCGCCGCTGACTACAGCACCATTCCAGCCCCTGGCGGGACGCCCCGATCCGAGTGGCTCGTTGTCTTTCGCCTCGCGTCTCCGCCGTAGGCGGTCGGGTACGCTAGTCAATACTAATAATCCCGATAAAAAAGATATAAAAGCCCGGCTAGCACAAACATTTCGTTGTTGATTACAGTAACAACCTCCGATATTGTTATAGTCAGTCCTTAAAATGCTACCGCTTCCCTGAAAAGCCGTACGAGACTCGAGCGGCGCCAAGCCTGAATCACGGCAGTGCTCCAACAAAAGTAAGTTTCTCGTTCGTTGGAAGATCAGTTTTGCTAAATACGCCGAAATAATGAAATCAAATTGGTGCCAGAACAAAAAATGCATGACTACCGAACGTGGGAAAGTCCGTTGGCAGTGCCTGCGTGGCGGAATATTTGATTTGCGTGCGCGTCTGTCCCTTCCCTCGAGGTGTTTGACGGGGCCCCGATCGCGATGTTGGATTCCTTTGGCACGAATATTTCAACTAGAATCACCGGCAGGATGAGAACGGCCGGGAGCTTCAGCTCCTCCAGCACTAGCTTCGAACCTTCGATAGGGCTTCTATCTCGCGAGTCTCGAGCGTGCACGTACAGCCAAATCGCAGCGAAGGGCAACGAAGACGTGCTGGAGCTCGGCCGGTCACAAGAGACGCCCCGCCGTTCTGACTTTGTCAGGAGACTTCTAGCTAGGGGAGGGGCTTTTAGGGGTTGCGAGTACAGCTTTGTCCTGCCGTGTGTGTTTCTTCATCGCTGTTCCCGTTTTTTTTAGCTGTTTATAGCCATCATGTACGACACTATGATATACACATGCATCCCCCCCCCCCCTTCCAAACAACACACACAAGGAATGCTCATCCGAACCGCCCCAACCAGCCACCCCCTCCCCCCCGCCCCATTTAAGATATAAAAAAAAAGCCTGATTATGTTTTTATTTGTTAGGGACCATAATATTTCTTATTATTTCGTGCCGATTTTCCGCTCATCACACCAGAGATCTTATATTATTGATTTATTTTTCAGTGGGGGCGGTTCAGTCTTGATTGCGCCAACTTCACCGAGGATCTGTAGCGAGCGCTTCGTGAACACCTGAAAGAAACGACGTAACTAGACGAGATGCCAGCTGAGGTGTTGAATAAAGACAAATTGCAGTGAACCTTCCAACCCTGTAATTGCTTGTGAAAGATTCTTTGTTAATTTAAATTAATTTTCACTCCCTCGCTCGAAGATAGAAGTGACCTTTCGCCGTCTTTTTTTTGCATTCTCTATGTGTGCCTGGTTCTTAGCCAGTTAAAAGTATCGTTAGTTGATTGGCAACTTCTGTATTCTCTTCTGTCTTCGAGTTACATTTTGGTTTAGTCTGGACCCCAAGATTCAGTATAGCCATGGCTAAAGACAGATAAGCTTAGGTGATGACTGCTTTCTTACGAACTGAGAGACATCTTTCGTGAGACCTGGAATATCATGAACAGCTGATCTGCCGTGCAAGATCCCTGAAATAGTCGAGTTTCTCGGCCCTACAATTTCTTTGACAGTGCTTGCTTCTCGAGATGTGTACATCATCTGCAAGTTTCCTGCCGGCCATACTTCGAGTCTGCGCCAATGTCACAGTGTTTAGGGGCATGGGAAGAAATTTTATATTGTTACAAGTTTGTGTGCTTACGTACTCATGGTTGTGATAAAACTCAATAAAAATCTTTTTTACTGTCAACAACACATTTCTGAAAGCGTCGCATTATGCTGCTGTACCATATTTTCCAGACTGTAGTCTGCAGGGGCAGATTTGGGGTAAAAAATAAAACATTTTGCTTAGATTGTACACACACGGAGCATCGTCCGCACTTGGTGCTAAGTCGTCACGAATAACTTCTCGGAGACGGCACACCTTGAGAAGTGTCTGCTTTGTTAGCTCACAAAAAAGCCTATAATATACATAAATCATCATTAACATGGTTTTTCATTCACAAAATCCGTCTCGTCAAAATCAACGATATTGAAAGACAAAAAAAATCCCGCATAGTCCGCACAGCCTCAAATTTCAACTTTTAAAACTATAGCCCGGAAAATACGGCACATTCTTGGAAACGCTTGAAAACTTGCAACGAAACAAACTTTATTCAGTGAAGCGGCAATTAAACACTGACAGGCGTGAATTATTTTTCCAGAAAATAAAAATTGTTCTAATAATGGCAACCGATCATGTGTCAGTGGTATTTTCTTTGCTACACAACATTTTCCTCCTAAAATGTCCCACAGAGGAAAGTATGAATCAAGCCCTCATTCAATATTTGAAAATCTTGCATGTGGATTGGACACCTTGAATCTGAAAGAGAAATGAAATTTTATAAATCCATCCAACTGAAAATTGTCTTGAAAATGCGAATAAAATTATGTGCAGTCATCTGCGTAGGAGACCTTTATGCACAAGGTTTAGTCTAGGCTAGCTTCTTTTCGTTTTCAACTGTTTTGTCCCTCTTTCTGACAGAATATCGTGGCACATTATTGTTCAAACTCGCAGAAAAAGTACCATTAATCAGCAAGAGCAGGTCCCAGTAGCTGCAACCTACTGCCTCAGTGAGGTGGAACAAAATATCCGGTAATAAATCTACAAAGCCTTTGTTCAGGTCGTGCCCTGGCGTTTTAGTTTCTGCTGAGGCAGGCTGATGCAGGAAACGTGTTCAGCAATACTAATAAAATTAAGAACGTCGGCACAATGCTTGCAACGATCCACGACTCCAGCCCAGCGAGGACATGTAGTCTCAACCGTACGCGGGGGTCCTATCTCCTCCCAGAATCATCACCCTATGCCCGCACGATCCCCGACACGTTAGTATTTCTTCGACGTGGACGTGCCCGAAAAGCTATCCCACTCGTAGCCTCTAGTGCGAGAACGTAGTCTGCCGGTGGTTCAGCGACCGAAAAAAAGTATCCCGACGTCGTCTAACAGGACTCACGAGAACAGTGGTTCGTTGTGAATAGTAATCTTTTTTTTAAGAGGAGAAGGCACAATGTTATTACAGCGCTAAATTTAAACCAGTGACGCTCACCTGTAAAGTTATCTCGTAGACGCCGCACGGCCGTACTTGCGAGACGGACCCGACTCGTTGGCGGGCAAATCGACCGCTTTCTCGGCGGAAGATGCGTGTTATTGAAGCTTCTCTGTCGTTTCTTGACTCACCCTGAGAAATAATTCTCGCACGCTTTCTATCCTTTTCTAAATCTTCACTGTACGCTCAAAACACCTGCGACGCCAATGCAACGCAACGAACGCGACCGACGTGGCACGACCATGTGTTGTACTGTAATGGCGCTACCATCGCAATTTCGAAGCGCCCCCTGGTTGGGCGAATCGATTCTATAGCATGTGGACTCCAGTTTAATTGAGACTGTTCCATGTATAAATATCTTAGTGTAAGCATAACACCAGACCTCTTCTGGAATAATCACATTGAAGCCATCACTGCTGACTCATCAATAAATCTTGAACTAATAAGACGTAGCCTACGATCTGCACCTCCCATTGCTCGCAAGTTGGCGTACGACACGTACATCAGACCTAAATTAGAATATGCCGCTACCATCTGGGATCCCCATCAAGTTCACCTAATTAACAATCTCGAAGCAGTTCAAAACAGCGCTGCCCGGTTCATCTTGTCTACCTATGATCCTTCATTCAGTTTTTCCGCCTTAAAAAGACAACTAACCATGTCCTCTTTCAGACACGTAGGCATCTTCCATTTTGCTGAGGCCTCCTTTCCCCCCTCCCCTCATACACCATTTTGTCATGGGCGCCCCCCCCCCCCTTCCCGAAACAAGATCCTGGCGACGTGCCTGTCCTCTTTGCAGCTCCGCAGGAATGTCTCTCAGCTCTGCCTTCTTCATAGAACCTACTTCCACATCCCACACCTTAAAAATGAGTTCCTATCACTCCCCGACCAAACATTATAGCGTCTTGAGAGCACATGTGCCATCAAAGGTATTTCAGGCTCTACAAGCGCATTTAATTCATCATTCCTCCCTCAAGCCTTCAGTGACTGGAATAACCTTCGATCATCCATTGTCACCACTCTGGACCCGAATAATTTTCTATCTTGTATAAACTTCATTTTTCTTCTTACTAGTTTTATGGTTTCTGTAATTACGAGCAGTCCTGAGTGTGTTTAGGTGTGTTAAGCTTTTTAGTTTCCTTCTGTGTTTTCATGTATTGGCGTTTCCTGTATCGTATAAATCTTGAATACCCCCCTCCCTTATGTAATGACCCTCACGGGCCCTTAAGGTGCAGATAAATAAATGAAATAAAATGAAAAAAAGTTGAACATAACGCCCCTTTACAATCTTAGAAAAAATGGTATCTATAGTCCTCCCTAAAGGGAGGAACGATATCGTGAACTATGTTCCTATAGAAAAGAAGAAAATTTCGTCCCTAAAACAGAGCAGCAAAGTTCCTCCGTCGCCTGCGTACCATTATGGCGGCCCAGAAACGCCGGAAATCGAGCTCACGAGGCTTAACGAGGACGCTACGTCTCTTGAACGGGACGAGAGGAGCAGCAAATACAATCGTAACTCGAGCTTTCCGCGAACTGTGTTTATTTTCGAAGCCAGCTTCCCTCGACAGATAACGAAACTTGCTTTTCAAAAGCGGTTACTCAGTCCTTTCGTCGTTAGCACAGCGACGTTAAACGGAGACTACCTATAGCAAGTTACTTCGCGCCCTTTACGTCTTACCTTCGCTACTCCTCGAGTCACAATCCCTTCGTCAACCGCACATCACGGAGGAACGGTAAACCAATTCAAGAAAACAAAAATCGCTCTCAAAAGAACGAACTCGAAGCCGCTGTTGCACGGTAACGACAAATGATCGCATAGCGTGAAAGGAGGTTAAACCGCTTGCCATCAGATGGCAGGGTCAAGCAGAGTAATTGCAAGTAGCTAGGCTAGGTGGTGCTACTAGGTACCGCCCAATTTATGTTCTACAAAATATTGTTTTTTGCTCACGCCACCATTGCGCATCGGGATCTTCGGGAACCTTTACTGTACACTCATGAGACTCATTACGGATACTGCAAGCATTAGCTGTACTTATACATTGATCGCATACACATACACGGCACATACAAACATCACTACAAGGGCACACTAACCCGGTCACTACTTCCGAGCTTTGTGTTTCCGTCTTTTATACTAGGCGTTTTGTATACCGCCTAAGCAATAAAACATATTCCCAGCTTCTTGATTTTTTTCCAGCAATGTTTAATCTCTGAGAGTATTTTGAACGGCTGAGTGTCAAAAGTCAAATTTGGGGGTATTACGTGCCAAACCTACGACGGGCATCTGGCACGCCCCAGCGGAGGACTGAGGATTAATTTCGACCACCTGGGGACCTTTTGACGTGCAACCGAAAGCTCGGTTACACGGCGCCTTCTCCGCAATAAGCCTCCGTCATAATGCGGGCACCTCAGTCGGGATTCGAACCCGCCACCTGGGGATTCGAAGGATGGCGCTCTCGCCTCGGAGCCACCGAGGCGGCTAACGGCTCAGGGGATGAATCTCTTAATAAAAAGTAAACGCTCATGCCGTAATTATTTGAAAGCCAGTAAATCAAGCCGCTTAAATGCGGTTCCAAGCCATGCGTTTGCTTCCCCGAAGGGCACGTCGAAGAGAGTATTTCTATTGTAGGGCTTGTTTTCCTATTTGTTCTGTTCGCGCACGGCTGCAATTGTCGTCTTGAATTAATCTCTGTAGAGCGGATATCCACTGAGCTGGAAGTGGTGCTTCACGGGCAGAGAAATCACTTTTCGATCAACTCGGTTGCAGTCAAAGTCGCGACTTGCGGCAGGTGGTAAGTGTACGGAGCTACGCCGTGGCGAGCTCGAAAACTTCTACTTATCCCAGCGCGCCACTTGGAGGGCAGTTTCTTCAGGAACCGTAATATATTTAGACAGCGAAATAGAATATAGGTATTTTTTTCTTTCTTTTTTCATTTTTTTTTATTTTACTTACTATTTCTTTAATACCAAAATTTCAAACTCTAAATATACGTACTTTCCGTCATATTCTCACACTGTTCAGTCCTTTCCCCACAGCGCAACCGCTCTCTGGGAGGAGACAACCGACAGTCACATTGGCCACTGTACGATAGGAGCTACGGTTCAGACCAGCGTTCCAACATCACAATCCGCACGTCGAACGATTGCACCTAATCTCTCAAATGGTCTGAAATTTTTTAATGTAAAGCGGAATGTCAACCTGCGACACCTCGCCCCCTCCGATCAGGGCCCGACCAGCGGCATCAATGCCCGACAGTTTGCGTCATCTCATCTTGTTGTTACACCGCTGATACGCAAACACGTTCACATCGGCGATATTTCCAGTCTTCTGTTCACAACGCACAACACTGCCATCACGATGTTGCTGCTATGTTGCTGACACGCAGAAATAAAAGAACCACGTTGCTTGCCGGTTGCCACTCGGCATCGGAAAACAGAAGTGAACTCAGCACAGAAGGCACCCAGGCACCCGGCAGCAAAACCTGCCTGTCTTGGACGCAGCTTTCGCGACTTCCATAACGTTGAAAACGTCGACACAGTTCCGCGTAGTTCCGCCTGGGTCCCGCAATACGGAGACGGCCATCTTACCCAGTGTACGTAGCACTGCTGGCACAGTTCCGGAACTTCGCCCTGCCCTCTGGTGGCAAGGCTTGCCACCAGAGATTTACGGCGGCGGATCTATTGGCGTTCACAGGCGGCGCAGGTTCAGGTTCTACCGCGCTACCTCCTATAGCAAGTTACCGAAAAAGTTGCAGGCTGACCTGTTTGCGAAGTCGCTCCGGTTGCTTCCTTTACGTCGCGTAGACGGAGACGCTACACGCCGGCTGTTGAATCAGGCACCCCGATGCATGTCACAGAGAGGCGCCTCTCGACCGCTCCGGCCCATGGGCATTTTCGGATCGGTTGTACAAAAATGTATTAGGAATTTTACTCTCAAAACTACCGTCCACCTCTGAGCTACAAGTTTGTGTTTTCCTGACCACCCCGTAGCATTTTACGTTTTTTTTAATAATAATGAAATTGTTAAGAATGGGTATGTGCACGCCCCATTTACGGCCACCGCGTTTGCGTCGATTTGGCCATATTTCTCGCTTTATAACTTCAAAGCCATAAAAATATTGCATTATGTTTTTACAGATTCTTTTAGTACATATTATAATGTTGATTTTGGAGAGTTCAAAGAAAAGTAAAAATGGCCTTTTTTTTTTAAATGGTTTTCAAAATAATGCATTTGTAGTTAAATGCCCCTATGTCAGCAGTTCTTTATAAATTATTCCCGCTGACCAGGACAACGATATTTCCTGGACAGATGAACTATGTACAGGAAAACACACTGGCAAAGTTCGAAGACTTTAACTTTTTTATATATCGAGAAAAACAAATTTAATCTAGAGCGTTATTGCTCAATGTGCCGTATTTGCGATTTTGTTTCTGAAAATATCGACGTTAATACTCTGTGATTATTATTCTTTGTCAATGCTTCATATGCCTAATTTGTCAGAAAAAAACTTCTAGACCCGTTTCCAGAACAGATTTTTTTGGGGAAACCGCCCGAAATGTCAACATCGCGCGATACGCAAAACGCGCACGGGAGAGAATGCTTACTCATTTTTTGTCCCAGAGAAAAAGTTTTTTTTTTTTTTCCCAAAACAAGAATTGTTTGTATTCTCCTTGGCATGAAGCCAGCAAAATATATATTTTTCATGAAAATTAAAAATGGTCACAGGACATGGTTGTTCGATCTTGTCTGAAAACGCCCTGTTACGACCTGCTCTAAAGAATGCCATGTGCGCGCAGAGATCATGAGCAAGCGAAGCGTCATGTTAACTTTCCTCCTTCGCATCCTTTTTTTTTTTTTGTTGTGTAATCATATTCCGAGCTTGATTATTCACTGCGATACTTTTCACGGGCCTTTTTTAGATTAAAATCACCTTCACTGCATTGGCGATAAGTATTTATCAACTATTTATCTCAAGCGTATTTGTGATAAGCGGTAGAAGTATATTTTAGTTTACTGCGTGCTTTTGCAATCTATCGCTTCTGTCCTTGAGGGTTATTAAAGCAACGAATAATTAAATATCCAGTCCAATGAGCGAAAGACACTCAACTCGGTTTGGTGCATTCCGCATTTTTGTCGCTCTCAGGGAGTGCATGCACGCTTAGTACATTATCGTGAATTAATTTCACAAATACGTACAGAGGTACTGCCCACGAAATATTCTTGCTATACTCACCAATAATTTAAGAAATAGATAAGTTGGAGGATCCTGAGCATCTTGTTATCGCTCCTTATTCAACGAGAATGCGACCGATAAGAACGCAGAAAAACGAAGCATGGACATAAGAGTCCACACCCTGCCTTGCTTAAAATGTCGATGACTATAAGAAAAATAGCCGTTAGAGGTCAATAAATGTTTATTTAACTCCAAAAATAAGCACGCCTTTTTTTTCTTTTTTTTTTATAACCTTTAGTTGCAAATGCGTGCTGTATAAAAAAGAGAAGTTCAAGATACCAAAACAACAGCACTTTAGAAAAAAAAAAAAAAAGGAAAGCTTAAAATGTGCGTATAAATGTAAAAGAAAAAAAGATTCAAGTGCAGTTTTCTTTGTTGACAATGGCGAATGTACGAACTCTTTCGTGTTCAAATGAGACACTGCATACAGTCGTAGGTAGCTTCAGAAACAGCGGGCGAGGGGAATGGAAGCATCTCATTATGGCTCCGTAATCATAATGCCGCATTAGCCAATAAGAGCGAAAACAAAAGTCACGAAGCAAGAAGAGGGAACTTAATTAGCCCTGCGTGTCTCATGCAGTCCGTGACTAAGCGGAGCGCAAGTCGTCTTCGCTTGCGGTGACGTCAGAAAGACGCCGAGCTCTGAATGGCTCTGAATAAAGAATAGTGGGTAGACTTCAAAGCAAGCTGCCTTGAGATCTACCCACTATCCTTCATTCAGAACCAATCAGAGCTCGGCGTCTTTCTGACGTCACCACAACCCCTGCGAAGAAAGCAGACAAACTTGCGCTACGCATAGAGGGGCCTGTATTCGCGTAATGGCTATACTGTGGCCAGCCATGTCCGTGACGCGTTACAAGTAACGAGTTTCTTCTACTTAGTAACTATTTTCAGTAACGAGTAACGTACTTAGTTACTTTTTTAGAAAAGGAACGAGTAACGTATTTAGTTGCTTTTAAGTCCGAAAACCTGAGTACGTGTCTATTGCGAGAACGGTAGGGGGGCAACCCGAAAGACAACTAAGCAGTAGGACAGGACAGCCACGTAAATCGCTGAACACGTCAGTCGAACAGTTCGACTAACGTGTCCAGCGATATACGTTGCTATTCTGAACTCTACAGCTGGGAATGTCCTTCACCCAGCGAACACAATAAGGTTCGTTGGTTGAACCTTCTAGAACCGGGTACGGACCGAATGTAAACCCGGATGTTGCGAACACGGGAAAGCACAGAACCTATTGCCCACTGTCCTCAATGAGGGCGCAGTTCCCGAAGATTCATCAGGTCTTCCTGAAGCACAACACTGCCGTTCCTTCCAGCGCGTCGGTAGAACGACGGCTCAGCGTTGCCGAAAATGTATTCCCAATGAAGTGGGGAAACATAACTGAGGAAAACTTCGAGAGGCAGCTGCTAGCTGAGGTGCAACTACTACTAAACAGAAAACAATAAACCATGACACAAAAGCAGTTATGTATTTGATAGTCAAAGTAACGAGAAAAGTAACTCGTTATTTTTTAGGTAACTCACGCGTTCCCTTTGAGAGTCGATAACGAGTAACGTATTTAGTTATTTTTTTCAGCGAGCAACGAGTAACGGTATTTAGTTACTTTTTGGGGGTAACGTGTACATGTCTGCTACTGCCTGACGCAAGCTTGAGACTTTTGCTCAACACAGATACATCTCTGGTCAGACTGCACCCTTAAATCGTCATATCCGAAACTATTAAAAAAAAACTAGCGTTCCGCTGAGTAGTCATTCAGACGACAGTTTTCACTTTGGCTTTGTGGGATGACGCTTACCGAATGATAACAAAAACTTAGGTGTAAATAATGAAGCAAAATGAAACTGGAGTTCTAATAGACGAATCTCGCCATAACACCTCAAATCTCCGTCCACAAGACGATCGTATTCATTACCACAGTGATTAATGCAGCGGTTGCGGGTGTCGCCACAAGTCAGGACACACCGACACGAAGGATCCTCAGCTGATGATGTCGCAAACGTCGACGAGAAGCCACCATTGAAGCCGGCACGTACGACCAGCATCGAAAGGCAAGTCCTGGGCGAGCCCTTCTTGAGCGGCTCGTTAGCGCTGCCTTTGGCAAGAAGATGCGCGGCTAACGCGCAAATGCCACTAAAAAGAAGCGTGTTTTATTATCTTCGCTAACTGTTCCTCAGAGTCTTACAGTTCGTAAATGATCGTTGACGCGTGTAAGGAACATTTCAAGGATGCCAATTAGGTCACTTTAGAAAGACAGTAATAAAACAGAATTATGTTTTGATGGTGAATATTTAATTCGGGCGTGCTTCCCAGACGCGGAAGCAAACTCCACTAAAAAATATTTATCGACGTCACAAAAAACAAATACTCAGTTATAGTTTTTTTTTTTCTTTTTTGTATTCGACTCAATGGTTTGGGGGATTTCGGGTTGACATCACACGCATGTACCTTTATTGTATGGGAAGATGTACGTAGATTCTTTGGTAAAATTGGTGCATGAATGGTAGACTAAAGATCTTCATTGTTGTTGGCCCGCGATGTGGTGCGGGTGGATGATCAATGAGGTTTTCTTCGGTGCCGAGTCGGAGGAGTGCGAAGGAGGCTTCGTGGTCGTGCGGCGAAAACTGTTGATTTACACTATATTTACGCGAATACTTTCATTACAAACAATGTATACATCTGATATCTATATACAAATGAGGGGTCAATATCCCGGCCAAAAATAGTCCGCTGTCGACCGGGCCAAGAGGGCCTTTGAGAACAGCAACCTCCTCGCTCTTGGACAGGAGTTAACCAATAGTTCTGAAATCTTCGACAGAGGTACGTGTAGGAAAAAGACAGAAGTAGACATCGACATCCGCCATGCCTGCAACGGACTCCGGCTGGCAGCTCCGACTAGAACCGTACGCCAATAGTTTCAAAATCTTCGACAGAGGCACGGCATATAGTAGACATCGACATTCGTCAAGTTTACATCAGACTCCTGCTAACAGCTCCGACGAGAACTGCAGAGTAATAAGAGGTTTCAAAAACTCGTTAAGCCGCAGTCCCGCCGCTAATACTACGTACAAAATACTGTCTTCAGACACCGTCTACAGAGGCGTGTTTCTTGCTCGTATGGCGACCCTGCCACCTTGTGCATACAGAAACTCACTAAAAATATGTCCGAAGCATGTACGATGAAAACATGCTTCGAGTCCGCGGGTAATTCTGCCGTCATGTCTGCGGAGAAACTGCGTGCCCCTTGTACGACGTATGCGCAGTTAGACTGCGGCCTTGTTGCTTGTACGCTCATGTAGGTTACAGCGCCACGAAGGGTCAGAAACGGGGCACCTTTTTTTGTTTGTTCAGTGTCCTTTACACCGCTTGCCCGGAAGATATATATCTAATCGATTCACCGAGGTGGGCCATCCGAACCTTTTAGGCGCCCAAAACGTACCTTGCGTACCAACCGACCTTTAAATGAAAGGGTTCGTTCCTAGCGTTCGCTCGACCACGCACCATGCTTGGTGCTCAGGTTCTGCCGATTACGATTGTGTTTTGCTGCGCTACCACACTCTGTGCTTGCTCTTTCGCATAACTTGATAGATGTAGCCTTCCTCCCTTGGCTGCCCTACGGCGGCTGGCAATATTCATAAATAAATACGAATAAAAAAATAAATTACATGCCTTATCTAAGTCATAACAACATTATGAGCTTTTTTTAACTTAGCTATGACGCGCTAATGTATGTAAATTAATATGTTGTGAGAACGCTGTCTCCGAGTTTATTAGAGTGGTAAACTCAATGCCTTACAATGTTTTGGTTGCAAGCTGTACGGCGGTGTTATATTACTGCGGATAAGTGTTAAATCTCTAAGAAAAATCCGTTTTGGCGTAGCTTCTATTTGTAAGAGTTAATTAAACACGTTGTAATTCTCAAACATAAACACAGTTTTATTTAATCCAGTTAGGTGCTCTTTCTGGGTGCTCAATGCTATTAACATGTACTGAGCTACGATTAAACACATAAAAACCATGTTCATAAGGGAAGGGCATTTGTGAGGATAATCAATTTTTAAATCGAGCGTACAATTTTGTTTCACACAAATTGTGAATGATCTACTTAAGACAGTTTTAAACAAAATGAGAATCCTTTTGCGTTATTATATTTATTTGAGAGCTACTAACTGCCGGAGAATTAGTGCCCCCTACTAACCATTTTAGCGTTACGCGAAAATCGAACGACCTCTTACACTTTACATTAATGTATGTGATAACGTGCATTCTACTGTATATACACTTTATACTATTGTACCACTGTTTACCTTCATTACCATTTTTTCTGATATAAATTCCGACCCAAAAAATGTACGCACAATTCTGTATAGAACTATAAAGCTTTCTTTAAAGGGGTCTATTGACGAGGCTTTTTTTTTTTAAGCAATCATTCATAACCTCTAGCGGAATGAGCAGCCATCCTAATAATAACAGCCATTCTACTTCTCATGTGGGGCCGCGCACACAGCTCCACTTGTCTTCATTGTTTCTCGAGCTGGTGAACCTTAACCACGAAATTAGGAAGAGGCGGCTGTCGTCCAAGATGGCAATCGTACCTCTGATAGTTCACGCGCGGCGCAGAGCGATTCACTCTCCGAGCGTTAGAGCAATTTTCCGAAGAGCTTTTCAGGCTTTAACGAGGACTAACCGGCTCTCAACGCGAGCTCCGCAGAGACCTTTCGCCTCGCGATAATGAAGACGTAGCGCTCTTTAATATCTGGTTCCTCGCTGGCTGCCGTTCTCGCGAATGAGGATCGTGTTACTTGTTCACGCTCGACTCCCATTGTCTGCCATTCGGGTAGGTCAGCTTTTCCTGAATGACTAGAGCTAACAAATCATTTCGATTAAAACACAAGTAAACGGGGCAGGAGGAAATGCAAACGCGCGGAAATGTAAGAGCGCTGAGCCCTAATTAGAATGATTAGTGTATATAGTCTGTGACAGGTTAAGAGTAAAGTGGAAGCTCCTCCCATTTCTTCCCCCTTCAGCAGAGCGAACGCTGGACTGGAGGTGACCTCCTCGCTAACGTTCGCTCTGCTGAAGGGGAAAGAGGTGAGAGGCCCTCCTACTTTACTCCTAAAGACCGACGACAAGTTCGCGCTTTCCACTTTTCCCCCGGCCCCTCCCAAGGCGCCTCTACCCTGACCAGCGTTGCCTGTTTCCTCCTCCCCCAGGGTAAGGAGGATCTTCTGCCTTGCAGAATCTCGTGTCTTGTCGTCGGCCTTTAACCTGTCAGAGACGGTAGACGCAAACGTTAGCTGCCTTTTAGGCCGGTTTACACATCAAAGTTTGCTTACGTTACCATATGTTAAGGCCCATTCACACACTTGCGATCCCTTTGAACCGAGTGCCTTTAAACCTCTTAAAATTTCTTAGAACGAGAGAACACACTGGCGGGCTGGCGCCATCTATGCAGTGACCCTGAAACTGCATTTCACTAGAGCGAAGGTTTTGCGGGATTTCCGAGGTTAAATGTGCGTAATACCTATTATGAGTGGTCGTTTACGACGTTGACAAAAGTTTTTCCAGCCAAGAAAGGAAGAATGATGAGCGAGAGAAATAGAAAATATGCGGGACCACCAAGCTTCCACTGTCACCCAATAGATGGCGCCAGTGCGTCCTGTCGTCGTAAGAGGTTCCAAGGCTTTCGGTCTTAAGAAGTCGCAAGTGTGTGAACGGGCCTTTCCAGATGCGTACGTCCGCTTACGCCGAGAGTCGCGGGGCATCTGTGCTTCATCTAAAGAGTGGCAACGTGGCACGCAACCATCGAGGCGTGGATGCTACGGTGGCTTAAGACGTAACGTAAGGAAACGCATACAAACACTTTTGTGAGAATGGGCATTTTGTCCCTATTCTACGTCTGCCTCCGAAAAGAGCGAACAAGAACGTTGCCTGCTCATCGCGCAGTGTCTCGCGTCCGAACGCGTTAGAAAAGCAGGTAGAGACAAAAAGAGCATAGCCTTTCCGTCTGCACATTATCCTTCCAGTAATAACTCTGCGCGCTGACGTCCTCACGCCTTCTCATCCTACTCTGTCCCTCGGGTTGTATCCGCATACTCTATAAGAGTTTCAAAATAATTCTTTGAACGGTATATTTATCCTATCTATACTGGTCGTTGCCGGCTCGAGGAGCCGGGGGAAACTAGACAAGCGCGACGGGACCGCCACCCTGCGGAAAGTAGACACGCGCGACGGGCCAGCCACCCCGGGAGAGCGGAAGGGAAGGAAACTAGGCACGCAAGTGCTTGGAACGACGACAAAGAGAGGGCGGTGCGAGCGTATAGACATGGCCGACGCAGGTCGCACACTGGCAAATCTTTGAGAACCATTTATTACCTACCTCAGAGTCTACTGATCTTGAAAATGGTGCCTGTTAATAACTGATCTACTAAATAGTCCTATTGCTCAATTACCCAAGCATCAAGCAGAATGCAGGGAATGGTGTTCCACGCGCCGCACGTGCCGGCGTCTGCAGCAGTAACTATTCTAAAGCAAAAGCCTGAAACAAATAGAATATTGCACGCGCGGGTTCGTCAACGCTTTATTTTGGCTACTTACTGCGAATCTTATACACAGGGACGGCCTGCGCGTTCGGCACGTGCGGCGGTGCGACCGTAGAGTGTTTGTTGACGCACATGAAAAATCTACGTAACCCTAGCCATAAACACCTTCGCTGTAAAAGGCGCTGCAGATAATGGCAGTATTATATTTTAGGAGTGTGTTTCATGCGGAAAGAAATACGGGGATGAAGTGGGAAGAAAGTTTTTGGTGGCATAGTCGGTTTACCTCACCAGAAGTGTAAGTCGGATATTCACTTGAGTGTTGTTATGATAGCTACCTTCAATGATTAAGTTACCAACACTTAGGTAATAAAATGACCGCGTAGTAATTCCATTTCTGGCGATTCGAAAGCAGCTTAAAGACCATTTTAAAAGCGAGAGTAAAACGTCTAAACTGTGAGGAAATGCTCCTAAATGCAGTGACTCGAAATTCGATGAAACAACGTCAAGCGATTGCATCCAATGGTGTTCGATGAATCGGCGTTCGATGAAATGTCAATTTATTTCATGAAACAGCGTTCGATGAAACCACGTTCGTTGAAATGTCCGCTCGCCGTATCGGAGGTGCACCGAAAGACCTAATTAAATTTGTGGGCCCTATCCCTTTCTGAATAATTTTATTCCCTTTTGTCGCGCAAATCATATTTCACGCGCATTAAAAAAATAAAAAATAAATAAAAAAAAAAAACGAATTCTTAGTTGTTTTCCGCAACTTTTCAGCGAGTTTTGCTCATGAGTGCTTGAACCAATACCTCCATCAGGGGTATCATGGAATTGCACATTTCTGTGTCTGTCGTAATCTTTGATGTTTATTCACCTTAGATGTTTATTAATTTGCTTTCCAGACTAATCAGATTTGATGTTATTCATTTAGTTTCCAGAATAATTATATTTGATATTTATTCATTTGCTTTCCAGAGTAATCATATTTGATTATTCTAGAAGCAGTAATTACTTGTATGAAACCTTCCATAAACGAGGTGTACACATTTTTATTTTGTAAATTTTAAAATGTGAAAACCTAAGAAGGCGCATACCTGAGTGACCGATAGAAAGATGCTTTTATTGATAAGACTAACTCAAAGTATAGTCCGATGAAAGCGGATACCCTGGCCGTTTTGTGTACCCTTTAAAGAAACATTTAATCAACAGTGCTCATTCACATGGCAAATATATCTTGTCAGCAACTTTCTCTATCCTGATACTCGCTGACCACCAACAAACCAACATAAAGATTAACAAGTGTTGCCAAGACTACTGATTCACTAAAGATGATCAAACATCCATCAGGATCAATCGATATTTGAAAATGAACTGCAATCCGCAGGATTCTTTCGAGGCTGCTCAAATCTTTAGGTACATAACTTGAAAGTGACGTCGTTATGCAGTACTGGTGGCTGCTTATATTGATTGCGTGCTCATGGAGTAGCACTGGTTCCAGTCAGGGTTTCGTGTTTTCGGGGCCTATATTTTCCTTGAATTCGGGGATTTTTCAAAAAGAACTGAAACCCCACTTGCGGTGTTTTGAATGCATATTTGAAATACCGGAAAATAGACCGGCGTTTATTGAGGGCCTATGGCGTATAAAACAGGAAACCGGCGTAGGGTTTCCCAACCTATGGGGAACATTCGCTCGACCAGCGCATATGTGAATCGTCTTGGTACCGATAAAAGATAGAGACGAGATAAGGGGTGTCTCTCCCCATAAAAGGGGCAGCCTCCAGATAGATCAGTGTGGCCTGTGTTTCAGCTCAACACAATAGAGAGATGCAGTTAAAATTAGCCTTTTCAGTTAGGGACAGCTTCAATGTGGTTTTTATTCGCTTTCTCCCAATTTCTTTTTATAACCGACCGGGGCTAATTTTTGGGGTTTATCGGTTCGGTATGTATACACACCAAAAAGATGAGACCTATATAGATATATAAATAGGATGCCGGTTTTTCAAAATTTCAACATCAAAAGTTTTTTTTTTTTTTAGGAGTGTTTTTTTTTTGTTTTGTTTCTGAGGATTCCACAAGTTTCTTGGTTTCAATTTTCGGAGTTTGTCTAGGTTCATTGTCTAGAAAATGGGACATGGGCGTGGGATTCCTCAACATTAAAAAAACATACGAGTCAACAAAACACTTGACAAGCCTAAAAATAATTTTAAAAAAATAAGAAAACACTTAATTGTGGGTTTTGTTTTGGATCAACACAAACTAAAGCCCTATAAAAATACTTTCTTCTCCAGAGGATTTTTGAATTTATAACCAGCTCGAACTCGGGTTTTTATAGGTTTTCCTCGATGTTAACAAAACCGATCCGGGGGTCATTTTTGGGGGCGGCGGAGAAAAGCTCACCGGAGAAAAGCTCACCGGAGAAAAGCTCACCGGAGATAAGCTCACCGGAGATAAGCTCACCGCAAAACTGGCAGATGCGGAGAAAAGCTCACAGATATTTTTTTTTAGCTTAGCTTGATTCTGCGTAAAACGTGGCAATTTAACACAATTCGCATTCGTCACTTCATTAAAAATATGTCCTCGTTTTTGTAATATTCTTGAGGTTCATTCGACATATTTACTAATTCCTCAGAAATTAGTAATCACCCATTTTGTATATTAATGAAGCCGCAAGTATAAAATCAGAACATCGTACACCGGTAAAAAAGGCAACAATTTATTGACAGCTGAGGGTGCGCCGTCAGTAGCTCTGTCAGATAAAGAGGTTTGTTTTTTGCGAGCTAATATGAATGGCGGTGTGTGAATTGCTTGAGGTTCATGTATTATGTAGCGCCTAATAGATAAGAAGCTGTTTGTTAATGTAATCAGTTTAGGCTACGCCGTTTTCTTTCTGTTAATTTTACTAACAAAACTTTAGTTTCGAGAACAGCTTCGTCGTGTCGTGTTTGTTGTCTTCACTCCGTCGTCGTCGTCGTTTGAGCGGTTTTCATCATGTATAACGTTTACCAACTCGCTCAATTCGCTACCTACCTTACAAATGACTAGTTCTTACATAGCTCACGAATAACAACGCAGACAGTGTGCAACTCTGAAGGTCATGGCTGGCGCACCGTAGAAGGACACTATCACTCAAAGGGAACGTGTGGAAACACCAGCACGAACAGTTAGAAAGCGTACATGTCCGTGGAAGAAAGAAGCCTCGATATCCTATTGACTGTTTTATCCGGTTTTCAAAGGTTAACAAAAGCTTCAAGGAGAATTTCAGGCACCGCTTTCTTGCTCATGCACTTTTGAATTTTCGGCATTTACACCTTTGATTTTTAGGTTTTAGGCAGTCATCATTACCTTTTTTTTACTTTTTCCTGTTCTTCAAGTTCATAAAGATTTTAGTTAGGTTTTTGTTTCCTAGAGAGTAAGCCACAAAAAACACTGGCCCGCAATTATTAATTAAGCAATATACCTATTAAGCTTAACAAATATGACAAAAGAGGACATTCTATTTTTTACAAAGCTGACGAATTTTAATGATAATAAATTGATATATGTTACGCACAATCCAACAGCCTCCATATAAAAAGAAGAAAAAATATCGGTGAGCTTTTCTGCGCACAGGCTCAATGGCCGGTGAGCTTTTCTCCGCATCCGCCGGTTTTGCGGTGAGCTTTTCTCCGGTGAGCTTATCTCCGGTGAGCTTTTCTCCGGTGAGCTTTTCTCCGGGATTCTATTTTTGGGGGTCACCAGTTTATACCGATATCACGGAACATTAGTTTTAATTAACGCGCGGACGGAAACGCTAGCGAAAGGCACGACGGACCAAATCCCGTCAGTACAAGCATTCGTACGACGACAATGAGTTGCCGCAATATCCCAGGGCCGGCGCGCGGCCTGACGGAAGTTGTCCGCTGGAATGTCTCCGCGGCTGCCGTGACCGCGGACACTCGTTCACACGGGATCCGTCGTCGACACCGGGATCAAGGGGAAACGCTGTCAGAGCGGTGACGTCGCTCCGCGTTGTCATGTATCACCTCAAGGACTCGGCGAGCAATTACGGCCCGCAGAGGCGGCTTGCGAAACGCGATCGCGCTGCGAGCACACGCTCGGGCACGAAGCCAGGTGCTGGACGAAAGCATCCCCGCGGTCGTCCTTCTTGAAACCACCTTTGGATGCGACCGTACTTTCTCTACACTCGTGGACAACTTTCCGTGGCTACGCTATCAAAGGCCACGTTCTTAGATCTATCATTTGACGAGATCTCCATGGAAGAGCGTCGCTCGAAAACGGTCATTTGTTGCTGCCCGCACGCGAGCAGCTGCAGGCACATAGCGATCCTAGAGCCAGCAACGACACCGATTTCGCGGACAACGGAGAGGGAGACGTCTCGAAAGATGCTCATTTTAAACAAACTTTTTACGCAATATCTTTTTTTACCGTAAAACCGCAATGAAATCCTTTTGACCGCAGTCATTGTGCATTCATGTTCTACCGGTTCCGTCGCTTCAGTCCACAGGGTGGCCTGATGGCGTATATTCAATTCATTCTTAAGTCTAGAAGCTTCGCCTTCAGCGCGAACTTTCTGCCCTTGCTAACACAAGTGTGAACGCGCAGGCACGCGCAAGCAAAGAGTCAGAGAGCTCGCGCTGAAGCCGGAGCTTCCAGTCTCAGCCTTAGGGGACTCTGAGAAGGTATTTATGCTCCCCAAGGTTTTTATTTGTATAGGACATACGAAAGGTGAACTACGCAGAAAACAATTCGCTGCTCGAAATTCGCTTTCTGTCCAGCCGAAAACCGCCGATCGAGAACTGGCCGGTTTGAGTCGCACTCACCTTCTTCTCCGTGGTCACGTGCCGTTTTCTATGGTTATTTTAGACTCACCCACCAAATATAATCAAAGTTGTGAGTCATCGAAAGAGCATACACAATAGTAAAAATAGAAAAGAAATATGCTAGCCATTGATTGCTGCTTCAAAAAAGCTGCAAATACATTGCTCGAAAAAAAAAAAAAAAAAAGAGTTGCACAGCCATGTGATTTCAGTCAACTTTCTCCTCCTCTATGATTCTTCTTCGGTTTCGAGCAGTTGCGTTTTTTTTGTGTTTTTTTTACTTTATTAAAAATATATTGGACGCTGTAGCAAAATATTGATTGGGTAGTCTTTCGACACCATAACAAATCGCCAGGCAAAAAATAAACCAATACATTTCTTTTTTTTTTGGGGGGGGGGGGGGGATGTCAGTACCCCTTTAAAGGGGCCCTGCGACGACTTTGTTTTTACTGTTTTTTAATTTGCACCGAGCCTGAGCGCACTGAACGTAATAACTTAATGAACTTTTTTTTTCTCTTCTCGAAATTCGCTTTATTTTAAAAGTTATAGCCATATTAAAATTACAAAAGTAAGCAAACAATAACCTCCTTCATGACGTCCCTGGTCCTCTGTCCCCACTTCACCCGCGCCCACGGACCGCGGTGATTGAGCAATGTGGGGAGGGAGGGGAAGACGGGGAAAGAAGATGGAGGCCGAGGAGAGAAAGCTGCCCGGGAACGGGGCAGCTCTCTCTCCTCGCCTTACAAGGACCAACAACGTCACGAATTTGTCACATGCCGCGCGCGTTCGACACCACGGGGCGCCCCCGTAGGAGGAGGAGGTTTCCGCGTCGTCCGGTTAAAATATGACGCATTGATATTCAGCTACTTTCTCCGTGCCCACTCAGTTGTCCGAATCACAAGAGACGTGGAAACTGCAAAAAAGGTAGACGCTTAAATAGGATTGCAGGGCCCCTTTAGCTGTGAACGGAGTATAGCGAGCGCCACCGAGCGGACGCGCCACAAAATGGCGCGATGCGTTTCTATGAAGCTTGTCAAGTAACTTTGATCTAGTAAATGTTGGTCAAAGGTACGACAGCGCGTGCATAAACTCAGACTAAAGCTGCGCGCGCGTATCCTCCTGGCGACAAAAATGCCACAGGGAGTTGACCCGAGATGTAGTCGAAGACAAGCTAAGAATGCGCAAGGATCACAGGTACCACATCCCTATTACCGCCAGTCATTGTCTCTTCGCGACGCTCATATTGTCTGCTACCGAGGTGCGCATCGTGCCGGCATCATACGAGCAAACCTCGCTTTTCCTGGTTTATCCGTAGAGGGATTCAAGCCAGGTATCCAAAATCTTCCGGATTTAACCGAAAAACATTTATAAACATCTGTCGTTGTCAAGGATAAACAATATGTTAAAACCAAAAACGGCGATAAATATCTGCTGGCATCAAAAGTTGAAAAAATAGATTGAAAAGACAGATTTCTTAAAGGTTTTGTTTTAGCCAAAACCGATTTCTTTTAACTTTTTTTATACTAGAATTTTGAGTTTTTCCTAAGTTTCTTTTTCTATCTATAATCATTGTTTTTTCGTCCGCTATCTTAGGAGTAATTAAACACCGTAAAACATCCGCCGATTTTTTCGTCTAACTAGGCACCGAAATATCCACGTTTTACGCATATCTTTACACCTTGGTGACTTCCACTGAAACCATTACGCCTAATCATGAATGACTAATCTTATCCCTGTGGTGGTTATGATGAAGACTGGTGGCAGCTGTTGACCACCGTTGTCTCTAGCGACCTCTATGTTCTGGATGGCTCAGTCGGTAAAGCGCTCCGCTTCCCTCGGAGAGGTCGCATGATAGAAACCTGTACCAAGCGGATATTTTCAGCGGCCACCAGTCGCCTAGAGGGCGCAAGTTGCGCTCCATTTTAGGTGGAAATCAATGTAGTCTTCGGTGGCTAGTACCTGGCGCCCTTTATCTGAAGCGCTCTTAACTCTGGTAAAGGCGAGTGGGTGGAACATGAATACATAAAATTGACAGAATTAAACGTGGTTGTCTTGTGCTTGTTCCTCCGTGTTTTATTCTTTCAATTTTATGTACTCTTAACTCGTGTGTAAATATTCGCGACTCCAGAGGTATTCGTGACTCCAAGGGGACTGAATTCTTAATTTCACGCCGTTGGAGATTCGAGTAATGCTGGTGACACCTTCGCAACACTGACCAGGCTTTTAAGTGCAATTGATCGCGAGTTCTTCCAATTTTTTAATACAGAATAAGATTACAACATATATTTTCCCCCAAAAATATAACCCATGCGACCTGTTTCATAATAGAGACTTTGAGTACATCCTTCCAATGCCTTCGATAACGTTCTCCGACAACGATACCGTACACGCGCAAAGGCGCCGAAGGAATATCAGGTATCGTTATCGGAAATATCGGGACGATCTTTCGAAAACTCCCTATAGTACCGTATGAAACATCCTTACGACGCATCGGCATTTCTCTCACTAACGAATGTCGTGTCAATTTGATTTTAAGTCATGGTTACCATTTTTTGTCTGTCAGGTGGCAGATAAATGCAATCGTTTTCTTCTTCTCAACATTTTTTTTTATATCCTAATTAGCGATATTTGAATTAAATAAATACGACACACAACAACCCACAAGGATTTCTTTGTTTATGCTCCTGATACCTGTATAATATATGCGAGAGTGTCTTGAAACACTTAAAATTGCGAACACCACAGATAAAAATTCTGGAATCGGGGCAATATTGCTGCGTATGGTTCATTTTCAGTAGGAATGGCTTTTAGTGCTTATTCCGGCCCTGTGAGAATGTTTTGCTGCCGCCACATGCCAATTTTATTTTTATCCGCCTGAGACACCGATGCAGGGTACTTTGTCGAAAATCCGCCTGCCAAAGACCTACCATGCCCTCCCCCCCCCCCCCCCCCCCCGCCCCCGCCCCCGCCCCCCCCCCCCCCCCCCCCCCCTTGCAGATGCAAAGATCCTATTCGCGTTACCTCGGCTATTTCCTGTCGCTCGCTAATTATGTCCTTGAGCTCGTGTTCTCAAGTAAAGTTTGGAAAAACGTTGAAGACAGCGTTCTCGTCCCTGCATGGTCAGCAAGAGCGCTACAGCCACGGAGTCCAGAGTTCACAATTTGATACTCGGCATAAATGAAGGTTCAACTAGTTCCCCGCCCGTAAGCAGACAGTTCGCACTTTTCGCTCTGCTGAAGGATGGCTAAGTATACTGCTGGACCAAAAGAAATATACTAGTGCGGGCTTCCAAGCGCATGCAGGTAAAAAAATGAAAGCCGTTTACAATTCCCTGTAACGCCGGTTAGAGCGCAGCTCTTGAGGAGGAAGATGGAAGCGTACTGAGGGATAGGTGACTCCTTGAGGTCACGTGACCTCAAGGGGGTCCCTTGACTTCAGGGGGTCACGTGACCTCAGGGGGTCACGTGACCTCAGGGGCTCATGTGAACTTTGGGGGTCACGTAACCTGGGGTCACATGACCTTAGGGGGGTCACGTGACCTCAAAGGGGTCACGTGACTTCAGGGGGTCACGTGACCTCGGGGGGTCACGTGACCTAGGGGTGTCATGTGACCTGGGTGGGTCACGTGACCTAAGGGGGTCACGTGACCTCGGGGTAGTCACGTGACCTACGGGTGTCACGTGACCTGGGTGGGTCACGTGACCTGGGGCGGGTCACGCGACCTCGCGGTTACGCCGACGGCGACGGCGGCGCCGACGCCGCTCAAGCCGGAAACGGGTCCCTAAGAGCTGCGCTCTAAAACGAAAACGTCGGGTGGGGCTGTGTCGGGAATACGTACGGCCGTGGGTTTTACTGCGCGCACCGTGAACTTTCCGACGCTCCCGAAGCCGTTTCATTAAAGGCAATGATCGAAAGCTGATAAGATGCCCTTTCCAAGGAGATCCGTTTTTTGGCTTTGGGCCGTATAATGATTTTTTTTTTTTAACCTCTTCGCGACATGCTTTTTTACTTGTCACCAGCAAATATTTTACAAATCTCACATTTCCTAATATAAATCGAGAGACTAATACGTGCTGTTCCGCTTGACAACAAAATCAACGCGCTAGCACATTCGAGAAATGCGAGATATACTGCCCTGAAAGTTTCCGCCACTCCCACAGGGGCCGCCAGTCGCTGCGGGCCCCAACCCGCGCCTCGCGCAAGGGTGGCACGAACTCGAGGTTGAGCTCGCATTTTTTTTTCGTATGCACTATTTTCGTTTATTCTCTTCTCCAGACACCTGGAAGACATATCCAGTATGGGCGAAGAAAAAAAATAAAGAATTTCGACCAACAAATAGTAAAAAAATAGATGGGAGGAAAAACGAGAATGGGCGGCGGTTACGTTTATATCCCAGTGTATTCCATTGGCATGGCGACAGCAAAACAATCTTTCCACCCATACAGGAAGTGTCGCATTCGAAATGGCGGCGTTCATGTAAAAAAGTGTATGACGTATCAAACGAGACCTTATTTATTTTAATTGATCCCGTCACTGCTCCAAACAAAACGTTGCTAGGGACATTGCTACAGACGAATACGTGGTATTGGATTTCGCACAGAAAGAACGATCGGTAAGAAACCGACGTTGGATTTAAACGTCTAAATATTATATTGCGAAAGCCTAAATCTAACACGTACAGCGAAAGTTTTCCAAGAATCGACGGTTTTTGAAATTTTTCGCCGGCAGCCTCCACTCCTCGAGACGTCTCGAGATGCCTGCAGCAGAGGACGAATTCATGCCGAAGGAGTGAAGTATGTCGTCAGCAACATTTTGAATTGTTTGCATAATGATACGATTTTTATATTGTATTGATTCGAGACATGGAAGGTCTAAGCAAATGCCTCAAGTTTATAGTAAAAACGCATTGTATTTGCGTGAGATCGCAATACTGCCTTACAAAAAAAAAAAAAAAAAAAAAAAAAACACCACTTGTATGCAGATTTACAATACATACGGAGAGAGAAGCATCTGTTGAGTACATGATATCAAAGCAGCATCAGACCTTTTTTATGTTGTAAATGATGTGCATTGCAATAAAGGAACAATTATTTCGACCTTAACATGAACAACTCGAGAGCACAAATTTCTGTTTGCAGGCTGAAAGTATATGAGGGTGTTTCGTAGCTTCTTGTACCATCACAGTGAGAACAAATCCTGCTGATTCTTCTTCTTTCATCATTACCCCTAATACGAAAGAAGAGCAGGTAAGCTTATATGTGTTACGGCTAATTTGTTTTATCACATTCACATGCACTGAAGCAACTTCTGTGCCGCTATAATTTCTTAAAACGCTTGCTGACCTGCGCTTCGACGTCGATACACATGACTTCGTCGTTGTAACTTATAATCACTATACGTGATTCACTTTCAGTGTTTTCACCCCCCTCAAATATTGTGGACGCCCCTACGGGCAGGCGTTCGCGCGTTCGTGCCCCTTGAGCGTTGATCAAAGCTGTGCACGGGCACGCTTCGCTTCCGACATCCCATAGAAAGATGATTCTAAGAATAGAAGTTTCGTCGCTGGTCGCAAACTTCATTCAACGCAGTCGCGTACTCCATCAGAGAGGACCACTGGACCAAACGGGGCTCGGGGAGCCATTGAGTCGGCTGCTCGCAAGGTAAAACCATCTGTAAAACTTCATTACAGACTTTTATTACCACCATATGGCGCTGAGAAGATAAAAAAAGTTTTCATGAGCAGATATTGAGAAGTCAAAGTGCTAACAAATATATTGTTAATTTTTTATCACGCAAATTTTAACCTCACGTCTAGCCCCCATGAATTCAAAACAACGGCCCTAGCAACGGTTGTTTGTTTGAAGCACAGCCGCATATGTTGTGATGTCATAACTAGTACTCATAACTTACTGGATTATTTGTTATTATTCACGAATTTACAGTGTCGGATTGGATGTCGAGAACCTTTCTGGGAGTAATTAAAAACCAGTAAATCATCTCAGTTTAAAAAATATATACAGGGTACGTTCAGAATTCTATGGTGCTCCAAAGAAATACTAACACACAAAATACAGAATATGCCTTTCCTTTCAGCATTCCCTCATATAGAAAGAAAACGGCCTCACTTAAGGAAAGGTGCAATTTTGATTCACGAGCCATCCTTACCCTCTCCTTAGGTAAGGGCACGGTGTAGGTAAGGGGCAGATGAATCTCCTTCGTCGAGTAAGTAAAGTGTGAGAGGATCTGGAGTCGAGGTTCTGGTACAATTCGGTCTCATCACTGGGCAAGAAATACTTGGTACAAGTATTTAGCGATTGTTACGACGTCTAACATGTTTCAGGAAAACAGATAACTAAAATTGGGAATGCTGAATCCGAAAGCAAAACTAACGTGCGTGCTTCGACCGTTGATAGAGTGCATCGCGTCCTCGTCTGGCAACAAGACGTTTGCCGCTCTCTCTTTATCTGTCGATGCTCTTGCTGAATTAAAAACGACGACGACTCGCGAATGTCCCGCCAACAGCTATAACGGCTTTTCATTTCTAAATGCCGGAAAGAAGCGCTGTTCGCAATTTGGATCCCTGCAAACCTCTAGCCAAATGAGAAGAAAAAAATCCCCACCAAAGCACCGCTTCTTGCAACGTTCATGAAATATTTTATGACCCGTTTTCTAGGTGATTAGCCAAAGAACCGTTTAGCGAGAGGTTTGTTGGAGATTTTTATTGCTCCTGTAAGAGGATCTGTCCCCTCTTATAGATTGAAAAGCACCACATAAGGATATTGCCACATCAGCGACTTTGTCATTTCTGTAAAAATTCATCGTCCCAAAATGTTTACCTCAGTAGGCTTGGAAAGCATGCCGAAACGGAGCTACCGGAAGTCACTTGGCAGCCAAGAGACGACTTGTAAACAAAAAAAGCGCCCCATAAGTTCGAACAAAGCCCAGGCTACAAGCAAATGCATGTTGTTTTGAACGACGCTTGCATTTTTGGAGCGCTCATGTGCATAGAAGGCGCGTTCAAAGCCTTGCGCTCGCTCTTGTAGTTTTTCGTTTGCTCATACCCACAGTGAAACAGGGTATAAATTGGAGGTGTCAGCGGTTTCCCGCGATTGCATCTGTTTAAAAGATATAAGAAGTAAAATTTTCAACAAGTGAAAAAATTTAACGAGCCAAGATATTAAATGAGTAAAGAGATTCAATACGGGTCAAGAGGTCCAACCAGTCGAGAGATCTATGTTGTCTCGTTGAAAGTCATATCCCCGCGGGTTCGGTTTACCTGAAACAAATTCACTGTTAGACAAGAGTGATGTGTCTGAGTTTTATGTACGCTCAAATTTTTTATATTTATTTATTTTTGAAACTAGAAAAATAAAAATATTGCTGTGAGAGTCCCCAATTGAGGTTTATGCGTATCATTCATAATACTGCCCTCTGCCATCTATAAACGAAATTGTGAGATGCGTCGGCGCTTCATCTGCTGTACACGGCTCGTTGGGTTTCGGGGCTGCACAGATGCGTCCTGGCATAGCCACCTATATACTAACAAAGCATGGAAGCTCGCCTCAAGAAGCGACCGCCGAAATTGAGACGGTGGAGCGGCAGACAACGGATGAGAGGAGAGCCACGTGATTGGCGCCCCGCTGCGGCGAGACGCCGAAACACACTTCTCCTGAGCGAACAAGTGTATTTCGGGTCCTCGCCGCTGCAAAAGCTGTGCGCTGACATCCAAGTTCCCCGAGAAATGGCTCTTTGAGGCCCTGTGTTACCAGATACTCGCGCTCCAAATCTGCGACCGGGCACTCTATATGGCTCCGCCGTCGAACTGCCAGGCTTTGTGAGTATAGAGGAGGCTATGGTTCTGGAATATTTCGGGGAAGTCAGTATCGGCCGGCTTTTGAATGCGAACAGGGGTTGAGAAGTTAATAGACAGTTTTAGTATAGCGTTGCTGGATCTTACGTACGCAATAGTATAGCGTGCGCTAAAAATGACCTGCTCGGACCGAATTTAGTTGTGCGTTACGTTTTCGACTGAACACCGCGCATGATCTTGGTTAAATTTGCTAGAGCCGTAGAATTCCGCGTGCTTATAGAGCAACCATGCTCCTGGAAAGAAATATTGAAAAAGAAAAAGTGTCCAATCATTTTATTTCAGATTAAACCAAGCCACAGCTGCCTCGTCAAGCGCGCTTTTCTGCGGGGTACAGAGGCTACGAGTACGAGTGCGTAGCCAAATTCGATCACGGAGCCTCCGTCAGTCGTCCCGTGGAAACGGCACCTTTTATTAATGCTATCGAGGAATGAAATTCATGACCATGGTGTCCAGTGCATAGCGAGAACTTTGGCGACTTCTTTTAGAGTCGTTCGTCCGTCGGCGATGAACTGTGGAAATAGGCTTAGCGTTGAACAGATCGCAGCGTCGACGCACACTGCGAGC
Source organism: Ixodes scapularis (assembly GCF_016920785.2). Classification (NCBI taxonomy): domain Eukaryota; kingdom Metazoa; phylum Arthropoda; class Arachnida; order Ixodida; family Ixodidae; genus Ixodes; species Ixodes scapularis. Next base: position 7,280,296 of record NW_024609836.1, on the reverse strand, counting down.
GGCGAACATTTCCACTGTGCACTCCTTCAGCTGCAGGGCGATCTGATTCGACCGCGGTAGGTCCCAAAAAGAATCGCCGAGCTGAACACCACGCAATTTCACGTAACACAGAACTTCGCAAACGCGACGTCGCCCTTGCTGCGCCAGTCGAGGCAACCGCCATCTTGAAACTGGCGCTCTCGTTGGGTCCGAGGTCTCTCGAGAGAGTCCCGTAAGGCCCGCTAGTCAGCAACGCAAAATCCCCAGCGTTGCGTGCGTACGCAATACGGTAGCCCTTCTATTGCGTTCTGCGTATGCGCACTCCCGACCCGCAATCTCCTTGCGTACGCAAAGCTATAGCGTACGGTCCACTAAAACTGCCTATTATATGATCTCCTAAATCGTCGGACCTTTAGGCTCTTTCAAAGTGAGCCAAGTGATCCAATGCGGGTCGAAAGGTAAAACCAGTCAAGGGGCAGAGTCAAGAGATGCAAGGAATGAAGATGTTCAATAGGGGATGTTTTAACTTGCTGGTCCCGCGATCGCTTGCGTTCGGCTGAAATAACTAAGATGACAAAGGTGGGTTCAAAGCTTGATAAGATTTTATTGAGCAATATATTTCTTACGTTGTTTGGGTCGTGGTTGCTATGTGAAGAGGACTACCTACGGATGCATGGAAGCAATCAAGGTGTCATTTATATTTATTTATTTACATTTCCTCAGGACTATCGGTTTTACAGATGAGAATGTGAGACACAAAATATAACAATAAAAAATAAAAAAATACAGTACTTTTACAGGTATTTAATAGAGTCTAAAAGAGTGAGGAGAATAATGACATTTTTAAAGAATTGATAATTACCAACAAATGCTTTAGAAGCGGAAGGTTTTTCAATGCCAAAAAACTTTAGGGACGAATTAATGGCAAAGTGCATTAGTCTAACATTACGGACGCCCACTTTGAACTGATCGTCAATGCCTGGTTAAACATTAAATGGTGGAGAGAAAAGGCGTTGCGTTAAGAACTGATTAGTGAGAATGTCGCTAAAGAGACATAAGCGAGCGGTTTCACGGCGAAAAGAAAGGTTTGATAGGGATAAATTGGCTTTCGTGTGTGTTACGCTTGCGGTGAATTACTGAAAATAAAACGAGCTGACCGGTTTGGTACTGCCCCGAGAGCATCGATTAATTAAGGGTGACTGACCTTTCTTACCAATTGATGGTAAAAGTAGCTTCAGAATTTTTTTCCCTCGCAAGTTTGTGTGCCCGATTTTTTTTTTCGCCCTTAACGGTGACAGCCTTGTGATGACTGTCACCGCCATCACAAGGCTGTCGCTGTTCAGTCCATGGCCTCTATTCTAGCACATTGTACTTGTAATCGCCGACGCTGGAAACATCGTCGATCGCTCAGAACTTCTTCCTCTAGGAAGTGGAAAGGAAAGAAAACATCAAAAGTAAATCCGACGTTTTTTTTTTTTTTTTGTTCTTTAAAAAGGCGACTAAGAAGATCTTAAATTAAAAGAGCCAAGCCAAGGCAAGGTTGATTGATAATTTGTAAGTGGCGCCAGCTAACGGAAGACACTGATATAAGGAAAGGAACCCTTTTTAATTCAGAGGTAAATTCAGACGCGTTTCTAGGGTTCGTTTTATTTTAGCACAGAACGTGTTATTTGACTGTCACCAGACCAAATATGGTCAGGCGCCAGGAACAGGAGTCGACAGACCGACTGCCAGAAGAACGCTGGCGCACCTCTCGTCTCCTCACTGATTGGACACTAATGCCAGACAAATCTCTTCCTCTAGTGCCTTCGTGTTGCTCCCGGTGGTTGTAAAACATCACGCATTCAGACATGCAGGTACAGCGGCGCTCCGTCAAACGGTTACAATTGAAAACGACCGTGTTGGTTAATAGATACGAAACTTGAAAGTATAAAACAGAGAGGACGAGGACGGGAAGAGGTCATATTTCATTTAGGAACAACATATGTTGTTGCTAAATGAAAGATGTCCTGTTCCTGTCCTAGTCTTCTCTGTTTTATACTTTCAAATTTCGTGTCCCTTAAACGAGCGCGCTTCAGGAATACCCAGACGAAGAGGGCAAGAGAGAGCGACAGAAAAACAGAAAGGGAGAGTAAGAGAGCAAACTCCTTTACCGCAACGGGTTGAGGTAGCTTCGAGTGTTTGCTGCTCTTTTGCCGCGAGCTGTTGCCAGGGCTTTATTCGGTGCTTCCGCCTTCCAGTTATTCTGTTTTCTGCACGCTGCGTGTACTGCGTCTCGCACTCTAACGTGCTCCGAGAAAGTTGCATTTACGTCGCAACCGCAGAAGATGGTAGCCAGAAGTAATACCCCGTTCACACGGCCAGCCTAAAGGTACCCTCAACATAGGTTCCATTGCCATCGGGTGAATCATTTGGCACTCTTCACTCTAAAAACAAAAGAGTGCAGTCTTTAATTATAATGCAATAACATGCAAAGGTGCAAGCGAGCTGGACAACAATGACGAAAATAATCCCTGGAGAAGGGGAGTAAGAGGGTCAAAGGACAAACTAGCTGTGTTTGGAGATTTATGTTTGTCCTTTGTCCCTCTTATTCCCCTTCTCCGGGGATTATTTTCTTCAGTGCAGTCTTACACCGTTTTGTCCCCATAATAGAACCCAAAACTTCAGTTCAACCTGCAGCGCACTGACGTCAAACTGACAGCTTCAACTTTTACTAGGGGCTTGATAACGGTGCGGTATAACTGAAACATCTAAACATCTTAAGTACTTAAACGTCTAAACGATATAACTTAAACATCTAAGCATCAAAACAACTTAAACATGTAAAGTACATATCAAAGACAACAGAAAAAAAAAAAATAAAAGCCGTTTACAACTCCCTGTAACGCCGAATTAGAGCGCAGCTCTTGAGGAGGAGGAGGGGAAGGTACGGAGAGAAGGCTAGGCCCCTCTTCCTCTCCTGCTCGCCGCCCATTTAGAAGACAATTTTCCGCTAAATTTAGCGGGGAAATTGTTCCGCTAAATTTAGCGCGAAATTTTTTCCGCTAGATTTAGCAAGGAAATTTTTTCCGGTAGATTTAGCGGGGAAACGTTTTCCGCTAGATTTAGCGGGGAAACTTTTCCGCCAAATTTAGTGGAGAAATTTACCCCTAAAGCACAGCGCGGTTACGCCGACGCCGATGGCGACGGCGACGCCGATGCCGCTGAAGCCGGAAACGGGCGCCTAAGAGCTCCGCTCTAAAAGAAAACGGTGAGATTTTGCGGTAAGGCCAAAAACCTTGTTTTCGTTCTGGTCAGTAACACGGACATTAACTATTTTAATGAGTTGAACCACACGGTTACCAAGCAGTTCGTGAAAGTTGGTACCTTCAATCGACGTCAGTGCGCTGCTCGTCCAACTGGAGTAGAGTTCCTGTATAGGCTCCCTACGGGAGCCAGAGTTGCGCGTTCATCTTCGTAGCGCCGTATTTCCTGCACGACATGTTGACCGTGCTGCTCACGTGACTGAATTTGGCGATTAGCAGCGCCGCGCGTTGGAGGCGCTCGGCGCGCTCAAAAGCAGAGGAACGTACGCCGGGGCGCGTGCAACGTCTACTTTCCTGCACGGCACTTGATCCGGCTCCTCACGTGACCGGATCTCGGCGAATTCGCGGCGCGGCGGCACGTGGAAAACAGACGCGCAACTCTGGCTCCCGTAAGGAGCCTATGCAGGAACTCTGAACTGGAGTATATGGGAGAATGCGTGTAAGACTATACCCTTTTTTTCTGCAAGTGTTGGATCGCGAGCACACGCCACGCGCGGATGGTCGCGAACTGATTCACTCTATACTTCGTCTCAACCTAGCATGGACTAACCGCGAAGGCTGTGCTAGTGCGAGCGCCAGCCTTGACTGTTTTGACTTGAGCACTTGCTGCACGAGCGCTCGTGCAACCGCCGCGGCTTCATTCAAAGCGACTAGCTCGCGCTTTTAGCACGCGCGGCTAACAATAGTCCATACTAAGGTGAGACGAAGTATAATGACCAAGTCTCACTAGAACGACCATCAAAAACGAACGGCACCGACTAGCCTCAAACACCTGCACCATGCACGCGAACGTTCATCATTGGCAGGCTCGCAATCATAGCGCTTACTTCACGAGCACCGATATGTTGTAAGCCTCGAAAAGGTAACGTCGTGCGCATGCTGCACGTGTTTGAGGCTTGTTGGTGCCGCTTGCTTTTGTTCGTCGCTCTAGTGGGACTTGGGCATAAGGACACAAACACACACACAAAAAAAGAACGCTCACTCAGAGCTAACGGAGAACTCTTGGTTTGTACTTTGTCGTTTCTTATGAACATCGCATACCAACGTACGGTACTGTATCACCACTGCGTGGAGCACGTTAAAGACCCCAGGCTAGCGATTGTACACGACTGGCTAAATTGCTCATCTACAGCTGAGAGACTCGTCGCCCGTTGAGGCCGACTAAGTTCAGGCTGTGTAAACATAGGCACACCAATTTTTGTGTCGCTTTTTACACTTCGTCTTCTTCTGTCCCTGTGTACAACGCAAACTCGAATTCGTCGGTCGGAACGACCGACGAATTCGAGTTTGGTTGCCTGGTTGCCGCCGTCGTTCATAGATGGCGATAGCTGTCCAGTGTTCGGTGTCATAATTTTTTTTTTTTTTTTTTTTTTTTTTTGCTGGTGGACACGATTCTGGGGAGCCTAGCTCTTAACAGCATCCCTGTAAGGAGGGAGACAAATTATTAATTTCATTGATATACACACATGAAAAAGAAAAAAAAAAGGAAGTAAAGACAAAGGGGCAAAAACCAAAACCAAAAACAAATTAGTCGTTAGTTGTTTATACAGCAGGAGTTTAATCTGCCAGAACATGGCGACATTGTTACCCACTGTAGATAAGTAATTTAGCCAGTACAGTACGACTTCTGGCCTGGTGTCTTTAACGTGCACCACGCAGTAGTGATACCCGACCGCACGCCGGTACGATGCTCATCCAGATCGGAACGGGAAGGGGTGGGGATGAACCCAGGATCCCCGGGTTCTGCAGCGCGAGCTTTCGCTCCACCGTCAATGATCAAATTGGAATGAAAAACACCTAGCTGTGTTTGGAGATTTGTGTTTGTCTTTTGTCCCTCTTGTTCCCCTTCTCCAGAAATTATTTTCGTCATCCAATAAAAGGAAAAAAAAAAAAATAAAGGAAAGGAGAAGCATCTGAAAATTACGCGAGTGCAACAAAGTTCTGAAACAAAACATTGTAAGTAGTGCAGTTTCTTCGTCGATAAGGTTACCAAGGATGCACTGATTCATGTATCCCCTTTAGCTGCTATGATTTGCGCCTCAAAAATTTATCTTGCCTACGATCGCTGAATTTCCTTAGAATTTTCGTTCGATAAAATCAAAGGGCACACTTGCAATCTCGTACGTCTAGAGCGAGATATAGCGCCGGTGATTACTTCAGAGACAGAGCATGTTCTCTCAATTCTCATATTCACACACCGGCCAATCTGGCCCGCGTACACCTTACCACATAAGAAAAGAATCTCGTATACTACGCCCTTGAGGCAGGTCACAAACTTATTAACATGCTCGACACCGCATTCTTCCAGTTTGTCGTGTTGAGAGTTGATTTTTGGACACAGCCGCTTCAACTTATCAGGTGCAGAAAACGCCACTTCGACATCAAACCTGTGGGTCACCTTTTTTATGTAGTGTAAAACGAAATGAATGTACGGCACTATAGCTGTCACTATGGCACTGCGGCCAGCCATAGTGTCGTATATTGTCGAGTCACGATCATTCGCGCGAAGCGTGATCAAAACAGATTTGGTGTATCGTTGCATTTGTTTTGTATCCTTGCAACTGTTGTTACAATTAAAGTTTTTCCACTGTTATTTTGTCATTCTTCCGCCAACGTATCCTCATGCGCGGAAATTTGTGCCGGTGTTACTTCGTGTGTAACAGTACCTGTCGGAATTTTTAAGGTTCTCGGGAGTACAGAATGGACAAACAGACAAACATTGGCAAACATTAAGACAAACATTGAGCAGAATTCAAACCTGTTCCATCTCAAACAATTTGCGGTATAGAGGTTTCTGGTTTTATTGATTCACGTAATATGGCTTCTTAACCTGCTTACTTGTATTTTTGGGTAGTATAAATTTAGGCACGCTTATGGAGCACGTGTAGTGCATTCGAAAAAGAACTTGTTGTTGGGCTAGTTGGCGTTGACTGTATTGAACCATGGTAAAAAGCGCTAAAAAGACGTACACAAGGTAGAAGACAAACACAGGCGCTACTCACAACTGTATTGGAAAAGGAAGATGGAAGTACGCACACACACACGTATATATATATATATATGATACACTTATCGTCACCCAGGCTACAGATGCGCGATATGCAAGAGCATAAACCCGTTTAAATATATGTAAACGGGTTTAGGCTCTTGTATCTCTCTCATGTCTAGCCTGGGTGACGATAAGTGTATCAGATGTACATATATGTGTACTTCCATCTTCCCTTCCCAATGCAGTTGTGGGTTGCGCCCGTGTTTGTCTTCAATCTTGTGTACGTCTTTTTAGCGCTTTTAACCATGGTTCAATGTACTGCATTCGAAGCACGAATTTCCCGATCACTAGATATATACTGGGATCACAGCGAAAAAATGGCTTAAAAATAAACTTGGAGGGAGCCTTATACTACACGGCGAATATATTCTATATCGGCCAATGTAACACAAAATTATTAAAGGAAAGCATGCAACTACGCTTGGTAGAGATACACTAGAAGTATGCTGTTGTCCGCCAAGGGGCATTCTGGGAAGTACCCTGTATACATCTCGTTATCACGAGGACCTATCGAATCACTGGTATTTACTCTGTTTTGCCCACACAATCGATTCCTGATAAGCATGTCAAAAGATTGAAGACGTAAAATCACGCGATAATTCTACTCAAGTAGATAAGAGAATGTCGAGTATTCCGGATAACCAGCCTTCTAACATAGTCAACATTTGAAGCTCTCCAGATGTTTGGAATGGTAAACCTTTTGTTTTGCAACGCAGAATAATTATTAGCCAAAATCACTTGCATTAGGCGTTTGGGATAGTTGCAAACAATATTGAGTACTACCAAAAAATATCAACTTTATACAAACGCAAAGAGGCACTGAACCCAGCATCTATTTCAGAACATTTCCGCAGCGCACTCAAGCAGCCGACCTTCCGGTCTATGTATCCTCTGTCACGCTGCAGGTTAACAGAGGTACCTCATTTCCCAAACACAAACGACAACAATCGTTCAGCGTAGCAGGCTGTCAAATAAGTGGTAGTATCCGAACGACTACCGCTTTACACACTCGTGCTTGCGCGGTCAACATCAGTCTCCAGGAAAGTTTCTCAATAACCATCTTTCACCCCCAGGTCGCAGGCTTGGTGCTCGACTCTACAGCACGTAAGCAGTGATCACACGCACAAACCTGGTCCATTTCTTCCCGGTGACCACATCTTTGTCTTTGATTACGGAGGTTCGATCGAAGATTGTCACTTTCGGCTTTGAGCTGACCTGGTGGCTTTCCCGAGGAGCAGCACTTGCGCTGCTAGAAGCTGGGCTCGCCACCTTGTAGCGTTTGCAGTGCTCAAAAACAACCAGGACAAACGACTGCCTTTCCCAACCAACAACGCAGTGAAAACACATCCGCGTTTGAGAGAATAACGCCTGATACAAGTAAGAGAAACAGAAATTTACCTTCCAACGCAACTGCAGGAACCCCCCCCCCCCCCTTTTAAAAAAAGAAAAAGAAACAAAACCAAACACGATAGGAAGACGCAACAAACAAATCGGCTACTTAACCACAGGGTGGGACGTCTGAAAGATGTCGCAAAAGAGCGCCGGTCGTTCAGCGTAGGACAATTGGCAGTAGACGCAACCGAAGATGACATAAAACGGTCTGCCTGGCCCCTTCAGGAGCAGACAGCAAAGTAGAGGGAGGTGACGGAGAAGGGAGCTCCGGGTGTCCCACGCGCTGACGGTAAATTGCACCGGAAGGAAGGGGCCACTGCACAGAAGGGACTTGGAGAAACTCTTCACGTCGCTGAGCTTTGAAGCAGAAGAAAGGTCAGCAAAGAGAGAAAGGCCGGGAGGAGGGGGATAATGGCGCAGATGTTTCGGTCGCCGATATGGCTTTCCGTGACGACCGTACTCAACTAAAATAGTACCATGCTTCCAGACTCGTAAATAACTCGTTACTCGTCCCTAGTTTCTTTTTCTTTTTTAAGTAACGAAGTAATGATTTAGATTCTTTTGTGAAAAAAAGCGTCCGTGATGCATTTTAATTTAGTCTTGATGAAGTAACGAGCGAGGGTATTCAGTTACTTCTGGAGCGGAAAGTGTACAACTCAAGTACCCAACCTAATTCCCATCCCAGCTCGCGCCTCTAATTTGCACAAGGCGTAAACACTGTATACGCCATCATAAAAATTGGCACAAGGTATTGCAGCAGTTAGCCCCGAATAAACGCGTTAAAAAGCGATTAATTATTAATGACCAAAAAAATTGGAAGTGGTTACAGCTTCATAAAAGAACGGTCCAAAAACGGTAAAAACGGTACAAAGGTACAATAGTAATGAGAAAATAACTCAATGTTTTCAAGCTCATGTTACGGGTTCTTTTTGGATTTTAGTAAGGTAACAACTAACGTACTTGGTTATTGCCTGTGCATGTCTGTGGGCCACTGCTTGCGTACTTTTTCGATTTTGCTATCGTGCTATTTCCCATTTTTTGTTGCCGTCATACGCTAGATATTTTGACGCAGCACGTGACATGAAAAAGTGTGTACGGTGACTCGCACTCATAGCTCCACCCTTTCAGCGCCTTTATTTAAAGCAATTCGGCTTTTGTAACTTTAAAGCAGTGCGTTGCTGCTTGAAGAGACCTTCACCTGTAAAGTGTGTGTAAAGGGTGTGGAAAGCGTTTAGGTCAATACTTAATAGCTCTAAATTGAACAAGGTCAATCTTGTGCATTCACGAATGCTGTTCTACGCTTCATTGCTTGTTTGAACAGGAAGCCGCCGATTTAGTTTCCCTGCTTAACTTGCATGCATGCGAGCAATTTAATTATTCTACCTCATTTCGCCTTAAAGACTGACGACCAGTTCGCGCTTTCCACTTTTTTCCTGCTTCCTCCTCTCCCCCTTCTACCCTGTCTACTATTGCTTGTTTTCTCCTCCTCCAGGGGGAGGGAATCTTCTGCCTTGCAGAATTTCGTGTCATGCCGTCGGCCTTTAAGTCCAGACGCAGCCGAGGCTATGAGCTGGTTGGACCAATCAGACAGAATCTAAACCGCACCATCATGGTGTTCGTCATGCTTCTGTGCGCGGAATTCTGACATCCCTGGAGTATTCATGTGGAGAAACGGCGCAGTGACTTGCACTTTTGATGCGGCTTCATTGGTGCCATTAGCTCGCAGAGTCGGCCGCGACTGCACTTAAGCTGAAACGAAGCATAGACCAAAAGCTTTGTTTACAAACAAGCCCGCTTTTGCCTGGACCGGGTGTGGGCACATGCGCGCGCGCAGAAACCAGACTCGCCCGGGGTGGCACACCTGCGCATGCGCAGTGCAGACAGCAGCGCCACTGCAGCACCGTAACGTCAGAGAGTTGAATTGGTCTATACACGTTGCTATTAATTCAAAAGAAATTTATGTACAATCCTCAGCTCCACAATATTGTAGTTATATTGTTATATTTGGAATTTCTTCCGCTTCGGCTCTTCAGTTCGAGAAGCTTTTGATTCTGCTGCCTCACTATATTTGTTCCAGCTTAGCAGCGGATTCTTCCAGATTGTTTAGCTTTACCATTTCGCTTAGAATTTGTGAGTGCATCTTCCAGCTTAGTAATCTTAGCGTTTATGTCATATGCTGCCTCAACAGAGAACTGTCCGGTTTTCACTTCTTGAAGATTATTCTTATCGATGTTGCGCTGATTATTTATATTTTTTCCCAACGTGGTATCTATTGCTGTTTGATCAGGAGTAGGCGGGAAGTAAACCGAAATAAACGACGGCATCTACATGGTCCCGATATCTTACAAAATGACTTCCCACGTTGACTTCTTTCACTTTCTTTTATTGACATCATCATTTGGGGAATGTCTGTGCTATAGAATTTATAGAACTTTTCATTCTATGTCGTATAGGCGCCGCTTACTTGGAATTACGTGCCTCAACCCCCGTAAGGTGGCTTCAACTTGTCACTCCAGTCTCCCTTCCGCACCTTGCCGAGTCCGTTGTATTCGTCTTTCTGGTCGCGTTTCACCATGTTTCCTGCCTTAATTCGTGAAGTGTGTTCCGTTGCTTATCTTTACAACCTAATTGCATTTATTCGGTATGTGCACAACTTTTCGCTGTGGATTTCGTAACACAATTTGATTCGTTTCACTGTCGGCGTACCGAATAGGCGTGGGGAAGTTCGGGGAGATACAGGATTCGGAGTTAGCACTGGCACATCTTCAGAACGTGTATCACTCTGTGGCAGTGCGAGGGTTGGGAGGTCGATTACTTACGAATGCGGAGGTTTTCCTAGTGATTTCGGCGAAATATTGGGAATAAATAGTGCAAGCTATATTTATTATCCTAGGGTAAAAGAACTCCTGAAATTGCCTTTCTTTTCATTAATAACATGGCGAAATCACTTGCTTTTGATTATACGAAATATCTAAGATAGCGAAATGACGTTTGACTTGGATTTTATTTGATGTTCAGAATACTGATAATGTGTGCATCAGCCGATATATTTGTTTGTGATTAACACAGAACCTCTCAAACGCGCTAAGTGTTTATTTCGACAGAAATCTTCGCTTGATTGGTCTATTTATGAAAGTAAAAGAAACTTTATACCACACACTGCTCTGTGTCTGCAGTCAATCAGGTGCTTTAGTGATTATCTTAAGGTTAATTCACTCACTGTATCGCACGGAGGCTTGGATTCTCCGGGCGAAAATACTGTAACAGACTGCTCGAAAGTGCTTGGCGCCCGCATATTGTGGTGCCAAAAAGGAGCCGTATGCACGGCTCCTTTTTGTTGTTGATGCCGGAATAATGGTGCTAAAATGGAGAACGAGCATATTTTCAAACAAATAAATGTCTGCCTACACAGGACCATGAAGCGATGCCTGGCATTGTACTTTAGTCATACATGCGGAGGTCACTTCCTTCACCTGCCCTTCCATTCCACTCGGCATATTTTTTTAAGAGAATCCTGAGACCTCATTTGCGGGCCTGTCACATATCCTGATCATATCGCAGAAAATGTCAAAATAGTTAATTTCTTTAAGGCCAACATTGTGAAATACCGTTAGTTAGAACTTTAACGGGGTCTGTGATAATAACAATATGCTACTCGGCCTAGGACGGAATACCGAAATATTTTTTTAGTACTTAAATTCTTTTAAGAAAACAGTCTGAAACAATGTCACTTTTTTACACTTTCTGTGCCATCTTATAATATTTTTTTTTTTAGTTTGTGAAGTTGAGAAAACATCTGGTGTCCTCAAAAATAAAGAAAAAGTGAGCTTGCGATGCATTTCGTTCTTCGCGCTCCAGCACGCCATTATTCAGGCTTTCTACTTTCATTCATTTCATTCATTTATTTACTCTCAAGGCCGAAGCATTAGAGAGAGGAGTGGGCGAAATAAATACAAACAATAATAATGAACGTCAACATAAACACAACAGCAGGGTTACAAAAAATGGTTGCAGATGGCAGATTTGAAGCGGACGGTGTCGGTGATCAGGAAGATGGGGGTGGGGAGGTGGTTTTTATCTAGGCATCCGTGCATTAGTATCGCCATTCGTTTTAATGTTTTTAAGTAGTGTCAGCGGGTACGGTTACAGATATTAGTAACCTTTGCCCCATCCCCTCGACGAGAAATCATAACGAGTCCGACTACGATGCGAGATTTGTTCAGCACTGTATTGGAGAAGGGTGCGGCGCATGGTAGGGGTGAAGAGACGACCGTTCTCGTCGACACGATATGATAAACTAGTGGAAATTTTCGTAGTTTGGAGGCCGCCGCCATCTTTTTGTCCAACTAGGTAGACGCGCAGTGGGCTGTGCCACAGCATATATGCCATGCCCCTCTTGGTACACATGTTACCCCATGTTGTGCAGTATCGTCGAAGCTAATAATCGTGAGGTAATCGTATCCGTACTTTGATATATTTCATGCCGTTGTCGGAATTAAATAGAATGTGTACCTTTATTTTTGGGGTGTGCTTTGTTGCCATGGACATATGTTGTGTGGATACAGGTACCATGACAACACCTAGTATTTTAGTTTTTTTTTTGGCTGCACTTCACATTTTAATACAAATTCGTATGGTTAAATGATTTATGGCAAACAACTGGGCCCCAGCACAAGAGTTATGCAATGCTTATTCCAACATTTTCTCATCAAATGTTTTAAGGAAATAATTTAGGTACTAACAAAAATATGAAATGTTTATGACTGATTGGGGAATTATAAATGTTGGGGAATTTTTATAATGTTTTAGTTTGGACAAGAATGAAGGTCATAAGTAGCTTGAACTTAACGTGATGATCCCAGTGTTCACCTTAATGAATGATATCTGAGACAGAACAGGTGAAATAATAGAAAGAAAACTATGTACAATGTCTAGGTTTAAGTTACAGACTGTATTTATTCGGTAAATGACAGAATTAACATATGCTTGGAGAAGAAACTCTCAACACCAAGGCATAGAAATTAAAATTGCAAATAGCACCAGAGGAATGAAACGCACGACTGCCATAAAAAGGTGGAACTTTATCAAAATGCGACAACTTTACATACCAATACCGACTATTTAAAACAAATCAGAAACCAGAGGCTAATATAGCTGACTTTTTGAACTCGCTAATTTAAAAGTAACTATCGTCCAATTTATGAGTTAACAGAACCATAATGACTGATGTAGCGTAGCACACTGAAGACCTGAAGGTCAAGTTAGACGCTTGCATGTAAAGATCCCAAGTTAGCAGTCATACTGTATACGAAACGTTTTCCCTCTACAATGGAGACACAAACCGTCTAATTTCATACCTGACTGACTCATCACTACCTGAAGATTAAACAAGCCATTTGATTTCGAATTTTATGATCATAATGAAGTGAAAGTAGGTAAGTTTTAACCAATGCAAAGACATATATCACATGTGTACTGGATTGTGTGACCACAAAGAGTGTCTTGGTGTAAATTCTCTATGTATTCTGTTACTAAATTGGTTCATGAAGAAAACAAGAAATAAACATGGTTGGAGGCAGAATGCAGACGCTACGAAGAATCCATGTCGTGCGAGGGTGATTAAAACGTATTCACACTTTGGTTACCTTACGCCTTCTGTTGGCCGCACTGTCTTATCGGTGCTTTTCGTGCAAGATTGTTTTCCCTCGAGTCACTGCTGTGGATGCTTATATGTGTTAAGTCGGTTCAGTTGTGACTGAGGTGCAAGTAAGAATGGCTGCCCCATGCGTAATTCGTGCAAGTGGAGGGGTCATTGTTTCTGTGATCTGAGGGCGGGTGTGGTGCCGATATCTATAAAGAAACATTGTGCACGGTCTCATGGAAACGTTTTGTCGCAAAGAAATGTGTTTGAATGGATACAGACAGAAGTTCCTTGCGACTGAGGTGCAAGTAAGAATGGCTGCCCCATGCGTAATTTGTACAAGTGGAGGGGTCATTGTTTCTGTGATCTGAAGGGGGGCGTGGTGCCGATATCTATAAAAAAAAACATTGTGCGCGGTCTCTGGAAACGTTTTGTCGCAAAGAAATATGTTTGAATAGATACAGACAGAAGTTCCATGAAGGATTATTGCATAGGCATGCCTACGCAATAATTCATGACCCCCCCCCCCCCCCCCCCGAGATCACGTGACCTTCGTGGGGGAAGAGGAGAAAGGAGGGGAGCAGGAAGGATGAGCAGGGAGGACGAATCCGAATGTTCATTACTCCGAAGAATGATTTTAAAGTACTTTTATCCCTTGTCCCTCGGCCCTTTCGTTCAGGAGTAGCAGGCAGGATCTCAAGGGAGGAGGAGGGAGGAGAAATATAACCTCCCCTCAGTACCCTTCCCTCCTCCTCCTCAAAAGCTGTGCTCCAATTCGGCGTTACAGGGAGTTGTAAACGGCTTTCCTTTTTTTCTACTGTGAGCGACACATTGCTTGATCCCACCAGAGAGCAAGGATGCTAGGTTGTGCTTTGCCATTTCTAAAGTGTGTTTTCTTTCTGTTAGCCAGGTTGTTGTTTTAGACCAGTCCCATTTTGGAATTTGTAACCTCCCCATGCATACTTGCAAATGCTATAGTAAGAGAAAACATCAGTGTAGGCCTTCTAAGTGCCTGTAGAGACTGCACATTCTTGAACCGTTTTTTTTTCAGTCTCGTTCTCTAAGGTGCTGAGGCACTGAAATGCTGAGGGCTATCACTGTACCGTTGTCGTCCCCATATAATAGTCAATCACTGGTCTTGAATGGTTCTATTTCAACAAAGTTTTCTATTTGATGACCCAACTTGCCTCCAGACAGCACTAAAGTGCTGAAAACTACCACGGGATGGTCGTCGTCCTCGGACTGTTGTCAAGCATTGATTGGTCTTAGACGGTGCTATTACAACAAAGTTTTCTATCTTGCGACCCAACTTGCCTCCTGATGACTCTGAAGTGCTGCGAACTACCACGCAATGGTTGTTGTCCTCCGATTGTAGTCATCTATTGGTCTTAGATGGTGCTATATGACAACAAAATTTTCTTTATGGTGACCCAACTTGCCTCCAGACAACTCTGAAGCGCTGAAAACTATCACTGGATGGTCGTCGTCCTAAAATTGTAGATTGATCTTTGAAATAAAAACCGATGTCGTTAATATTATTAACAATCACTTACACATGAGAATGTTGTAATCTATGTGACATGTTGCAAACGGACAAACGCCTAAGGAACTAGATCATGAAACATTTACTGAAAATACAGATATAAGGGAACGGCCATTCTTATTCCAGCTGCAACACTGGCAATAGGCACATTCAAGGTCCATTAAGTGATATGTCGCTGTGCTTATGTGACCCTGATACTTGGTGCATCTGCAAACAGACGCATGCAATTATTTTGTGAATGCGGGCTTGGTTTGATTTCAATGGCGTTGCCTAAATAAAAGCACATCTGAAAGCCACGTGCCCGCGCCAATGCCTTTGCCTTTGCTGCACACCTCCTGAGATAGAGTTTAGTTCAACAATTTTGTTTTTATAAAAAGGCAACTTGAGTGGGTTGGTAATTCCTAGTGCCACTAAATAAGCTACGCTTCAGAGTAACGACACTTGGCCATATTGCGTCTTAGAATCATGGTTGCCAGTTATCTGAAGCATTATCTGAAATCACAAGAAACACTTTTCTGCCCCCAACAAGTGATTAAACAGTTCGCTACACTCTTAAAAAAATGAAAGCCGTTTACCTGTAACGCCGAATTAGAGCGCAGCTCTTGAGGAGGAGGAGGGAAGGGTACTGAGGTTCACGTGTTATCGGTGGGAGGGGTTGGTCACGTGACCTTGGAGGGGTCACATGACCCCCACACCAAGGTCACGTGGGGGTCACACCTGGGGGTGTCACGTGACCACGGGGGTCACGTGACCTCGGGGGTCACCTGATCTGAAGAGATATTTTTCCGCTAGATTTAGCGGGGAAATTTTTCCGCTAGATTCGCCAAGGTCACGTGGGGGTCACGTGACCTGGGGGTGTCACGTGACCACGGGGGTCACGTGACCTCGGGGGTCACCTGACCTGAAGAGAAATTTTTCCGCTAGATTTAGCGGGGAAATTGTTCCGCTAGATTTAGCGGGGAAATTTTTTCGCTAGATTTAGCGGGGAAATGTTTCCGCTAGATTTAGCGGGGAAATTTTTCCGCTGGATTTAGCGGGGAAATTTTCCGCTAGATTTAGCGGGGAAATTATTCCGCTAGATTTAGCGGGGAAATTTTTTCGCTAGATTTAGCGGGGAAAATATTCCGGTAGATTTAGCGGGAAAATTTTTCCGCTAGATTTAGCGGGTAAGTTTGTCCGCTAGATTTAGCGGGGAAATTTTTCCGCTAAATTTAGTGGGGAAATTTTTCCGCTAGATTTGGCGGGTAAATTTTTCCGCTAGATTTAGCGGGGAAATTTTTCCGCTAAATTTAGCGGATAAATTTTTCCGCTAGATTTAGCGGGGAAATTTACCCATAATGCACCGCGCGGTTACGCCGATGGCGACGGCGACGCCGACGCCGCTCAAGCCGGAAACGGACGCCTAAGAGCTGCGCTCTAAAAAAGAGTCGCTATGACTCTCTTTGGGGGGTATTGGCGCGCCGCAGAATCGACTCCAGTTTGTAGAGTCCCTCGACTCTTTTTTTAAAGAGAGTCGCCACGACTCCTTTGAGCGCTACAGATTTGACTCTTCCACGATTCCAGTTTGTAGAGTCACTCGACTCTTATTTAAAGAAGAGTCCTGCGACTCTCATCACACTAGAGTCATGGTAGTGTATGGGCGACTCCAGGTGACGTAGTCAACTGCGACTCTTTAACGACCCTTATCCAACGGAGAAAAAGAGTCACACGACTCCTTCCTGGTAATCCCCGTGACTCTGTAACAAGAGTTGTGAGGACCCTCCTTTTATGAAGAGTTCCCCGACTCCTATCGCAAAAGAGTCATGGGAGTGTTTGAGCGACTCCGAAAGATAGTTAGTGCTGTCTCTCACTTTGTCTGGAGTATAGCAGCCCTAGTCAAGTATCAGTTTGTTTAACGAAGGGAGGCATTGTGATCTTCAGGAGACTTCTCGCCGCCTGCGAGGTTCAACTTGAATTTATCTAAAACAAGGGTAGTAACATCAACTGTGTGAAAGTATAAAAGTTGAAATGGAAACTTCGATTTCACCTAAAAGAAGCGGTAACATCAGTTGTCTGCAAGTGTAAACGTCGAAATGAAGAACTGATATCTTAAAATTTCCTGTAATGAAACATGGAAACATGAACGATGATGGTCTTAACGATGCTGAACTGAATGCTGCTCTAAATTTTATCATGAAACACAACAGAAGCTTTCAGGACAGCATTGTTTTGTTACATTGGAATTTGCACACAACAAAAAAAAGTAAAAGTTTTTTTTTAATCGGCAGCTTAACTTTCTATCAGTTTGGTTATACTTATCATTTACAATAGGTTGTATATCTTTTTTTGTCACATGCCTACACTATTGGCAAGAGCTGGTGTGAACGAGCGTGTTCTGTTGCTTTATGCCTGCTTTGAGTGGACAGGTGGGTGGCAATAAATTGCAGGAATCTTCAAATTTAACAATAAAGATAGCTGTTCTCTCTCAGCTCATATCACTGCCATTTGTGCAAATGCAACTTCATGAGTCCTACCATGCAGGCACTGCAAAACAAGCCACAAGTATTTAAAACAATTACTTTATTAGAAACTAATGTGATACATATTGGCTCAAAAGCCTACTTCTGCTTATCACAGGGGCTTTATCACAAACACTAAACAAATAACATCATAAGAAATAATACTAATATACAAAACTGGTATAACTATTAGACAAGAGCGAAAATAAATTACAATGACAAGTTTTGTGGAGGCTTGCTTTGCCTGCTTGATGTTGAGGATTAAATAAGAATAAAAAAAAATGACAAGTTTCCAACAGCTTTGTTTGCCTACTTGCTGTTTCTTCAAAGCTTTGTCTTTCTTTTTGCAGTTTCTTCTTCTATGGTTTGAATCCTCATATCAACAGATGCACAAAAAAAATCTAACAGAAGTTTAGATACACATTGGAACACACAAACCTTTGTATTATAGCTGGAATATTAACCAAATACATATGGAAAACATTAAAACAGTAACCAATATTGGTAATTCTTTTTCCCTGTTCTAGGAATGTGCTCCGAGTGCTGTCACAACTTTCACAGCTCTTACCGAAATCTTTGTATTTTTTTTACCCATGAGGGTGCTCAAGCACAAAAAGTGTGCTTCGTCGATTCCCCCCCACATACTGACCTTTCTATGATCAGTACATGGCTAATACCCGAGAGATTCTTGCTGAAAAGTCCAGGATGTCGATTCATAAGTCCTCGCAGACAACGCACATTCTGCCAGATGTCCATGGGTGCTTTCCAGTGAAAAGTAGCGCCGGGTTCCCGAAAGTCTTTACCGGGTCCTGGGAAAAAAGAAGCCAATGATAAGAAATAAGTTCTGGAAGTCAGACGAAGTTGTAGGTGAGCAAAGTAAAATTGTCGAGGACATGTTAAGTGCCCGCCGTGTCATAGATGGAAAGTCCATGCAGCAGAGTGAAGGAAAGTGAGGCAGACGCCCATTGCTGCCTTTCTATATTTCGCTTTCCCCAATTCTCACTTGATTGTGAAGCGTTTCGTACGGTGGAACCAGTGCATCAGGGTGTCTACCAAATTACTGATTTCAAATTCCTTGACTTTTCTAGAATTTCCCTTGACTACTTTGATAAAAACTTCCTGACCACCTCTGGGTCAAAGGATCATAATTCGGAAACATTATTCAGCATAGTCGTGCCCATGCGCAACCATCAAGCTTTGTTTTGTATTGCCGTTCCACTATCAGTGGTCAATTTCCCTGATGAAGCCAACTTTTTGACGATTTCCCTAAGAATTTCAGGTTGGTAGACACCCTGATGATGTATCAGGTTACAGATGGACACCATAAAAATGCAGACTATTGCATTGAAAATTATTTTAGCCATCAGGAGGAACCTAAAATATTCCCATAAAGAGAGATAGAGAGTGGAGGGGCGGGGGAGGCTGCTGCTGCTATTGTCTGCTTTTTCTTTTAAAAGAATATCAATTTAAGGCTCCAAGGGAACGTAAATAACAAATCAGTAAGTGCACTGAGAGCACTTGAAGCACAAGGGGCACGGTCCCTGTTGAGGAAAGAGGGGAGGATACCAAGTCTAGCTGAACCTGTTCTGCAGCACCCCGCATAAGCTAGGTGCTAGGCAAGACTGGGGCTTATCTACCGGGAGTGTCTAGTACAGTCAAAGAAAGCATTATAAAATTCTTTGCTGGGCAAGGTGCTTCGTGGCTGCAGTAAAAGAAAAGAGTACATTAAGACAGGGACAAGAAAGGAAGGGAAGACTTTTTTTCTGAATAAACTAGTTGGTAGTGAGCGCTTGTTTCTTCCTTTCTCGTCCCAGTCTTATTGTGCTTCCTTTTTTTAGTTGTAACGAAAGCAAGCCACGATGGAATTTAGAGAGGGCTTAAAGCTTGATTTAACATCTGTGTGCATGTGAGGGAATGCTTCATGTACAAGGCCTACTACAAGGTAGTAATCATTACAATTTCCATCGTCACTCATCAACAATAAAAATAAAAAAGTACATAATGCATCTCTGCACTACAAAGACTCCTATAACTTTTCGTTGGCTGTACCTATATAGGCATCTTTTGCATGCAGAAATGGCGGGACACTAAAACTAATAGTAATTTGTTTATCATCTTTGCTTAGATAAATGTTTCTGAAGTTTGGCAGGAAAGACCCGCCTTCCAACATGAGCCCGAATCTGGTCTTTGGTTTGTTTTGAAGTCATGGCCAAGTACTCCTAATAAAATATTGAAATAACCAGTTGAGAAGACAGCAGATGATACTTATCTCACTTGGTCTCCAGCTTTAAAAAAAAATATATTCACAGATTGGCATAGCAAAGACACCCTTTCAAACACATTTATCTTAAACAACCATAGTCACATATGATTTATCTTCAGCATGAGTAGTTACATCGACCACGCAAACGGCACGGCTTTCCTCTGCTCTTGTCCCTTCCCCCATCTTGTTTTCTTTTGCGAAGATCGGCATTGATAAGAATAGCGTAGGCCCTGACGACAGCAAACAGAGCTTGTTAGTGGTTGTCCGCACCAATTTAATCATAACAGTCTTTTTTAAGAATGCAAACAAAAAGATGCTCTTCTTTTTTTTAAGATGCTCCTCTTTTTTAAGAGCACCAAAAAGATGCTCCTCTTTTTTAAGAATGCAAACAAAAAGATGCTCTCCCACTGAAAAAAAAAGGAGTAAAGTGGATTAGAGTATGACCCTAGCACCTCTATACTCACAAAGCCTGCCAGTTCGACGACGGAGTCATAGAGTGCCTGGTCACAGATTTGGAACATGAGGATTTGGTAGCATAGAGCATTAAAGAGCCATTCCTCGGGGAACCTGGACGTCAGCACACAGCTTTTGCAGTGGCGAGTACCCAAAACATACTTTTTTCGTGTTTCGCATCCGCTGCGGCGAGACTCTTCTCCGTTGTATGCCACTCCACCTTTTCCAATTCGGCGACCACTCCTCGTGGCAATCTGCCAGGTTTCGTCAGTATAAAGGAGGCTATGGTACGACATAAACTGGTGCTCTGTAGCGGGGCGCCATCCTGCTGTGTAATCTTTGGGCAGCCCCTTTGTCCACAGAACTCTGAGAATGTAGAGATTATCTATCCTACCTGTGGCATTATCTGCAACTCACAAATTTCAGTGCTGCATTGGATTGCTTACAGCAAGGCATGCAAGTGGGTCATGTTTTTTTTTTATCCGCAAAACTTTCAAAAGGCCGAATTGTTTACCTCTGCAAAAACTGCGCGGTTCGGGGCACAGCCACGCAGGCGGCAAGGCGTTGACACCAAGAGGTCCCGTTCTCTTTCCCTTGCTGGCTCTTGTGGTACCCTTGTCTCCGTCGACTGAAAGGAAAGTCCCTTCAGTGTCGTGCACACTTGAGCCTCCACTGAAGCAAAAATGATTCCATACGAACCTACTTGCCATTAAAGACCAAAGTTCACTTCTTCACTCTTATTTTCTGCCCATCTAATACAATGGTTTGTTAACAGGAACACCACCGTTAACTAGAAAACTCATTCGTAATGCAAGTCCTACGTAGTAAGGAATCATGTTCAAGGTCTAATTAAACAACAAGCATGGGCACTAAAGACACCCTCCTACATGGGTGGGTATTAGTGGACCCGATTTGGCTAACATTTGCGAGGCCTAGCTTGACAGCGTAATAAATGACATTGTTTCTGGTCCCATTATTTTTTTATATGCCTTGGCATTAGTTCTGACCTTGGACTGGTTTTGAGCGCACCAATATAATGTTTGCAACTTCGCCATGGGAACCACGAAGTTCTTTCAAATTTAAATAGCAAGCTTTAAAATAAAATAACAAGAAAGTTGTACAGACGCACGAATATAATTACCATTGTCTATGCCCGTACCTGCTAACACCCGTTCCCAGAAATATCAACCAATACCAAAGTTATGCACATATTATACATCGTGAAGAGGCCTGCCGACAACCTAATGAAATGCCAAGAACGCATGAACTGTCAAGTTTTCCGTTCACTGCATGGTTCTCTAAAGGCCCGTTCACACCCTTGCGACCTCTTAAAACTGGGTTCCTTAAAACCTCTTACGGGAGGACACACTGGCGCCATCTATTGGGTAGCAGTGTAAACTTGGCGGTCCGGCATATTTACAATTTCTCTTGCGCATTATCCTTTCTTTCTTGGCTCGAAAAACTTTTGTCAACGTTATAAACAAGCCTTTCTTACAGGTATTACACACGTTTGACCTCGGAAATTCCGCGAAACCTTCGCTCTTGTAAAATGCAATTCCAGGGTCACCACATAGATGGCGCCAGAATGCCAGTGTGTACCCTCGTCCTAAGAACTTTTAAGAAGTTTAGCAGATCTCGTCTCTCTCGGTCGTACTCGGTTGCAAGAGTGTGAACGGGCCTTAAGACTCAAGTTTTTGCCAACTGTGTTCATTTTCTTTAATCTTGGAAAGTGCTTCCAAGATAGTAGTACCCATGTATCCTCCCGAAGTTGCTGGTGCATGCTTGGGACACCCTCGGAAGCTTCTGCCGTTGACTTTGGAAACCTGTGGACGCACACATACCGCGGTTCCATCCTCCAGCCAAGGCTACCCGCTTGCGCTTGCACAGCTTTCGCAGTTAGTTCATGCTGAGGCGAGACGAGGTATAGTGGCATTTGCACATTCAAGATATCAAAACCCACCACATGTCGCTCCGAGCGGCATGATGATGATACCCAAGAGCTATTTCGCATATGGTCTATAAAACCTATATAATGCACGATGCTGAAACCTGCCAATTTCTACATAGTTTAGAGCCGGGAAGGCGGATATGCAGCAAGGCACGCACCTGCAATTGCATCCACTTTGACAGGTGTAATGGGCTTCCTTCCCACGGCGCCATACTTTGTCATGCCTGGAAGGTTGGCCCGTCACACTCCTATTGACCAGGTCCTCGCCCTTGTAGAGGCACCGGGACAACAGGATTAGCAGCGCGAGTCGAACTTGGCCTTGCCTATGGCCCAGTCAAATTTTTCTTCTGGTAGGGAAACCCCGCCTCGGAGGTAACGCTGCAAGAGTAAAGATAATCATAAATAGACAGGTGCTCAAGCAAGTTTTAGTACAGGTATAGTGCCTGGACGTTTTCCCCACTGGTGCAATTGCCATCTTGTTCCTCCCATGTATTAAGAATTTTCCCAAGGAAGCAACAATGATGTTACAAAACCAAAAGTGTCATGCTGTCGAAAGTCTGCAGTTGGTCTTCAAACCTCTAGTGAATAAGACAAGCAGGCACAAGTGCCGCTGTCATCATGGCGTCCCAACTTGTTACTGTGAAGCGACTGTGAACTGTCGAGGCACCGTAAAGAATGGTGCGGCAAACACACCTGATGGCTAACCCACCTAAAACCCCTTGACGAGTTTGTGCTAGCTTCGTAAGTGGCATCAAAGCGCCTGAGCAGGAGGCCCGTGCAGGACTTGGAAGCAAATGGCAGTGTAGCCCTGAAATGAGAGGCACTTGGAAGTGAGTGGCAGCACGGCACTCACTCGTGGCACGTGTCTCTCGTTTTCAGACAATTAAGGCTGGACCGCATGTAAGCGATTTAATGAGTAACGAGTCGAGCATCGGCAACAGCGACGGAGATTTCTCACTGTCGCTTGTAACGCTGCTCGGTTCTTGAATTACTTGAAAACGTCGCTCATCAGATTGGTCGCTTGCTCCTGTCGCTTTCATGCAGTGTGCCTCGTTGTGCGGCTGAGCGATAACAAAAAGGGTCGCACCCCCCCCCCCCCCCCCCCCCCCAAACGCTTGTCCCGTCGCTCCCTTCATGGTTGTCAGCGCTTGCAAAAATGTGAAGAGTGAAATTTATGTAGGGCTTTGTCCATGCCGGCTCTCAGACTGCTGGCAGAACTTTGGGTTTCAGTGAAATGCGACCACATGGTTTCTCACTCTGCTTATGTACTGAGGAGGAAAGCTGACAAGGAAGTAGTTGAAAAATCAGTTCATGATCTCTTCAAGAAAGTTGTTCGAAACACCTTGTTTTTTGTTGTTTTTTTGGCTGTCTACAGTGTCGTCCGACGGCACTCCACCCGCGCCTACAAGTGCCGTCCGAAAGAAAGTCGAGCAGCACACGTATCCCTGGGCAGCTCGTTAACCAACCCCGCGCATACATTCATGCCGCCTCGCGGCAACAGTATGCGGCTGCTAATTACAAAACTATTAACCTACTTGGCCCCAGTGCACATGACGCCTCGCAGCGTCCAGCCCCGCTGTCCCCCATGTACCTCCGGAAAGGGACGCCCATACCATTTTGTTAAAGGGGCCCTGCAATCATATTTAAGCGCCTACCTTCTTTGCGGTTTCCGCGTCTCTTGGGGTTCGGGCAAGCCAGCGGGCACGGAGAGAGTAACTAAATATCAGTGAGTCATATTTTAACCGGAAGACACGGAAACCTCCTCCACCTACGAGGGCGACCTGCATTGCCGAAAGCGTGCAATATGTGGCGTCTTTGGTCCTGGGCTTAACACTGGTCAAAACCGCTAAAAGCTTTTTTTTGTCGAAAAACAAAATATAAGAGTCGCAAACCGTTTCAATTCTGTATAAAAGTAGTTTTTGTTGGGTAATTTAGATCAGAAAAAAAACAAATGCAGTTTATAAAGTACGGAAACAAGAAAAGACTCATCAACAAACCCGCCACCAAGCGGCGGAAAAAACGGTGCATACTAGAAAAGGCTTGTGGGATGAGGCTCCGACGAACAGCGAGCGTAGAAAGGTCCCGGATGTACGCCGCAGCGCTGCGGTCATATACCGGCTCGAGGATCCGACCGATTCCGAGCGTTCCGAAGGCTTTTGGCGCGGGCTTGGCTGGCGATTTGGCCATTTGGCGGTATGGCAGCGCGAAGTGGCTCCCGTTCTGAACTGATCTTTACACCGTGTTTGCTGTAGTTTGTGGCTAATGAAGTGTTATGCCAAATTAGTCCCTAATCGCGCAGCAAATGCAATGCAAGCCGCCCTGGCCACCCGCCTGATACAGCCTATCCAGAACATGCTTTAGTGGCGCCCTCTCGAGCCGTCGACACGGAGTGCGGCAGCCGTGAGCGCTCTACGAGCTCACTACTCCTCTAGTTCACGGCCACTTAAGCCAGGACCTACGACGTCATGAAGGAGGTTATTTTCTGTTTGTTTTTGTAATTCTAAATTGCCTATAACTTTTAAAATAAAGCGAAATTTGAGAACAGATTAAGTTACTGCAGTCAGTGCGCTCAAGTTTGGTGCAAATTAAAAACCAGTCAAAAAGTTGTTGCAGGGCCCCCTTTAAGCAAAGTTTCGTCGACAACATCCTTTTTTTTCCCGCCAGTGTTAATGGTAAAAAAGAAATGACGTAAATATCGTCAAATGCCTCGACGAAACAAAATGTTCGACAAAAAGATTTTAAAAAGTAAGCCCACACTGTGGATTGAATCCGGCTCCGCTGCCTATAAGGCGAGCTACGCTACACATCCCAATAAGCTATGCTACAACTTCACAACACTCGTTTTGACAATTCGCTTTACATAAGACATTCGGACAGCACTTCAAGACGCGAGTGGAGTGCCATTGCACGGCACGTGAACGTTCTGCAAGAGCGCCGTCGGACGGTACTCGACACTACATTATTTATATACCGGGTGTTTTTGCGAAGACTTTCAAAAATCCTAAAAATTAGGGCGATTGAAAAAGGAAGAAACTCTCTTCGGGAACAAACGTACCAGCCACGGCGGAGGTCAGGAATTGCCAAAAACCTACTAATTGGCCAGATAATTAATTAAAACTTGTTAATTAACTTTTTAATTAGGGGAAATAGACATATGGTTCCAATTAGACAGTTGCTGAGCGTTATTGAAAACCACTAAATCAGTCATTCTCAGAGAGACTGAGCGCGTGAGACGAGTAGTAGCGCACTAAAGTTGCCACTCGTGGAGCAGGTACAAGGCTAGCGGTTACGGTAAGGCGCCCGCGCGATTTTTCCGCCTCTTATCTAGCCCCAGCCTTGTACCTGCTCCACGAGTGGTAATTTTAGTGCGCTACTACTCTTCTCAAGCGCTTAAAGTCTTTCTGAAAATGACTGATTTAGTGGTTTTCGATAACGCTCAGCAACTTTCTAATTGGAATCATATGTCTATTTCCACTAATTAAAAAGTTAATTAACAAGTTTTAATTAATTATATGGCTAATTAGTAAGTTTTTGGCAATTCCTGACGTCCGCCGTGGCTGTTAGTTTGTTCCCGAAGAGAGTTTCTTCTTTTTTCAATCGCCCTAATTTTTAGGATTTTTGAGTCTTCCCAAAAACACCCGATATATATATATATATATATATATATATATATATATATATATATATATATATATATTGTTTTTTGTAATTACTCAACGCACGTTTTTTCCCACAACCTTCACAATAAACTACAGCCAGAGGGCTAGAAAATAAGTGCAACATATACAGCATTTTGTATAAAAAGTTCGTGCCCTAGTCAAAAAAGAACTCCTCGCAAGCAACATCATCAATGCAAAGAATCGAACCGGAATTCGAACACCCGCAGTGAAAGCAAACGGGGTGCAAATACGAGCGCCAGCACGAAATGAATACCTTTAGCAGTCATGGGTTCCGCGAAACACACCGCCTAGTTAAGTGGTACCAAGGCGCCACCCGATTTGTAGAACTCGCCTTGTCCACCGATCCACGAGATAAAGCTCCCGATACACTTACGAAGTCCCGTCCCCCCCTCCGGCTTCGGTGGGACCTTCGCCTCTGAGTGCGTTCCCGCAATCTGACTGCTCGCTCAGTGACAGGTCGGTTGCGGGACTTCCTTGGGAAAAGCTCGAAGGTCATCCCATGCGCAAAGCACGTGTGCGACAAGGAGCCCCACACGTTCGCCGCGTTCGCCTTCACGCTTCCTGCACACACACACAAGGACACTTCACAAACGCCCCGAAAAGAAAGCACTGAAAAAGTCAAGCGAATAGACGAGTACTCACCAAGTAGGCTCAAACCCACAGCTGGTTCCATGGCCCCATGGGCACGGCGGCTTTTTGTTTTTCGGAGAACGTTCTTCGGTGTTTTTTTTTTTTTTTAAAGCCTAAAGGCCTGAAGCTGAAACCGACCGAAAGTTTGAAGCTCGCTTTGTTTTTGATTTTGGTTACGGTGGCGATGGCGACGCGGCGACGTTCGCTGGTTACGACGAAACTCATTTGACGCAACGCGAATGTTTCTGTTTTAGTCGAAATACAATAGAACTTTTAAACGTAAAAAAAAAAGTTTGTTTTAACATTTATCTAATTCTTTGTAATGAAGCATAGAGTTATTACAATAAACGCTAGAGGCTCAGCTGGCGCTAGTGTCTATGGGACTTCCGGTTGCAAATTGAAGCAGACAGCATGCAGTCTACTTTTCCCGTCTTCCTGTGTATTCCTATGGGAAAACGCGCGTGAATTTTGTCTCGTCGCCGGAAAATACCATTAATAACTTTTGTTATTTCGGTTGTACCGGGTAGTATGTACCTTTATTAATATTGTGAAAGTGTAATTGCTTTAGTTGCAGCATTTTTCCTTTACCACTGAACGATGTTAAACTTCGCTATACTTCAGGCCCAAACCTCTGTTCCATGGCAGGTATGTAGAAACGAGCGACGATTCTAAGCAAAATAACGATCGAAAGGAATGTAGAGTGTGTTCAAAGTTCGCCAGCATTCCGTTGGTGCTTATATATTGCTAATATGCCTGTCCTCTCACTATATGAAAATGACCCCGTCGTGCATCTCTACGAGCGGTTAAAAAGAACGTTCGAAACGTAAAGAATAAAGTACGTGGGCTCCAAAAGGTGTGTTTTCTTATTATTTCCTATGTTGGGCAGTTTTTATCGCGCACCTGTCCTCTGGCTTCCCCCTATTTGCAAAGATTTGGAGCGTGGGGTTGATGATTTGAACACAGAACAAGGATCTTCGAACATATTCATGACCAGAAAGAATAAAGCAGTACTTATTTATTGCAAATCGGACTATATTTGGTGACTTTCAACTCATTTTGATCGTCCGCAAGCACAAGGAGTTACTTACCCAGTGTTACTGCGTAGTTCTTGCCGTCTCTCTTGGTTTTCCACATGTCGTTTGTTCGTTGGGCACGTATATCCCCCATGCTGGAAAGCGTCGACGCCGTGTTCGCGCTAACAGTGTCCGACAGTGCACATAAATACCCGTACGAAGCGGTTTTAACACCGTTTTTAATGCCGCGAATTTCAAATAAAAATGCTGTAACTGACCAATTGTTTCGTCTGCGTGACTGAGAAATGTTCCAATGTGCCTAGTACGTACAAATTATTCGTGATATTCGCTCTTACAATCGAGCGCAGAGAAAAAATGCACTCGCTTTTTCCCATAGAAATGCATTACCGGAAGTCAATTTCTGACTGCATGCTGTCTGCTTCAATTTGCAACAGCACACTAGTGCCAGCTGAGCCTCTAGCGTTTATTGTAATAACTCTATGTAATGAAGTATGTTGGTTGTTTACTAAACTGAACCTTGGCCTGTCTCAGCTTCGTTGTGTACTAAACTGTAGCTTGGCCTGTCTCAGCTTTGTTTTATTTCAACATGGCGGCGACAATCATTGCGTGCTGTTATGGTGCCTGGAGCGCGTCTTCGACTGGTGTGTTTAGCGTCCTATCCCGCCCATACATCAAAAGTGGTCCCGATGTGGCAACAAATGACGCGAGTGTCATGCTGTTGCCTGTCGCGATCCTGGCGGTTGGCCGTAGAAATGCTGGCAAAAAGCACGAGTGAACGCAAGGGTCGCTGTCGTCACGGCGTCCCGTTAGGCGTCCCAACTTCCGGCTGCACTAACTTCCGTGAACTGTCACAGTGGAAAGCGACCTACAGCAGAACAGGCATCTGCCACATACACCACAACTGTTGGGACACCACCAGGGTCGCGACCGGCGACAGCATGACACTTCTATGACGTCATCAGGCGGAAATCGAGGGACCACTTTTTTGGCCGCGGTAAACACACCAGTCAAAGACGCGATCCAGGCACCATAGTGCTGTGTCGTGATCAACCTATTTTCTGTGCATTGGTCGTCCTGTTAGCCACCTCCTGCAATCCACATCAGCCGCAAGCATGCCGTCGGAGTATTGTGTGCCCGCCGGAAAGAATATTCAGTCTTCTCGGAAGCGAAGCTGCTACTAGGGCTGCCCGTATCGTGGCTTGGACGTCGTCGGCTCCCACGAACCGAGCCCGCGAGCCTC
Organism: Ixodes scapularis; assembly: GCF_016920785.2. Classification (NCBI taxonomy): domain Eukaryota; kingdom Metazoa; phylum Arthropoda; class Arachnida; order Ixodida; family Ixodidae; genus Ixodes; species Ixodes scapularis. The sequence goes on along the minus strand of NW_024609836.1, from coordinate 7,251,641 downwards.
ACGTCGTTTGTTTGGTTCCTTTACGTTTCCGGCGATGAATCCCCCAGCCTTGGCATTGGCCTCATCCCGACAGGACCTAGCTGGTGAAAAACAATCTACGACAACGCGGCGTCTTTGAAATGCGATTGCTACGATCAGTGGCTCCTAAAAAGCTCTGTGTGTGTGTGTGTAGGCGTTGTAAAGAGAGCTCTTCGGTGTGAGCGCTCTTACCTTCACAGTGTGCAAACTCTTCGAAAGGTTATTCAACAGGCGGCGCTGCGAGACGTGAGCCTTCGGCGTTGCTTCAACTAGCAGTGTAGTGACCTCGAAGACCACGTTTAGGGTGACCCCAAGGATGACTTCTAGGACGACCTCAAGGACAACCTCTTGGACGACCTCGAAGACGACTTCTAGGACGACCTTGATGACGACCTCAATAACGACGTCTATGACGACATCAACGACTTCTAGGACGACCTCGAGGACGACGCCTAAAGGACTACGCCTGGAACAACCTCAAGGACGATGTCTAGGATGACCTCAAGAACGACTTCTAGGACGACCTCAAGAACGACTTTTAGGACGACCTCGAGGTCAATGTCTAGGACGACCTCAAGGACGATTTCTAGTACGACCTCGAGAATGGCGTTTAGGGCGACCCCAAGGATGACTTCAAGGACAACCTGTTAAACGACCTTGAGGACGACTTCTAGGAGAACCTCGATGACGACCTCAATAACGACGTCTAGGACGACCTCAAGGACGACGTCTAGGGCGCCCTCAAGCGCGACTTCCAGGACGACCTTGAGGACGACGTCTAGGACGACGCCTGAAGAAATTCAGCATTTTCACTCTTCTGAAAACCAGAGCGAAAAGGCTGGAAAGGTTACCGCTATCTATGAGCGACGGCGGCAACCAGACACCGGCAAGCCGGTTGTCTGATTGCCGGCGTCGCTTATAGATGGCGGCAGCTGCCTGGATTTTTGTGTCGACATCTGTTTGTCTACGGACGCGATACTGGGGAAACTAGCCCCTAACAGCTTCGCCGTAAAAACACGACAGGGTGTTTTGGACAAAGGGAGATACTTTATGTATAAATGCATAAAGGAGAACAGCAAGAAGTATTTTATTACGACTAGTTCAAGCAACCTCTTGACATGACCTATTGTGGAGATTCGCAAGTTTATATGCCAAGAGCTTCACTGACCAGTGTTCAATCCAGTGAGCTCAAATGCGCCTTAAAAGTATGAAATATCAAACTTTTCCCCCAATGTGGATGTTTTGGCTTACTTCCTGAGCCCCAAATGCCAAGCTTTCAGCTCTCAGCCTAGTTGTTAAAGTTATTATGGCAAAGCTAAAAAATAGAGAGTTATTCTAGTTCATGAAGATAATTGGCAATAGATGCAGTCAAAATTATAAAGAGATTACTGGAAAAAGTGTGTGATTTCTGTGTATTCTTTTGGGTATACACTAACCAAACGACGGGTTGGAGTTATTGATTTGGAGATCCCACGGCTGTTCAAACTGCTCACCGTGGCTTCCGATTCGGAATATTGAAGTACTGGTGCATATATAAAGGAGACAAGTAATCTGTGCCTGCCGAGATGCACATAAAATAAAAATGGCTGAGGCTGCACAGCTACTTTCCAACAGCACAGTGTCAAACCCAAGCCCGCTTGGGGCTGCAGCAGAGGCTCAATGATGGTGCAGAGTACTTCCGTGACCTTGCTGAGAGCAGGTACGAGTACGGTCGACGCAAGGGTCCCTTATCTCGCGACCTAATCTCTGGACGTCATGTATTCGACGTTTCCTAGGGCGCTCCTGCGGCTGATGTGGCGAGCTCGTCACTGTTTTTTTAACTTCCTCGGTCTCCGGCATGCTTCGTGATTTTTGTGGCCATCTTACTTAGCTGCCTACTTATACCTGATTTTTAGAGCGCAGCTCTTAGGGGCCCGTTTCCGGCTTGAGCGGCGTCGGCGTCGCCGTCGGCGTCGGCGTAACCGCGCGGTGCATTGTGGGTAAATTTCCCCGCTAGATCTAGCGGAAATATTTCTCCGCTAAATCTAGCGGAAAATATTCCCCGCTAAATCTAGCGGAAAATATTCCCTGCTAAATCTAGTGGAAAAATTTTCCCGCTAGATCTAGCGGAAACAGTTCCCCGCTAGATTTAGCGGAAAAAATTCCCCGCTAAATCTAGCGGAAAAATTTCCCCGCTAAATCTAGCGGAAAATTTTCCCCGCTAGATTTAGCGGAAAAAATTCCCCGCTAAATCTAGCGGAAAATTTTCCCAATAAATCTAGCGGAAAAATTTCCCCGCTATGTCTAGCGGAAAAATTTCCCCGCTATATCTAGCGGGAAAAATTCCCCGCTAAACCTAGCAGAAAATTTTCCTTGCTAAATCTAGCGGAAAAATCTTTCTGGGGGTCACGTGAGCCCTTAAGGTCACATGACCCCCCCCCCCCCCCCCCGCCCCGAGAACACGTGACCCTCAGTACCCTTCCCTCCTCCTCCTCAAGAGCTGCGCTCCAATTCGGTGTGTTACAGGGAGTTGTAAACGGCTTTCATTTTTTGACCGTCTTCAACTATGTAGCGAGTAGAGCGTCCTTCTCGCATTCGGTGAAATTTCGGGCTCCCCGATGGCTCCTTCACCTTAAAATATGAGCACAGAAACTACGGGCACTGTCTAAATATTCTGCTATCATCGAATATTAAACACACAATTACATATTGAAAGTGATTTCGTGTTATTTAAAGCCTTGAATCGTGTCTTTTAAAGGTCAGCTTAAGAATGATGGAATATGGAGACGTTTGATTAGTTACTCACCAAAGAAACACAGCGAAAGCCAGCCGCCGGCGCCGACTACCACGGTGGAGTTTGTTTAAATCACGTGATTCCTCTCCGGCAATCGTACTCGTCCCTCTGAGCGTTCCCTAGTTCCCTCTGTCTGTCCCTACATACCCTAAGCAAAGCCAGCGTTCAGCTAGGGGCGCGGTTGTAAACCCGACTTAATCGTGGTGCAATCGGAATTCAAACCCGTGCTTAGCCGAGCTAGGATTACGACGCTAAGCCGACTTAGGAAAGAGCCGCTTTGAGTTAAGGTAAACAACTTTGGCGCAACCAGCCCCCAGTGAGGGGCTTTTTAGGCAGTCTGGTGGACGTATTTTCTCTGCACCTCTGCAATCTCGCAGCAACCCGATCAAACGCCGCCTAAATGCGACGCCCCAGCAAAGCGCTGAATAGCTGAAATGAAAACCTGCAAACCAGGTATTCATTCACGCGCAGATTACCTCGCGGCGACCTACGCAGTGATACGCGGAAAAAGCTCGATGTCCAACGCAGAAAAAAAAAAAAAAGAAATGAAGGTACGGGGAACCCGGCCGAGACGCCGAGGCGACCTCGGCGTCTCGGCCGAGCTATGACGGCACCTAGCCCTTTGCGTGTGTAGTTTAAGGGAAGCTTCATAGCAATTTCCACTCCCCTCCACACATTCATATGTTTGTGCCAACATTCCTTTTTTTTTTTTTTAGGAAAAAGAAAGAAGGGGGACGGGGGGGGGGGGGGGGTTCGAATTTTGCCATTTTTTGGTTCAGAAGTTCAAAAATGAACGAACTTTCAAACTTCACAAATTCCGAATTAAAAAAAAAAAAAAAAAAACAAATTGTCGAATTTGTTTTGCATGGTAATTTTGAAGTTCGTAAATTATCGAATTTCTAACTTAATAGGTTTAAAACGTTGAAACATTCGAACCTTTTGAAAAGCTTGATTCGATGTTCGAACGTCACCTGCAAAAAAAAAAAAAAAAAGAAAAGAAAGAAATGTTTAAAAAATCGAACGCTAAAGCTTCGGCTTCCTAGCGGAAAATCGCGTCTGCTAGGCCCGCAATCTCCCGGGTATGGTCTACTAAAGCCCTCCCTTGGGTCAACCGACGCCGTCGTACGAGTATCATCGGGAGCCTTAGAAGTCTCGTAGGTCCCTGAATTGGCGGAACAACGCGCAACAGGTCACTCATTCTGATCCCATTGCCTTTGCTCGGAACCCTTGACTAGGGTTTCCTAGAGCATCGCCGCTGCCGCCCCATTGCTCACGCTGTGGATTCGGCGCCCTTCATTGTGCGCTTGCAGGGCTTCCTCTTGCCCTATACATTTCTTTCCTTACGAAGGTAAACAAAGCGCGGTTATCAGCACGGACAAATCAGAAGACCGGAAGACCGGAAGAATGACGAGCATGAACTAGAACGCCGAAAGGAACAGGACGACACGCCGGCATTACCATATTTCCTCGTGCGTATCCCGTGTAGACATATATGAAACGACCTTTGCGCATGCTTTCGTGCGGAGCCCAGCATAGCCAAATCTAGATTTTACATCCACAATCCTCAAGAATTCGTCTCTTGGCTTCCGAGCGTGGTGCGAATGCTCCCCCAGTTTAAATCCGCATTCACACTGTTCGTATATGATACAAATGACAGGGTGTTTGCTGCAGGCATGAGGACAAAATTAGAGGTGGACACGCCTGAACCATGTTCGAAGCATGCTGCCTTCATGCATATGTATGCTTTGAAGATGTCAGCAGACGGTTTGTGTGACCATACAAGTAAAATCCAATCATTCCTCAGACAGTCTCTGGAAATCGACTTTTGTGCTATGTATTAGCAGCGCTTTCTTCTCTTACATGCATAAGGCTCTTTCCAAGTATTCAGGAAACGCGCACGTTTCTTTAAGCCAGAAAACTCCCAAGTCCATGTCCTGTTGTAATTGCTGTATTTTTTTTTTCTTGTTTTTGTCAACATGGGTTCTGATAAACGCTCGTTTTTCGTTTGGCACCGGAAAATGGCACCGAACAAGAACCCGATCGGCAGGAAAAAATAAACCCCGGAAAAACAGTCCCGAGTTTCAAGGAAAACCTAGAAAACACGGAACTCTACTTATATGTGGGGTCCCGTGATTGCGAACTTTTTTGTTTTAATTTCAAATTCAATACTACTTTTTTGTGTGTGGGTGTTTGTGTGTGTGTGGGGGGGGGGCGGTTTAGAGATTGGATGTCTTTGGTGTCAATTTGTTAAGTTATAACCAATTGACACAAAAATACACGAAATCTGTGGTAAAAAATTAATGATATAAGCAAACCCCAGAATTTGAAAAAAAAAGAAGAAAAACTCCGACTTTATTTACAAGTCCCCCGAGCATCCGTGCCTGGAATTTCGCGTTCAAGGCAGCTCCTTGAACTGGCTGCAACTCTTGATACAAGGCACGGATGTTCCGGTGACTCGCTACCTAAGCAGACATGAAGGAGTTTTGATAGATCGTTTTCGCCGTCCTGCAAGGCCCTCCGCAACCCGCTACGATAGCGGGAACTCCGCAGTCAAGGCTATCGGCGCGCAGGCGCAGTAGCAACGTCTTCGTTGCGGAACGCTTAGCGGAGGGGGCAGCGCGGTCTACGAAAACTCGCTATTGGCTCGCGTGGCATAACGCAACGTGAGGCAAAGGTGAACCGGCTCTCACAGGCCAGCCGTCGTACCAATCAAACGCTGGTTGCGCATTAAGGGTTGCGCACACCTCGGTAGAGCTGCACGCGCACAGTGTTAGCCCGGAAACCAGGTCACTGACCGAAAGGGATGCCCGCTTATGAAGTACGCTCTGACCTCTGGCTTCCCCGTACTGCGGAAGGGCACGACTGAGTTAATCCCTTCGGATCCGCAACAATGAAGTGCATTGTTGCGCCAAAGTCAAGGGGCACTACCTTGGGTACGCTCGTGGGATCATTTTCACGTACCAAATGTACGACTCGCCGAAACCTACAAATAATCCCAACAGTTGTTTATCAGCCGACTTATTCGACGCCGTTTCCTTCTCCGCTCTTCCGTCATCAGCGTCTTTCTCTTAATTTTGTTCACCGCTTTTTTGGAACGCAAAAAGTGTTTCGACACGTTATGACCCCTTTCGAAGTTCGCTTGCCGATTATTAGAAAGTCGGAGCCCCCTGCACAAAGGCAAAACAACTGACATCATGGAACGTACAAGTCATTCCATAAGATAGCGAACGTCGAAGCGCGGCCAACACTACGAGCCGACGAGTCCACCAGACAGTGTCGAAACTGCAAGGTCACTGCTCTCATCACCTTTTCCCGTGTGTGTATTTTTTTTATTTTACTCCAAATAAACGCATAAAGTTTGCCGCGATGTTGCGGTGTTAGTCTGCCATTGTGCAGAGATTCCACAGCTGCCAAAAGAGGGCAGTCTATCGAAAGGGGTCCATAAGGTATATCTACAAGAACCTTTAGTAAACAAGCGACGCGGGTGAGCGTAGCGCGTGCAGACTGGCTGCGTCATTCCGCAAATCAGTCGTTGCACGTGCACCGCCTGCCATTTTTCTGAACTAACTGTTTATTTTTGCTTCGGTTGCAAACATTACCCGCTATACTTCGTCTTACCTTGAATTCAGACATAGCCAACGCTACGACCTCATGAGACCGATCAGACTGCGTGAAAAGCCCACCATGATGCTGTTCGTTACGTTTCCGTGCGTGTTCTGGCATCGCTGAACCAATCGCAAACAAAAAAGGCCTAGTGATTTTCGCTTTTGACGCTGCTTGATTTGACCCATTAACTGGTAGCGTCGGCTGTGTCTGACTTCAGCTGTCAACTCGTCCCTCTTCGTACTAGTGTATCGTCATTTTCGATTTCCCCTGACGAACAATGGCGAGCGTCGCTCATTTCAAAACCTGGTGTTGCAGAACTCATGAATGCATAGGTATCCTGGGTTCAGCAACACCCCGGTTGCGTAGATGTAGACGAGGACCCTGCCAACAATCTCGGTGTCCATTGCCTGACCATCTAATTCGCGGCGTCTAAGTTTTTGAACCACCACATTTTACTCCCTGTTTTTGTCAATCGCCTATTGCAAGCAAGCAAGTAAAGTATCTGTCTCATACAATGTTTTTTTGTTTTTTTTTTTACTTTTTCCATCGGCCATGTGCGATTGCAAGTTTGTCCGAGTTTCTTTGCGTTCCGAAACCTGCCTGGTTGGGCATTCTGACACAAGCGGATATTCAAAGTTGGATACTCTGGCTGCATTGGACCGTTCGACCTGTAATATATGCAGACTGACTAAACATTACCAACTCAATTGGTCCTTACGTCTCTATTGGTATTCAAACTCGCTCGCCATTCCGGCTTCATTGCAACTTCGGCATCAACTAATTTTCTATCGCATCCGCCCTTTATCCATCGAACATCAAGGCTCGTTGAATATTTAGTTTTGTTGGACATTCATGCCACAAGCGCTATCAAACCTGATAGGCAGCGTGCAGATGCCAAAACGCGTGCTTGCGTTTTCAGCCGGAAAGTCACCACGACGCACGTTTTCCCAACATTGCCACATCCTGTCGAATCCCGGACCGAATTGCCGAAATCTTCTCAAATTTTAAAAATGCGATTAACAATCCCTTGTGTCACATTCAAATTTCTTTGATAGTCCATTATCAGCCTTGTTATTGTGCGGAGCTTCCTGCAAGGCTGGGAATAGAAACAAAAGAAGAGACAAGTATGTGATTTCTGATACGTATACTTACGCCAGAATATAGAAATACCTTCATTAAAGCGCTGGTCTCTCAGCCACCATTTCTCACGCTCTCATATTTTCGCCTCCGTGGTTTTCATCGGTGGCACGCATTTCCAACTTTATTAAATAATCTTCACTTCCCGAGCCCGACCGCAACTGTGCGAGCCGAAACAACTAAAGGTCGTAAATACTAAGACACACTCCGAATTTCGCATTAATGAAGCCTTTTATACGGTACAGACATCCCTCCAAGGATGCCACCTACTCTTTTGGAACTATCCGGTTAGTGTCATCTATACAATCGGTTACGAAACGGGAATAAATAAATATCAAATTGCGTTAGATATTACAGGTCTCGTTAATATGTACCCGGCTAGTATGACTACCCCGTGATATAGACAAACCTTTCTTGGACGAGCTAGTAATAAATATGCACGCATTCGTGTCTTGTTAGTGTGGAGCACTCACATTGTGATTTATATTTTTTTTATCGGGAAGAGTGGTGCATATATTAACTAGGCATACCTGTAAATGGGTTTAAGGAAACTTGTCAAGTTGGGAAAGACAGGCACAAAATAAAAATTAGCTTCCACCTAAACAAAAACGAAACTCGCGCCGTCCAGACGGGTGACGCTGAAGAAATCCGCCTCATCCGGGACTTGATTGCGGGACCTCTCGAAAGACTAGCGGAGTGCTCTACCAATTGAGATAGCGAGGAGCTAAAGTAGTCACTAAATCGCAGAAAAGCTAATACTTTTCTCGAGATTATTGGTCACCCTTTTGCCATGCGTACTATAGGACTAGGACTATTAAGACTTGGAATGACACTGCGCTAATCAGTTTGAACCCCTATTTTCCACACCCTTACTTTTTTCGTATAATCGCAGCGAAGATATATTTGTTTTGTATCGTTGTTGTCGCTAAATGATATACTTGGGCACACCTTTGCGTGGTGTGCTGATTGAAGTTTTAGCAACAAAGTTGTCTGATGGCAAATTATACAACGATCATCCCACCACATAGTAAGTACTCGAATTTCACTATGTGCAAAACAAACTAAAAACAAAAAAAAAGCAAAAAAAAAAAACCACGGCTGGGAATTTGATCGATTAACCCACCGATTAATCGATTAATGCTTTAATCGCGATTAATTTTTTTAACCGGTTAATCGGTAACATTTTAACGAACCAAAATAAAGTAAAAAGTAAACGCTTTCACCACGCAGACGGGGACGAGAACACCTCTATTAAGGGCGAACTTTAGGTCAAAATTTAGCCTAAAATAAACTTTAGGGGGAAGATTTGTAACTCCTGACAAGGTACAGAAGGTTACACGTCTCCCGGCCGCTTCAATAGCGTTTGAGTGTCCGTTTAGCGCAGCAGAGAGAGACTATAGTGTAAATAATCGAAGGAGGTCGCTTTTGCCGGATAATACCACCGAACCTTTTACCTCATGCAGCTAAAGTAATAATGTGTGAGTGCCTCCGAACTGTTCTTAACTACATATCAAGGTTGGTTCATAATAAAACTTGCGTATCAGGCCCTTTACCTCATGTTCAGCAAAGGCAAAAACAGAAAACAAATATTAATTTTTGACTTCTTTGAAAATATTTTGCATAGAAATTAACGAGACCGATTAATCGATTAATTAATCGATTAAAGGGTGGCGATTAATCGGGTTAAAACGTTTAATCGACGCCCAGCCCTAAAAAAAAAACATTTATTTTTCCACGGCAGCGGTTGTGAGGCTGTTGATTTTATTCCTTTTGGGATCCGAGCGGAACTCCGCGAATAACGACCCGGAACTAAAGTGCGGAAACGTCGTTCAGGATAGGGATAATTACAAAAGGACTCAATTTGAAGCAAACGAGATTCTAATGCCTTGAGAGAACCGCAAGAACCTGTTACACGAACAAGGACCCACATGGGCCAATGGTGCAAGACGTTTGTCGCGCCGAACGACAAGCGGCGTACGTCTACAATGCATCGTTTGCGTGCAGGAGGGCCGCTGGCGGCCGCCGCGATGATTTGGGAAAACCGAGAGGATGCTTTGTCGGGCGCCCCTGGGACCCGGAAGTGCTACCCCACTTGATGGCGTGACAACGAACATGACCGGAGGCGGGACAAAGTCTATTGTGGTTGAAGAATGTCAGTTACGTACGCGCCGGCATATTTCACGTTTGCCGTAGCGTGTGTATCTGTAGAGCGATTTCTATAGTGGGCATGTAAGCTCAGCTACGGACTATGATGCGAAGATATATTAAAAAAAAAATGTTCCCTTTTTTTTACTTACTTGCGATTAAAACGATGCGGTCGAATTCTCGGACACCTTATTGTATTACTTCGCAGTTCCTGTTACGTTTTTTTTTTTTTTGTTTTTTAGTTAGTATATTAACGACACTGCGTTGCGTGGGTGGACTACCGCACGAGTCACTGATGTGTTCTAATACCAGTACTGACGCCACAGGTCCTCACAGATCGGCAGCGAAAGACGAAGACATGGTTTCTATCGCTCCGTCACGAAAAGCCCTTCTGCTAAACTACCCAAGCACCAAGGAGCGTGCGCGAAAGTAGTTGCGCGTGCTGTGCGACATGCAGTACCTACTCGACTGCAAAAACCCAGAAGAAATCGGGCTTGGCACGCGTGACCATCGGCGCTTTATTTTGGGGTTTCACTTCGAATTTGTTTAAACAGATAAGGCGAGCGCGATCAGCGCGTTTATTTACGTTCCCAGCATTCTCCACGATTCTTGTTTAAGTTGGCAAAACGTCTATTCAGTTAATTTAGTTGAGTCGAACGACCAGTTCATTTTTGTCATTAAATTTCATCTAGTATACGTCGGTAGAGCTACTACAATACACCCGCAGTTCAGAAATGAGCGTCTGACTAAATTGTCAGACGCTTGTTTCAGGAAGAAGCGTGTGACGTATTATCGCTGACAAAATGAGAACGTCAGGGTGTATTTTTCGAACGCCCGGCCTCCAGCACGTAAGTCATGCCTTCCGTAGTACTTTGACTGCGCAAACGCTCGAGGCGCACGAGACGCCAAAGCACTGTCGAAGGTAGGATGACTGTGCTGAAGGCAGGACAACTGAAGTTTCTCTCCGCCGTTCTAACCTCGTCAGCGATTATAATTTATAACATACCTCTGAATTGTGGCAGAACTAACTCCCTGAAAAAGAATGAAAACATGAATCTCGTCGAAAGAATACCAAGTGAGGGTGTTTGAGAAGCCGTGAATTAGGTAGGAGAAAAATATCAATATAGATAATTACGGTTCTAGGCTGTCTCTCTACTAAGAAAGCGAGCCCAGGGCGACATGGTCCAGCCTAATTTGTTTTATAACAATTCGTAAACACACTTTCGTCAGTTCTACCTAAAAGACCCCTGCCTCTATTAAAATATTGAATAAAGTTTTCCGCAAAAATGACTACATGTTAGTTACTTCATTCAGAAACGTAACGTCTCTGAAAACACAAAAACCAGCTGACGTTCTGCGAGTTGGGTGCAATCTGGTATTCGTCTCAGAAGTGTTCGCAGATGTAGTCGTTTTGTGACCTACAGCTTTATTAAGATATTTTAGTTACGGACAACGTATATTCGCTTACAGATGACTTAAAACAATATCCAACAGTATATAAACAACAACCCCCCCCCAAAAAAAATAAAAATAAAAATAAAATTATTAACCTCATAATTAATGGGCTTGAAGCAACCGCGCTAACACAGGATAGCGAATGTTGCACTGACATTGTTTAAATTGTTCTTTGAGACTCTTATATTGAGGAAACCTTCTTTCAGATATAGTTAGTACCAAGTCTGTACGGTTCTAGGTTAGACACAGCCAAGCTCAGCACCTTGATGATTAATTAAAAAAGGGGGCGTCCAAACCAAGCGTCTACGCCAGAAAACAAAAATAGTTCTCTCGGCGCTTCACCATCCACGTACATCCACGAGATTCGAGACATCCCCAACTCCAAAAGAAATATACCACCGTAAAGGAAGACAAAAAGGAAAACACTGCTCCTCAACCAGTGTTATCAACGGCCATCGCCACAATCAGCCCTGAAGAAGAGCCGAGTGGGCGTCGAAACGTAGGGTTCCAGTTAGGGATTGGTTGGACCTCACCCTTTTTTAGTTATTCCACCGAACCAGAATAGGTCAGTCGAATGTTCACGTTCAAGCCTAATGATGAAGTATTCAACCAGAATTTGCGAAAAATTGTAAAAATAGAAGAAAGCTTTTATATCATGTTTTAACGCCGTCTTGGGCACTTGTTTACTTGTTTGTGTTAGTAAGACATTCCATGTACCAGCGCCAATCAAATCTCTTTTGCGTTAATAGTGCTTATGCATTTCTAACTAAAACGCTAAAATATCGAATTTCATAATAGTTTCTAGAAAATCCTTAGTTATGTCCGAGAGCGTGCTTTTTAAAGGTTGCCCAGTTTTCAACCCCCCCCCCCCCCCTGATTTTTTTTTTTTTTAATGCGTAAATTTCAAGAGGCAAAATGCTCCAAATAGGTACATTCACCCTGACAGAGGTCCTTCAATGCAGTACCACTTAAAAAACGAATCCGTCTAAGTAAATCGTGCTCAACAAAAGTCCCTACGATTGGGTTAGCATTAATGTATTATAACATCGACTTCGAACGGAACGAGGTGGTAGCACGTGCATTTCTTCTCGTGCTACCATTTCGATAGCACGCATGGAAATTCGCGCTATTGAAAAGACCGCGGACTCAAAACGTCCCCGCCAAATAGTTCCATACCCAAATACCATCTTAGACCGCCTAAGGGAGTTTAAAGCGTTTTTGGACAGGACGTAATAAAAGCCGACGAGATAAACAGGCACGGACTCCAATACTAAATTCGACAGATTGCGGCACATTCATGAAGATTGATTGGTTTAGCCATAGTAACATTCGGGGAAAAAGACGATGAACGCAGCGACCTTGTCTGTTGAGCGCGTCTCAATTTCTCTCATGGGAAGATTGAGAACGAAGGCTTATTTTCAGCGCCCGCTCAGGCCACCAGATTAATGATAATGCATTTATGGGTCACGCCGAGAGCCAGGTGAATGGCGAATTCATGGCAGTATACAACACCGCGATAAAACAAAGCGATTACTTCTTCCTGTATTGTCCGGTTTAGTGTGGACAAATCCTTTGTACGTTACGTACGGAGAATGTCTCGCTGTGTCGCGTTACGCGACAAAGAGAAAAAACGTGTTCCCACTCACCGCTCTAATTATGGCTAAGCGTCTTTAAAACACACATTGCCATCACTACAAAATAAACTCGAACGTACAAATACAGATATTACTTGAAAACCAAAGTGTCTTCTACAAATATGCTTTTGGAAACAGTTGTATGAATATTCTTCTAGTGTATTGTTTGGTAACTTGTAAGTATTCGAATAAAGATAAGTATATGCAAGTCAAATGGTAGGCTAGCTACAGCTGTATGGATTCAGTTTTTGTAGAGATCCTTGTAATAAGGGATAGAGTTTAAAATTTTTATTTGTAAATTTGTTTGCTAGTTTTTGTCATAGTAAGCAGGATATCGTTAAGCTGCAGATTTGCAGCTTTTTGCTTTCTCGCCGTTGTTGTTTATAAACAAAAATAAATAAAGATTTAATGTTAATATTATAATAGCCGTCTTGCAGCAGTGGTCTAAATTCTTCACCGAGCGCGCAATCTCAACGACGCGCCGGCACCCCGAATCATTGAGAAAAAGGTAAGATTTCCTAACAATTGACACAAAGACATTACACACACTTAAGGGTGTAAAAAAGCTGTCCCAGAAAATTGTTCACACGGAAACACCCTTTCAACACTCTTACTTCGAGTGACATACCGATTTTAACCAAAAAATAAGTAGCTGTTGCGTGAAACACCGTTCATATATTGCATGTTGTGAAAACAGTATGGAAAATGAAGCTGCGGTAAAGTAAGCAAACACCCTTTTTGAAACGTTTTTGCCCTAAGAAAAGCAACTTTAGCGTTTATGTTGTACAGATAGTGACTGCACCAGTTGTTGTTATTTTAATTTACTCGAAGATAGATTTTTTAACTTAGATATATTATCACGGGTCGTGACCAAAAGAACAATAAATAAACAGGAAGATATACACCTTTAATTAATGGGGTGAACTTGTGCCCAAAACAAAATAAGAATAATAATGGGCGAGCGTTGATGTCGGCGTAGTAGCAGGATCGAGCGCTAGGGAAGAACTGACTTTGTATATACACACGGAGCGGCTTTTGTAGACTCACAAGTTTCGCGAATATCCTAACGAATGTGCGGCCTTTGAATATTGCAAACGAGAAGCTTCTCCGATGTTGTTGAAACTATTATTACAATCCAATAATAAAGTTGCGCGGCCCTCAGGAATCACACCCGGGGCCTCGCGTGCAAGTCTGGTGCGTTGACACTCAGCCACACACACGGCAATATTTCGCTCTACGTGGAACACTGAAGACATGTTCTAAATCTTAATGCTCAGCATAAACTCTTGGATTGGTAATAAAACCAGTAAGGAAAGCCATATTAAGACAGAAAGAAGTTATTGCACGGTTTGTTGAAGTACTGTACACTCCCAACGTCAATCGCTTTTTTATTTATTTTCTTATTATGCAACACGATCAGATCTAGCTTACTACGCAAGGAAATGAATCGTTGTTTTGGGATTTTGAAGTTGTACATGCGCTTATAGTTATAACTACTCGTTTTTTTATGACTCGCTGAATGCATATCCGTACAGAAACACCGGAATCATAAGCGAGGAAAAAAAAAACAGAAAATACTACATCATCGGTTACCCACACATTAAAGTATCAGAAAGGTGCGACATCCGAATAACACGTACCATCTGGTCGGTAGACGTTAAACAGGCCCCAAACGAGGCAAGCCATTTCAAACGCATTCTATCAAACGAGTTCAAGGTCGCCTTCTCGAAACGTCTGAGTTGCTTCTTTCTATCGTTGCCGCGCAATCCTTCAACTGCTTTTGGTAAGCCAGGCACAAACGAATGGTTGTAAATCGTTTTGATGCCTTACGTGACTAGCGTTTACGATAACCGGGGTATGAATTGGTCAGGTAAGTAGAAGACCCGACGCGTGTTCTGCATTAATCTAAAGATGGATCACAACCAAGGCAAGCGGTCACATAAACACACGCCATAAAACACGCTTTTCGGGAGCCCTAGAGTGCAGTGGCAAGACAAGTCTCGTGGTAGTGATTGGTCCATCCGACCCTAAAACATGCTGACGTGATGTCTTGTCAGAAGTTGATTGGTTTAACAATAGCTTGATGCCTCCGAAATTGGTGTGGCGTCTTCTATACTAAGGTATACTCGGGGGGAGGGGGGGGGGGGGGGGGGCATTGTCCGCACGCGTTCGCTGCGAGAAACACCATGATTAATGGATACTGCAGTTATCAGCATGGTCTGGTGGACTTGCCTGTAGCCAGTGACAGGTTAAGAAAAGTTCTTGAGCGAAAAGAAGGCGGAGGAGGAGGAAGCAGACAGAACGTTGGAGGGCGGAGGAGGTTTCCTTCTCTCCTCTCCAGCGTTTCGTTTGCTTCCCCCTCACTAGCCCTCCTTTCCCTCGAATAGTTTTCTTAACCGGTAACTGACCATAGTAGATGTAAAATACCTACTGTGGAAACATTTTATAGGCTCCTCTTTATCTATTTCATTAGCTTTGCCGTCCCTTTGAGTTGTCAGGATTTCACAGACTATTTTTTTTTTTTGCGTATGAAATTTGGCATGTCTTGTTACACAGTCAGTAGTCAGGCTTGTTCTAGAGTGAGTCTAACTGGGAGCGGGGGTTTTAAGTGATGCTGCTTCTTCGTAAATTGATCGTTTATTCGATTAAACATGGGTTAAGTACGAGTTAAAGACGGCATATGAGACTAGCATTTTGATCCCGTGTTGTGGCAAAATAATTAACACGTGATAGATCAGTCTAGGGGTGACGAAAAGGGGGTGAATGAAAGAAACTGAGAATGTTGCACTGCGTGAGATTGAGCGATGAATTTCAATATGAAGGTAAAACGTACATAAGTGTTGTGGTTCTATATTTTAGTAAGGGTGCGCCCTATAACGTTCAGACAGTATTGCCAATGGCAGGCACAAAGGGAGGAGGGAATTTTAGTGAGAATTATTGGAAAGTTTTGTTCATGTGGAGATATGCAAAGTATTTCGGTGCATTTCAGTGTGAACACAAGCTCGGCGCGTGTTTATGGTGTACTGGCTCCCGGCGAGGCCACAGAAAAAAAAAAGAGAAACCTACGCTATCAGTATGGCGTGGCACATACAGTCATGGTTCCATGTTCCAACCTACCCAGGGAATTTGAGTTCAATCCCCACCCCTGCCTGTTTTGATTCGGATGGCCATCGTATACCAGCTTGCAGTCGGGGATCATTACTATGTGGTGCACGTTAAAGACACCAGGCTAGCGGTTTTACCCCACTGGCTAAATTGTTGGTCTACAGCCGAGAGACAAATCGCCCATTGAGGCGGCCTAAGTTCAGGCTGTATAAACGTACACTCCAGTTCCAACATTTAAGGACAAAGCATAAACTGACTTTGTTTTAGCTTGTAAATATTGTGTAAATAAATCAATAGAAGGTCAACGACCCCTTCAAATTGGTGACCTGGGGTCCAATCTTGCTCAACTGCATACCTTGGCAAATCTCACTCATGAGGGCCCTCACTCACCCTCATCTTCACAGGTGAGGTGAGGTTGAGTGAGTGCCGTGAAGGCTGTGAGGGCTGTGAGGACCGTGAGGACCGTGAGTGCGTGAGGGCCGTGAGGGCGGTGAGTGCGTGAGGGGCGTGAGGGGCGTGAGGGCCATGAGTGCGTGAGCGGCGTGGGGGTTGTGAGTGGCGTGAGGGCCACAAGTGCGTGAGGGATGTGAGGGCGGTGAGTGCGTGAGGGGTGTGAGGGCCATGAGTGCATGAGGGCGGTGAGTGCGTGAGGCCTCTTTCAGACGGAGCAACTTTTTCAGCAATTTTGGTGTTTATGCCGGGTTGTTCCCTAGCTTTCCCTAGATCGAACCAATTGATGAGATCGGGTCCGGCGCGAAACAAGCGAGCAACTCGGAGCAATTTGAAGACGTATGAAGCGGCTGCATCCAATCAGGGACGCGATATTTTTACGTGATACCTCGTGCCGGGATGATGACAACAAAAGACTTGTTTCTGGTTTGAAATTGACCGTTTTTAGAAATAAACAGTTTCAGAAAGATGCATTAGTATTTTTAACGAGATTTAAATGCTGAAAAATGCGTTTATAGCGCGTAATTTTGTGTCTAAATAGTGCAAGAAAAATAAAATTTCATGATGAGGATGGCAAATTGCAGCATTTGGCTGCTGCATGTGAACGCGGGCGGCCCGTGTTGCTGGAGTTGCGACGTCAAGTTTCTGGGCGAAATCGCCCCGCCTGAAGCGGGCCTGAGTGGCATGAGAGCCATGAGTGCGTGAGGGGCGTAAGGGGTGTGAGTGCGTGAGGGCCGTGAGGGCTGTGGGTGCGTGAGGGGTGTGAGGGCCATGAACATGAGGGGCGTGGAGGTGGTGAGTGGCGTGTGGGCCATGAGTGCGTTAGGGGTGTGACGGCGGTGAGTGCATGAGGGGCGTGAGGGCGGTGAGATGCGTGAGGGCTGTGAGGGCCGTGAGGGCGGTGAGTGGCGTGAGGGCCATGAGTGCGTGAGGGCCGTGAGGGCGGTGAGGGGCGTGAGTGCATGAGGGCCGTGTGGGCAGTGAGGGGCGTGAGTGCATGAGGGCTATGGGGGTGGTGAGTGCGGGAGGGGCGTGAGAGCCGTTAGTGCGTGAGAGGCGTGAGGGCGTTGAGTGGCGTGAGGGCTGTGAGGGCCGTGAGGGTAATCAGTGCGTGAGGGGTGCGAGGACCATGAGTGCGTGAGGGGCATGGGGGCGGCATGTGGGGTGAGGGCCATGGGTGCGATACGGGTGTGACGGTGGTGAGTGCATGAGGGGCGTGAGGGCGGTGAGTGGCGCGACGGCCATGAGTGCGTGAGGGCAGTGAGGGCCGTGAGGGTGGTGAGGGGCGTGAGCGCGTGAGAGCCATGAGGGCGGTGAGGGGCGTGAGTGAATGAGGGCCATGGGGGTGGTGAGTGCGTGAGGGGCGTGAGAGCCGTGAGTGCGTGAGGGCGTGAGGGAGGTGAGTGGCGTGAGGGCTGTGAGGGCCGTGTGGGCGGCGAGTGCGTGAGGGGTGCGAGGACCATGAGTGAGTGAGGGGCGTGAGGGCGGTGAGGGGCGTGAGGGCCATGAGTGCGTGAGGGCCGTTAGGGCGATGAGGGCCATGAGTGCGTGAGGGCCGTGAGGGCGGTGATCGGCGTGAGTGCGTGATGGCCATGGGGGTGGTGAGTGCGTGAAAAGCGTGAGAGCCGTGAGTGCGTGAGGGGTGTGAGGGCCGTGAGGTTCAGTGAGGGTGAGTGAAGGGCTGAAGGTGAGTGTGACTGTGAGGATGAGGATTAAAAAGGGACTGAAGGTAAGTGTAGCTGTGAGGGTGAGGGTGAGTGAGGGACTTAGGTGAGTGTGGCTCTGAGGGTGAGGCTGAGTGAGGGCAACCTAAAATGCCGACCTTTGTGCTCAAGTGAGAAAGAGAGCGTTCTCAGCTGCTCATTGGGCGTGACGACACAGCTTTCCCGTAATCAGCCAGTGAGACAACTTTGACCCGGTCGCAAGTTCACAATCGCGCAATAATTTGGTGAGAGCGTCTCACCAATATCAAATCATGAGAGAGGTCTCGGGGGCCTCTGATATGCTTCTCTTTAGTACTTCTTTGCCCACAGGTCAATGTCATCTTGACTGTACAGCAGCATAGCAACTTGAGATTTGCATATGAACCGCGGATTTTAGTGTCTTCCAACGTGAAATAGCAGACAATCACAATTTCAGCCTGTACCCGATCTCATTTCGCCACGGCACTTGACTTGTAGTAGATGATCAACTTTGTTTCCGGTCTGTTAACAGGCTACGTATGCCGGTTTTTGTTTTATTTAGGTCTGCGAATGACACTTTGTAGCAGACGAGCCGCGTTCTTCGTTGCGTTTGCAGACGAACCAAAAGGCAAAGTAGATCTCTCTCTCGATCTCGGGGGTGATTAGGACATCAACAATAACCGCATCAATCCTTCGAGAATTGTTTTCGCCAGAGGCTACAGTTTGTCAACATCTTCGGGGCGCCTGAAGGCGCTCGCTCACCCGGCTAACAATGCTGTGTGTTGACCAACGCTGCATTCCTCTATCTGAAATAAATGTAAAATTACACAAGAAACAGAGCAGCCACATAATGCGCCATGACCAGCAATCACATTTCTCGTAATTTGGTAATATCTAACTTTTTTTCGCTCTCAGTAATAACACTTTTTTTTTTCTGAAATAAACTAAAGCAGCTAAACTTGAACCTTTTTTCTTAAAGTCGTGCCAAAGGCGATGCTGGTATGCACAACTTTCATGCCATACAGTCACCTGAAGAGGTTCGTAGCGGACGTCTTTCCGTATAGCCCTACCTTCGATAGCATTTTAGGGTTTCCTGGGCTTCAAGCGCGTAGGAGCAGCCAACACATGCTAAGGTAACGAGCACGTGGTAAAGGCCGGGCGTCTTTGTGTTGGCAGTGCATTAGCGGAAGCGGCAGAATACGCATTTGAATAACATTGCGCCATGCCTTATCGTGATAGTAGTTAGGGAGTTTTCGTAGACCGTTTTCCCTATTACTCTGCTACGCTCTTCGCAACGAAGGCGCCGCTACTGCGCATGCGCGCCGCTGGCCTTGGCTGCAAAGTTCCGGATATCGAAGCGGGTTGCGAAGAGCGTTGCGGGGCGGAAAAAACGATATATAAAATTTCCCTGCTGTTACGTATCTCCCCAACCTAGGGCTTTCTATCAATAGACCGATCTCACTAAGCGTCCCATGCATACTAAAATCAACATGCAGCCGCCATAACTGTAGTTCATAGGAGGCGGGCGCCAGTTCAGGAGGTATCTTGTTCCGCCTGCATGCGGAGTTATCACGCGTACAGAGAGAACACAGTTCTCGCGCTGCATGGCGACAGGGGTGGCGTCATGAAACTGGCTGTGAGATCGGTCAATTGACAGACTTTGTGCTGGAGGAGCGTTTTTGTGGGACGCATTTTATCGGAGCAGGTGTCGACAGCAACACGTTCAAACAGAAAGAATCTCCTTGTGTACAGGTACAATACCACAGTTCTCAGAGCGTAAAGAATAACATCATGGGCCTAGTATTTAGGCCTGTTCACACGAACACCACAGCGCCAACTCGGAGCTGACAGATCGGTGTATCAGCGCCCCGTTCTGTGAGATCCTACATTGACCTGTTTACAGAGACACGGCAGCGCTGAGTCAGCGCCCAGTTGGCACTTTTTCAGCGCTGCGCTGCACGTGGGAACCAGCCTTTAAGGGTCAGTGCAACGATATTGCGAGTATTCAGTGTCGGCCGTAGCTGTGTTCGTGACTGCTGAGAGCGCGCTAACGACGAGCTTCTACAGAGGCCAAATTAACGAAACGACCTGGCGACAAAAAATGTGCGTCTGGCAAAACTTAAGAACAAATCCGTATTCACGAAGCGAAATTGTCGTAAGTTTCGCGTAGGTTACGATGGAATCATATGGCAGCTCCAGAGGCGACTTACGTACTTTTTACGATCAAATCCACAAACCACAGGACCGACAACAGCGGCGTACGCCGGATTTCCTTTCGGCGGGAAGTGTTGGGGGGGGGGGGGGGGGGGGGGGAGGGGGGGGGGGTTATTGTAGGCTTTAAGGGGCTTAGGACTACCATTATATTACCTTTGTAGCATCATCCTTAAGAATTGTGAATTTGGACGTCCTAGGCTCTTCCTACGAGCCTCCTATAGACCTTTTTATCTCAGTAGTTACCTGACCGGTAGACAGAGGGCGCTGACACACGCGGCGCCATAAGGTGACTTCAATTTGGTTGGTTTCGGTTTCAGCGGAGTCGCGGCTGTGTTAGTATGTAATGTCGTTTTCGCTTAGTTATCTGATATAAATGTATCAATTGTGGTGCATAATAAATCATACAGCGGTAATGAACCACCTTGAGACCTACGACGTATTTACGAGCCTAAATTTTAAGCGTCTTTACGATCACCTTCACCTGACCATGTTGTTCGTTCAGACAGGATCGGCGGCGAAACGACTGAAATGATGCCGGGGCATGATTACAGATGTCTACGGCCGTCCTGGACGTACCCCCGCTGATACTAGTTTCCATTGAAATAAACTGATGAAGGGACTAACGCATGGAGGCACAGTGCAAAAGCAGATCGTCAAGCTGACTAACATTGGGCTGAATCGCAGGAAACAGATGAACTCGCAAGTTTAGTGCTCACTGTTCGGTTTTCGAAGACACCAATGTTTCGTGAAAATTGCCGACCGGTAAACCACCCTGTAATGACGCATGGAATGCGAAAAAAAAGCGATATTATTTACATCAATTTCTTTAAGAAATTAAGTTCTCGAGAGATGTTTTGATTGTCCATCCTAGGCCGAGTAGCAAATTTTTTAAACTCTTAACCTTGTGGAAGTATTCATTAGCAGTATTTCATCATGCTGATCTCAGGAAACTATTTTTATCCGGACATTTCCTTACAATGTATTGAGAATGAGATAAGGGACAAATACGTCAGTTGATGTCTGACGACTGTCTTTCGTATAAAGTGCGGAATTATATTAAATGGCGCAAGAAATTTGACCTCCAGCAAGCTTGGCTCAAGTCAAATGCCTGGCACAACTTCACAAATTTGTGTAGAAAGATCTTTATTTGTTTGAACATATGCGCTTCTCACTTTCAGCGTCCTTAAGAGTAAAACCAGCATTCGAGAGATTTCCATGCAGACGGCTTCTTTCCAGCGTCATGTGTTGCGTGCCTCAGGCGCTTTTGTCAGGCACTCACAAGCTGTCTATGACACGCTTCTTATTCGGGGAGCCCAACCCTTTGTGTCTAAATAAACTATTTGAACTAGATATCTTAAGATAATTGAAAAAAAAACGGGAGCCATGAAGCCGAGCACAATGAATAGTTTATTTAAATTCATATAAAAAGAGGTCAAGCGAATGTGTATACCGCAAAAATGACAAAAGCATATGATCAAAAGCAAATGTTTTGGATTTGTTACGAAGGCAGAGCACGATGCTTTCAACAAACACACATAGTGACTCCTCGCATTGACCATATTTTTCTTATTTAAGATCATAAATGCGTGATTATAAACATCTCAGGTATTGTGTTCGACGTCTACGTGCATCAAGATTACGCCGGCGATGGTCTTGCTAAATCGCCCTGTCAGCCCGTTGGCCTGCCGGTGGTATGCCGTACGACGGTGGTCGGTGGGACTAGGCGGACTATCTCTTGTGTCAGCTGCGCTAAGAACGATGAGTCTCGGTCCGTAATCAGGACTTAGAGAGCGCCGTGTCGCAAGACGATGGACTCGACGAAGAACTTGGCTACTTCTACTGCGGTTCCAGACGGGAGTGCTTTTATCTGGGCGTACCGGGTGAGGTAATCAGATGCCACCATTATTCAAAGGTTTCCGTGCGTCGACGGCTGGAATGATCCAAGTAGATGTGTTCCAATCTGCTGGAACGGTGCAGTCGGGTTCATGATCGACTGCAGAAGGTCTGCCGGCTTCGTCGACAGTTACTTCCGTCGCTGGCACTTGTGGCACGCTAAAAACTAAGCTTCCACTTCGTTTTGAGTGGGAAGCTCTTTCGCCGCCTTTGAAAAGTCACGCGTTCGTAGTGAGCTGAACCCAATCGTCTATGTCCTCGTAGAAGTTCACCGTAAAAAGGATTCGGTGTCCGGGGGATGACGGGCATGTAAACAAGAGGATTTGCTATTGTGGACTGCCTCGTTGGTGCGGCCATCGTCGGTTTTGTCTAGACTGTCCTTCCCGGGAATAGCCCTAACTCAGGAGCGTGGTACTGAAGTCTGCGGCAGGCACGAAACTCGGATGCGTCAACACAAGGTCGCACTTGATTGGGGCTCGCTGAACGGGTTCTCGGAGGAGTACGCTTCACGGGTTGCATACCCTGCACCTGCACCATTAATGTCACGAATAACAGGAGCGGAAGCGGCAAAGATTGCGTTTCAAACAGAAAGTTTAATGGGGGCGAATTTGTGCCAAACAAAATAAACGAGCGCCTAGACAGCAGAAAAGCGGGCGTTGATTTGGTGATGTTACAGCAAGCGAGAGCGAGACTTACTCTACAAGGTCACGCGCAGCTCCTTCTCTAGTGTGAGTCGGCATCTCGGAAATTCGGCCCAGAAGGTTTGAGTGTCGAGCATTTGAGGTGAGAATAAACACGCACTTTCGACAACAACAAATTATGACAATATTATAAAAGTTTCGTCATGAGAAAAATAAACGCGAATCTTCTAGAAATCCGTGACCGAGCGTTGTTTGCTCGTTCCCGCGCGTGGCAATATCATGTAATCCGTCATCGATGCATAATCCGACTGGGGCAGCACACAGCAACGAAACCACAAAGTCGAGAAAGAAGAAGGTCGCCCAGATTCAACGAACGTCTCGCTGTTGCCGATGAACAGTTCTTGGGCGAAGCGCGTTCAACAAACACAGCACAATAATCCCATGGACTACAACAAAGAAATCGGCCATTACCGAAAAGTTGGCGTGAACGTATTCCGGCCGTTCACAACGAAAAACCACGGCCGCGACTGCAACGCACACAAAGCAGAACAATGAAGTGCGCATTTCGGAAACCGCGGGCCCTATGTGGCCCCCACCGATCACCACAACTTGGCATACGGCGCACACATGACCTCAGTGAGCCAATCAGCGCGTCAGAGCGAGTCACGCGACAGACTTTCGTCCAAGAGATTTTGTCTTACGGAGAGCGGTCAGATGTTTTGCTCCATCCCTCTCATTTGCTTGAAGCGGTTGTCGCGCTCGCACACAGCAACACGAAGACACTAAAGTAGGTGGGGATGCCTAGCGAAATACGAGGTCGAAGAGAGATGGTCAATGCAGCTAAGCTCCCTCTGCTTGCTTCGTCTGTCCTCCTCGGGCTAAGAGTAAACAGGTACTGTTTTGCTTTATTTTTCAACTTCGGTTTTGAGTTGGGTAAGAAATCGAAAAATCTGGCAAGCGTAGCCGATTCACGAGTGACACTCCCAAAACTCCACGAAAAACGGTGGCGGGTACGGTACGTCAGGATGGAGTCGGCGCGACCCATTCAGTACTTCGCAAATATTGGCTGGCATCATGATGGTATCCGCACAATCTTTCCGATTTGACGCTACTATCGGCACGATGCTCTGTGATGCCTGGGACAGCGATATTAGAGCAATATAGCTGTTAGTGGGACCCTTCGCGGTTTCGCGCCGTCGACCGTGCTTCGTGTCGACGCGGGCCATTTTCGGCACTACGCCATGACATTCCTCGGGCCGCTGATAGCAGAATAACAAGCAAGCAAGATAACATGTATTGTCAATAAAACAGTCCCAGATGGGAAGTCTGGAAGTGGACTCGGATAGGTGCCCATGTGGCCAATAATTAGCACAAACAACAATTCTCGGGAGATGCGCACATAAAATTGCCTTAGAATTTTACGATGCATTCTGTTTAAGAAAGTCAGGGGAAAGCAAGTGCCTTAGTGCCCCGTCACTGCATTTGACAGACTACAGTTTTATTTTCGAAACGAATAGCCAGAACGATGCATGGTATTATTGGTGTGTGTTTTTCTCAATAAGCCTTCATCTGAGAGTGCACATCGTGTTGTCGACTTCCTTGTACCTGTTTATTCCGCGCTTTTCGCCCGAGCACGTGTAGTCTTTCGTAACGAAGTGACGTAAAAAACACGCCTCAATTTCACGCAGACATCTGAAATGTTGTCAACATAACACAACCTCATTGGTCCCAAGGCGCTATAGAATTTTCGCTCGGTGTGTTCCTCAGGTTAATACGAAACGGCAAATGCAGACCGTACGGTGCGCACCCGCATCTTTACCGTTAATTCAGTCCATCTGCTCCGAAATGACACCTCAGCGGCTCCGACGTCACACCCCAGCTGTCGCTGTGTTTCAGCTGATAATCCTTTGTTGCATACTTTAAAAATGTCCATGCAACTCATAAACTTTTGCGTTTTTGAAACCATTGGTATTGAGTTGAGACCCAGTGCATGCTGTCCACACACAGTGGACAGCATGCACTGGGGCTACAAGATCCCTTTCGTCTATGACCATAACTTTGGCTTTTCCTTTTGAACCCGACGTCGTTTCCTTGTAGACGGATCTTGGGTTTCCGTGTAGCGACCCTCATCATCACTTTTATCACTTTGGCTGGTATCTTCCGAGCTATCATCACACCTGCCTTGATCATCTTCTATGGCATAATCGATGTCATCATCCTCGCTCTCTAAAAGGTCCTCATCATTTTTTGACGGCAGACCGTCTTTAATTAGGATATTGATTCCTGAGTCAGGTAGTGGAATATCCAATAAGGCACCGATGTCTACTTCCCTCAAAGGCGATTTGGTAGCAGACCGTTTGCCACAAAAACAAAAAATAACAAAATATAGTTTTTTTCTTCTTTGAATATGTAGAATTATGGCGCTTTATTCATTACAACATAAAATTGGACAATTCCAATATATATTTACTGCGCCGCTCACCAAAAACAGTTTGTGCATAGCACAAAGCCCCGTTATGCTCCTGTTCAGGGTGTCCACCAGAGTGGACAAGCCACAAATAGGTCACTTACTGAACAGTGAAGACCTACTGAACGCTCATATTTATATAGATTACACCTCAAGACTTCCTCGAAGGTAGGGAAATATTTAACAGGAGGGTAATAAGTTTTTTCAACAGTTTACGATGCTTTTGCGAGGACACATGCCTCATCTGAAATTTGTGGAAGCTGCCATCTTAGATGCTGAATATGTGAACACCAGTGGAACGGTAGCGCTATCTATGAGTGGCAATCGAAAACCCATATGTCCACTGAAGTGGACACCGTGCGTACGGGTATTATGCGGCCTGGCACTTTATTTAAAAATTAAATAACTTTGTCCACTGCAGTGGCCACTATGCAACAAAGGGATAAAATGCGTAAATGTTTATTTCCGTTTGATGAGAGCAGAGCGACTTCAGCGAAATCGACGCCGCGTAGCGGCAACGCCGAGAAGCTCAGGACAGGAGGTCGTCTCGGCTCTGTCGCCTGCTATCGATGCTTGGTTTTTGTAGGCACCATAGAAACAAACATCGTTTCCAGTAATTTATTTTATGCTTCCGCCATGCCATTCCTACGCACTGACTAGAAGAAAGTTTGTACCGTCAAAAAATTTATTCTGTTTTCCTATATAACAAAGATTTTACGCTGCAGTACGTGCACAAAATTGATGGTTCGCGTGCTAAAAGGACCTTCTTTCGTCCGCCATTTTGCCTGACGAGCGCGTCTCCTGTAGTTCGCTGGAGTCGCGAATACATAGCTTGCACTGACGTCCCTTGGTCAGACGTAGCGTGAGAAAGGGCACGTGAGAGGGTGGATTTCGCTGCGCTAACGAGATGTTTCTGGCCACCAGAAAGAAAGGCGGACTGACGTCAAGTACAAACCATGTATATAGAAGGCAGATTTGAGAATTCTGCTTTGTTAACTGTCAATGAGCTGTGGCTTGAGTTAAATTGCAGCCATAGTGGCGCTGTTAAACGCTCGGCGATTGATTTACTGGACGGCCATTAACGAGTTTGCGTCGCGTTCATCGACTCCAGAGCAGCTGAAACAAGCTGCATGTCCGCGCCTCTCGCGTCGTTGCAAAGTTCATTATGATTCCAGTCGTTTTTTTTTTTTTTTCGTCTCCAAGATTTGCTTCGATATCAAGTCCGAAATTTAGGGAGCCTGTCACCGGTTTACTGCCGGAACGGCTTTAAAGGTGTATTTCCACGTTTTTATTGACTCGTTTGTTCGTACCCCGCGCGATCTTAATCAAGATACGGGTCTCTGAACCGTGGACGATCTTGGGAAATGTCACAAGAACCGGTACATTACCCGTTTTTGCGAATTAAATTACTTGTATAACGACCCGTACTAAACACGCCTTAGTGTGTCTAAGTTGCAGTACAAGATATAAACGAACTAGTAGGCTTGTTAATTCTCCATCATGAAAAATGAAAAGAAAAAGAAAAGAAAAACATTTTATAAGGACAAGAACAAGGGCAAGTCTGGTCAGGATGAGCGATTCAAGTAAAAGAAATGCAATTTGAGGCCATATCAAGTTTCGACAAATAAGTTCATTTTTGTCTAGCCCCATGCCCTGCCCACTCCTACGTGTTCGTCCTTTCTGCTTACTGGTACATGTTTGCTCAATACCGTGAAATAACTTGAGCAACAAGCCTTGCTAAACTTGTATATATAATGAACAGAAGGTAAGGGCGGAAATGAGCTGATAGGTATTACTAGAATAACACAAACCCAAAATTGGACGAAGGAAAGACGACTTATACGCACAAGGTGCTTGTCTGCGTCGTTTTTACTTCCTGCATTCTCGAAGTTACGTTATGCCTGTACAACTGTAAAAAAAAAGAAAGAAAAAGAAAAAAAAAGCGTTAAGCTATATACATGTGGTTTGCGCACATGAGTTATAGGGCCAGGGGCACACAGTATACGGGGCTAATCGTAACGATTAGTGGGCTAATTGACTGGAGCATGAGAACTAAAGTTTTGATTCTTGAAAAAGCTACCACATGATTCTCATTACAAACTTTTTCAGCGTCATCGAAAACCACTAACTTAGTAAATATTAAAAAAATAATAAAAACTTGGAGTACGTGGAAGGTATGGTGGAATTCTAAATTTACCACTCCTGCAAGAGGAGCTAAACCATCGGTTGGATAATCCGCCCTCGCGGTTTTTCCCTCTGTTATCTCTGTTTTCTCAGCCCAACTTGGTGCCTGTTATACGAGTGGTAACTTAAAGGGACCCTGCAATCATATTTGGGCGTCTACCTTTTTTGCGGTTTCTACGTCTCTTGGGGTTCGGGCAAGCCAGCGGGCACGGAGAGAGTAACTAAATATCAGTGCGTCATATTTTAACCGCACGACGCTGAAACGTTCTCCACCGACGGGGGCGACCCGCGGTACCGAACGCGCGCAATATGTGACGTCTTTAGTCCTCGGCTTACTACTGGTCAAAGGCGCTAAAAGCTTCTTTTTAGTCGAAATACAAGATATAAGTGACGCAAACCGTTTCAATTATTTATAAAAGTAGTTTTTGATCAGTATTTTAGATCAGAAAAGAAACAAATGCAGTTTAAAAAGTACGGAAACAAGAAATGACCCGTCGACACACCCGCCACCAAGCGGTGGAAAATGCGGCGCATACTAGAATGGAGTAGTGGGATAAGGCACCTACGAGCGGCGATCGTAAAAAGGTCTCGGATGTACGCGGCGGTGCAGTGGTCGTACGGACGGGAAGATCAGACCGGTTCCGAGCGTTTCGAAGGCCTTCGGCGAGCAGCTTTGGCTTGTGGTTTGATCGTTTGGCGGTATGGCAGCGCGAAGTGATCCCGTTCTGAACTGACCTTCACCCCGTGTTTGCTGTCGTTTGTGGTCAATGAAGTGTCATGCCGAATTAGTGTTTAATCGCGCAGCAAATGCAACGCAAGCCGCCCTGGCTGCCCGCTTCATACAGCTACGGTGGCTATAGAAGGAGGTGTACCGGGCGCAAAGCGGTTTTCGGGAAAAACTCGCGCCGCCGCTTCATGGTGACAAAAGAGGTGCTACGGACGGGGCACCGGTTCTATTCTGCCAGTTCCTTCCCCTTGAAAGTGACAGGAGTGGCATGGCGTAAAGCGGAGAAGCTTCTCGTCTCTCTTCAAATCGGTAGCCCACCGCTTCGATCGGCGGTGCTTTTTCGTTGAAAGTGAAGATTAAGAAGGACACCAGCTGCTTCGCGCCGCAATGCAAGACTGGCTACAAATTTGTGAGGCAAGGACGCAAAGTATCGTTGTTTTCTGTGTCCAAAGATCGCGATCACTTTCGTTAATGGGAACTCGCTCTACGTCGTGGAGGCAAAGAACGTCAGCCGTATTCGATGGTGTGTGAACGCCACTTTGAAGAAAAATTCGTCGCGGGGAGGTTCACACATGTGATCAACGGAAGGATTGTCGAACTGGCCAGGGATCGCCCGTGCCTTACCGAAGATGCTGTTCCCTTCATCCTTCCGAACGCCCCTTCGTACCTCACAAAGAGACTTTCCGCTAAAAGAAAGAGTCGGAATTTTACAGGCGATCTCCCGTCTAAACACGCCAAGGCTGTTAACGCATCGCACGATGTAGGTACATCCTTGCCGCAATGCTCTTCTGAAAGCGGTTCTGCTCTTGAGGAGGCATCGTCCTCCAAAAGTTAGGAGACAGAGCGCAAATTAGTCGCAATTCTGAAACAGTGCAACTTGCCAAGTGTCTTCTGGGCAGTGCACTCTGGGCCAGACTCAGATACCACTGTTGCCTTTTCCGTCTGCTCTAGAGATGGCCAGAGTATTACTCTCCCCAAAGTCGTTGTGTTCGAGGCGTGCAGCTTCACTATTTTGCCACTGTTTCCATCCAAGAAACTGTTGTGCAGCAGTCTACATAGCACACTGGTGCCGAAGCCAACTCCATCCTCGAAAAAGCGGATATGTTGGTCCCCTGCGAAGGTATCACAGTTAAACAACGGTACCGTCTGCTCCTCAACAAGATGACCCACAAGAGTCAAGACCCACGGCGCTAGTTATTTCAGCTCGAAATGTGCTGG